>NC_071512.1:107232644-107550144 GCF_027887155.1 Malaclemys terrapin pileata | reverse complement strand
ATTTCCTCTGGAGCCCACTCAGGAGCAGGAAGCCGGGATGGCAGGGTCCGTGCCGGCTGGCAGGGGCCCACGTCGTGTCGGGCGAGTTCTCCTTTCTCATAAAGGAACGAAGGAAAGAAGAACGGGCTCCGGGAGGAGAAAGGAAGAGCGAGATGAGGCGGAGAAGAGCTGGGCATGGGGCAGAAACTCACTGCAATAATTCACGGCGGCTGGCTCGGAACTGGGCTAGCGCTTTGAGCTTCCCACATACCAAACCGCGCTGCTGCCGCTGCCAGAGAGCTCCTTTATCTGCTGCTTCTTGCTTCACTGAGCCAAGCCGGCCCCTTTTGTTTTCCGCTTTGTTCCCCCTCTCGCGGTGGAAGGGGGAAGAGAGACCCCCTCAGCTGGACTGAAGTGGAAGCCGGGGCAGGGGGAAAAGATGGGAGATTTCAGCCCCTCCGCACTGAGACCCGTTCACGTTCAGGATTGGGAGAGAGATCCCCTTTCCCTCCGGCCCAGGGGCTGGGCACGGGGCAGAAAGGAAGGAAGGAGTGAGGAGCCGGGCCTGGAAGAGGGGTGATCTCACCCCGGCTGTGCCTGCTCCCCGCTCCGCTGACAGCTTCGGAGTGCGACCACAAGATCCCCTGTTACCGGCCGGGGTGCTGTGGCTTCCCGGCAGACTCTGACTCCCGGCATGGCAGATCACAGCTCCCCGGCCACGTTTTTCCCTGCCTCCAGCACCCCCTCCTTTTGCCACCCATCCCAAAGTCAAGGGGGCGGGTGGAGTGGCCCAGGCTTTGGGGGGTTGTTTTACAATCCTTCCCTCCCTTTATCTGCTAGGGTTTGAAAGCCCCCAGCCCCCCTTCTCTCCCGCTCTCGTGGGGCAGCAGGCTGAATACCACCACTATTTCATTTCTTGGGCAACTGGCGGCTTTCAGGCGGCATTAGCATGAGAATGCGGGCGCTGCCGTTTGCTGACAAAGGGCCTCGCAGACAAACAGCCGTGTAAACAGAAAGAATGCCAAGTATTGTTCCCCACCCCCCTCCAGACTCCCCCACGCACCCTCGGAGAAACCTGAGGACCAGCCGGGAGAGAGGCGTCAGGGCCCAACGGGGGCTGCTCCGGCAGCTAATGCACCCAGCTGGGAGCTGGGGTCTCCTGCCGACTCTGGCACTGAGCCGCCAGGCGACCTTGGCCAACTCTCCCCACCTCAGTTTCTATGTCTGTATAACAGGGACAGCGACGTTGACTGCTGACATTCGTCCCCCTCTCCGAGGTGGGTGACTATCGGTGTCCCCACGTACAGGTGAGGAAACCGAGGCACGGGGCAGCACCGCAACTTGCCCAGGGTCACTCAGGGAGTGAGTTGCGGAGCCAGGAACCCAGGAGTCCTGCATTCTGCTGCTCACTCGCAGGGAGGCTTAATTCAAATTCGTGAATAGTGCCTGCAAAACACTCGGGGGTCTCGCAGCCTCTGCACCACCCATCCCTCCAGGGGCAGCGCCAACAGGGCTGGCACACGGGCTGGGCACCGAGGAGCATCAGCTCAGCTACACAGCACGGTGCCCCCGGCCCAGGGCCACAGCCTGCACCGTAACCAGGAGGCACTTGGCCCTGCATCGCCCGCCAGCCCGACCCATACACAGGGTCACGACCATGCCCTGCCCTGGGGGGAGATCACACGTCTGAGCAGTGAGGGTGCGACCCCCTGCTGGGCCTGCTGCCCTCTGAGGAGCCACGGGCCAGTCCAGGAGCAGATGGAGACATCGCACAGCCTGGTGGGCAGTAACCCTGGCCGCGGGGTTGGGCCTACGTGCCCGGGGACTATCGCCATGGGGTGCCCAGCTACTGGAGGGCACTATGGCTTCCCACAGCCTGGATCTGGAGAGGCCCCTGAGAGGGGAGAGGCTGGCTAGGACGCCCAGTGCCCAGGAGCCACCTCACGAGCTGGGGGGCACTCAGAAAAGGGCCGGGGGGAGGAGGAGGGCTGTAAAGGGGGCAGCATGCACAGCTGGCTGAGTGGTGGTCAGGGCCCGCGCGAACAGTCTCAAAGAGCCAAGCGGGCACCGACCCCGGTGGGCAGAGAGAAGAGTCCTGCACGGACTAGCTCCTGCAGGGTGGTACCGGCATGCCAGGGACCCTGGGCGCTGGTGCAGTAGCTAATTGGCAAGCAGTAACTGGGCAGAGCTGGCCACGTGCGCCGCCCCACCGATACCCCGCCAGCCCAGCCGGGAGCCCGCAGGCAGACCCCACTGGGAAAGGGGGACCCAGTCCCTCCCGCAGAGCAGCAGGGGGAGGGCACTCACGGGAGGTAGGCGGAGCCTCCTTGCAGCTTGGCGCCATCCCAGAAGCAGTCCAGCGGGGTCAGGATCACGCAGGGGAAAAGCTTCTCGATCATCTGGGGGAGGGGGCGACACAAGGGGAGGGATCAGAACCACAGCAGAGGCACCATCCCCTGCCGGATCCCCTGCGGCACTATCACCACCTCCCGCACGCTTCTTCCACTGCCGGCTCTGGCCCCCACCTCTCCAGCCCCGGCTTCTCTGCAGCTCCAGCAGCCTCCCTGGGACCGTCCCGCTACGCAGAGCCAGACCCTGCCCCCTCGCCTCTCTGCGCTGCACACAGCCAGAGCAGGGCCAGGCCTGGACCTCGCACTGGGGCCAGACAAGCTCTGGATCCAACCCAGCCTTTTCCCATTGCCACCGGCCCTGGCAGTCACCGGGCCATGGAGAGCGAGCGCCCCTCGTGCCCCATGCTCTCTGACCAGAGCGTGGGGCCAGCCGCCCTGCAGCGTGGGGCCCAGGCAGCAGGACGTCAGTGATTTCCCGGGCACTTCAGGGCAATTCCCGCTGCGCCGGGCCGGTCCCAGGGCCTCACCCGCTCGATCATGCCGTTCTCAATGATGGGGACGCCGGACTTGTAGCAGATTTTGTTCAAATCCCAGGATCTGGGAAAATAAGCAGAGAAACGAAAGGAAGGTGAGAATGGCGGAGGGAGCTGTACGGTGCTGGGCATTGGGGGGGCATCAAGAGAGACAGGGTCATTAGGAAGAGTTAGGAGGGGCAGGGTGTCAGGAGGGGCGGGGCTGGGGCATCAAGAGGGGCAGGCAGGGTGGAATCCAGACCCTGGGACCCCCATGACCCGCGGCCTTTTTGCGTCACACTCACTTTCCATACAACGAGACTTGCACCTTGCTGGCCGCCAGCGCCGCCTCGAGGTGCAGCTCCAGCGCCTCCTGGGTGAGGACGTTCTCCCCTTCCTGTGTCGGGGTCTGGATCAGCATTTGGGACGTGTAGACGGATTCTTCCCCCAGCTTCTCTTTCGTGTACCTGAGCTCCTGGCTGACACGGCTGCCGGCTGGGGAGAGAACGAGAGAACGCCAATTAACGCACCGCCCCCGAGGTGGCTGGGGACCCTCCTGGTGGACGCCCCCTGGAGATGAGACTGGCTGGAGCTCAGCTCTGCACAGAGCACTTGAACGAGGGACACCCAATGAAATGAGGAGGCAAGAAATTAGAGAACATGTTTTTACACAATGTAAAATTAACCCGTGGAACTCCCTGCCACAGGATATCCCAGAGCTCAGCAAGGGATCAGAAGTTTCTATGGCTCCTGAGACCTGCTGGGCCTACAAATTTACCCCAATTGTGAGCTCAGCTGTAAAAAGTTAATCAGATGTTACAATAACCTAAAATAACCAACATGGGTGAGCAAAGATCCGAAAGGGCGACAGAAAAACAGACTTAGTCTAATCCAAAAGGCCAAGCTGACATCACTCAAGGACTGTGCTGAAATGAACAGGCGATGTGCAGCCAGAAGTTAATGTGCTAAAGTTGATATGTCCGATATTAGGCCTAACTGGTGGACAAAATCATGAGGGGCTGGGCTGGCCCTTGGTGGGGCCTTAAAGAAAGAGATTTTGTCGGGAAAGACACAAAGAACAGACAGAGGCTCCTGGAGTGAGCTCCACCATCGTAGCTGCCACCCACACTGCCTCCTGGGGCCCCGGGCCTTTGTCACGCTGATCCCGAGACGTGTCCTGACCAGAACAGAGAGAGACGGACTCCGCCAACGTCACCACCCCATCGGCTCCAGCCGTATCCCAGACGCCAGCTGAGGGGACCGTTCCGACCATCTGTGAGACCATCTAAAGCGACAGTCAGACAAGGGGGCCTTTCCTTCTAAGGACGGGCTCCCGTTGATAGGAGCGGCTGCAAGCCGTAGTTTATCTTTGGTGTTTCAAAGGCTTTCGTGGTTTTCCCTTTAACGAAAGGTTAGAAGGGTTTTAAGGGTGCGTTTGCCGTGGCACGAAGAGGGCTGAGTCTCTGTCTACCAAGGCCCGGGGTTTGTTTAACCCTGGACAATGACTGCATTACGTTATGGGGCACCTCCCGCATACACCAGAATAGAAACAGAAGAGGAAGCAAACCCCCCCACGCCCCTCCCCGGCATGTCCTGCCCGAGCCGTTCCGTGAGCAGGGTTATGCTGCACGCACCCTGTGAACAAGGCACCCCACCGGTAAATACGGACACACGTGTTTGTTTTCTCAGCACCTAGCCCATGACTGCGGTTTGGCCAAACCCACTCGACACCTGAAAACCCCCTGGAGATGCCGCCCTGGCTGGGCAGGATGTCTGGGAACGGACTCGATTCTCAATTCAGCTGTGCTGTCACGTTCCTCCCGCTCATCGGGTGCCCCAAGCCGAGACCCACCCACCCTTCCTGCACTAACACAGAGGTGGGGGAGCCGTGGGACCCTCCATTCAAAGTGAGACGAGAGGGACGGGCTCAGAGCGATGGGCTCTTCTTCCCGCCTAGTTGGGACCAGCCGTGGGGTTTCTGTAACGCACTGCACGCTCTCTGGGGCAGGGAACTCTCCTCTCCAGGGTGGGGCCTGGAGCTGGCTGGCCTCTGCACACTGAAACAAACAAACTTTAATTCCTTCTTTGCTGCTCATTAGAGAAGTCAGACTGGCCCGGAGGTCACGGCGTCAGGAATCTGCCAGCCACTGTGACTCGGCTGGGCCAGTCCCTCTGTGCGGGGAAGGGGCGCGCTGCGGGTTTGACCCGAATCTCCCTCACGCTCGTTACGAATTTCAATCCACTGACGGCAGCTGGATGCAAAACGCAGACAGCCCACTCCAGCGGGTGGCTGGCACCCCGGGCACACTAACTTCCTTTGCCAGCTTGGAGCCTGAGGGCACGTGGGGAAGAATTTCGGAGCTACCAGCCTGCATTTCAGGATGGCGTCAGGCAGCCCTTGCTCCGCAGCGAGGCGAACAGAGGCTGGGATGGCGGCACCAGAGCTGCTCAGACATCCTCTTCGTTTTCCATTCGCTGCCCCTCAGTTCTTCTCAGCTGGGCGGCTGCCAGTTGCCTATTACGCCCTGCACAGGGGCTCAGGGCTGCAGCAGGGAGAGATGCCTCTCCCCAACACCGATCTGCCGCGCCGGGGAGAGGGGCCTAACCCTGCCGGCCCTACACCGACCTGCCGCGCCGGGGCGAGGCACCTAACCCTGCCGGCCCCAGCACCGACCTGCCGCGCCGGGGCGAGGCACCTAACCCTGCCGGCCCCAGCACCGACCTGCCGTGCCGGGGCGAGGCGCCTAACCCTGCCGGCCCCAGCACCGACCTGCCGCACCGGGTAAAGGCGCCTATCCCTGCCGGCCCTACGTCGACCTGCCGCGCCAGGGCGAGGCGCCTATCCCTGCCGGCCCCAGCACCGACCTGCCGCACCGGGTAAAGGCGCCTATCCCTGCCGGCCCTACGTCGACCTGCCGTGCCGGGGCGAGGCGCCTAACCCTGCCGGTCTCAGCACCGACCTGCCGCGCCAGGGCGAGGCGCCTAACCCTGCCGGCCCTACGCCGACCTACCGCACCGGGGCGAGGCGCCTATCCCTGCCGGCCCCAGCACCGACCTGCCGCGCTGGGGAGAGGTGCCTATCCCTGCCGGCCCCAGCACCGACCTGCCGCGCCAGGGAGAGGCGCCTATCCCTGCCGGTTCTACACCGACCTGCCACGCCGGGGCGAGGCGCCTATCCCTGCCGGTCCCAGCACCGACCTGCCGTGCCAGGGCGAGGCGCCTAACCCGGCCGGCCCTACGCTGACCTGCCACGCCGGGGCGAGGCGCCTATCCCTGCCGGCCCCAGCACCGACCTGCCGTGCCTGGGAGAGGCGCCTAACCCTGCCGGCCCCAGCACCGACCTGCCGTGCCTGGGAGAGGCGCCTATCCCTGCCGGCCCCAGCACCGACCTGCCGTGCTGGGGAGAGGCGCCTCTCCCTGCCGGTCCCAGCACGAACCTGCCGCACCGGGGAGAGGCGCCTCTTCTCCGTCCCAGAACTGCTGCGGCAAGAGAGGGCTGGGGGAGTCCTCTCTCCCCACCGCAGCCCCGAGGCACTCTGCACCTCAAACCCCTCATCCCTGGTCCCACCCCAGAGCCCACCCCCTGCACCCCAACCCTCTGTCCCAGCCCTGAGTCCCCTCCCTCACCATGAACCCCTCATCCCTGGCTCCACCCCAGAGTCTGCACCCCCAGCTGGAGCCCTCACCCTCTGCACCCGAATCCTCTGTCCCAGCCCTGAGCCCCCTCCCGCACCCTGAACCCATCAGCTCCACTCCCACCACACATCAACTCCATATTGGTGCACATAGCAAAATTCATTCCGCACATGGATGTAAAAAATTAGAGGAACCACTGGTCCAGGCCCATGTCAACATCAGCCCTGCGGCTGCAGCCGGGGACGGACACGTCTTCAGCCCCTCTCACACAGCCCACGCTCACCGTCTCCAGCCGCTCACTGCCTCCCGCCTGCACCCCTGTAGCCAGCCCAGAGAGTTCCTCGCGTCGCCCCGTCTGACGCACACTGGAGAGGGTTTGGTCCTTTTGGTTTGTCTCTGCTCCTGCCCCACCCAGCAGCGGGGCCAGAGTTTCTCATTTCTGCAGATCGCTCCTTTGATCCCCCACACAAGGCGACTGCAACTTTCTTATTGAGTTCGTCTTTGCCTTCCCCCTTCCACCCTTGCTCTCTGGCACGTCTGACCACGACGGAGCCATTTCCTGCCCTTTTCTCCCGTCAGAGGAACAATCCGCTTTCCCTCCACTCCCTGCAGCCCCAGGCCGAAGACACACACCGCCGTGCGGCCCTGCTCCCCACTAGCCCATCTGCCGAACTGACCAGCAGCTTTCACCAATCCCGCGCTTAGAACAACCTTGTGAATTCAACCCAGTGGAAACCGGAAAAGCAGATTTATCCAGAACTACCTCAGCAGGTGCCGGCTGGGCCCACTGTCCAGCGACTCCTAGATTCAGGCAGACCCAGCCCCTCCTCTGACGGGCCCCCCACTCCCTTCCTGGTTCCCCGGCCCGAACAGCGCTATTCCCTGCGTCTCCCCCTCCAGCACCAGAGCACCTGGGGGGGGGGGGGGGAGAACGCTGCAGGTGCGTTCCCAGCTCTGCCACGGGACATTGGGCAAGGCTCCCCCTCTGTCCAGCACCAAATCTCCTCCTCCCTGGGGTGGCGGCAGGCTGCGGGGGTGCTGTGATGAAAGGGGAAAGGCGTGGGTGCTATCGCTCTTCCCCCAACCAGCCAGGGGCCCTCACATTCCTGTCCACCTGAGACAGACCATAGCAATGGCAGGCCCAGGATAGGAGGGGACGCCCCTTAGAACGGGCTTGGGACGGGACGGGACACCCTGCAGAACCCGGCACCCCAGGAACAGGCCCAGGAAGGGATGGGGCACCCCACAGAACAGGCCGGGGACACCCCACGGAACAGGCGGGGGATGCCCCATGGAATGGGACTGGGACAGGACGCCTTGCAGAACAGAGCACCCCACGGAACAGGCAAGGGACGGGACGCCATGCAGAACGGAGCACCCCGTGGAACGGGCGGGGGACGGGACGCCATGCAGAACGGGGCACCCCACGGAACGGGCGGGGGACGGGATGCCATGCAGAACGGGGCACCCCATGGAACAGGACTGGGACGGGACGCCATGCAGAATGCAGCACCCCAAGGAATGGGACTGGGACGGGACGCCATGCAGAACGGAGCACCCCACGGAACGGGCAGGGGACGGGACGCCATGCAGAACGGAGCACCCCACGGAACGGCCGGGGGACGGGACGCCATGCAGAACGGGGCACCCCACGGAACAGGACTGGGACGGGACGCCATGCAGAACGGGGCACCCCACGGAACGGCCGGGGGACGGGACGCCATGCAGAACGGGGCACCCCACGGAACAGGCGGGGGACGGGACGCCATGCAGAACGGAGCACCCCACGGAACAGGCAAGGGACGGGACGCCATGCAGAACGGGGCACCCCACGGAACAGGCAAGGGACGGGACGCCATGCAGAACGGGGCACCCCACGGAACGGCCGGGGGACGGGACGCCATGCAGAACGGGGCACCACACGGAGGGCTGTGCCTGCCCAGGTTTCCTTCTCTCATTCTGTTTATTATGGTGGCACCTACAGCCCCCCCTGCAGCCTGGTGCCCCGCTGTGCCAGGCACTGCCCATGCCCCTGCCCGGAAGGGCACACTGAGGGGAACCCGCGCCCAGGGAGGGGGTGACTTGCCACCATCACCCAGCCAGCCAGTGACCCAGCTGGCACCCAGCCCCCAGATTTACAGTCCTAAAGCCCAGATCCCAGCAGGGCGCAGCCTGGGACTGGGAGGGAAGGAATGCAGCGGGGCCCAGCCTCCGTCCAGCGCCCGGCCAAGGGAGCAGGATTGGGACCACGCTCCGCCCCTCCAGCTCACGGCTCAGTGCAGCACTCTGCCAGCTCTGGCTGCCGGCCAGCGCACGGGAGGCCAAGCGCAGCGAGAGCCAGACCACAAATAAGCAACAGAATCTTCGCCTTTAATGACTTATTATTTCTTTCATGCTTTTATTTTTCCATCGCCCCCTCCCTGAAGGGCCCCGGGAACAGCTGGGGACAGTCGGATGCCAGTTGTGAAGGAGGCCGTGCCAGGGAAGGCGGGGGGGAGCCATTGTGCCTGTGAAAGGGGACAGTGAGACGCAGGGGGTGCTGCGTGGGTGTCGGAGGAGGCATCCAATCCATTGCCGGCTGTTTGGGAGGTCAGGCGGGAGGTGCACTGAGCTGCTGCGGGCTCAGCCCAGCCACCCAGGAGAAACCCAGCATGGAGAGAGAGAAAAAGAGGGGCGTGGGAGAGAGAGATGGGGTGCTCGGGGGGCTATGAGGATGGACAGACAGCACCCGCTAGCGAGCTCACAGGCCTATTGTCTAGCCCCTCCTGCTGCACATTCCCCAGGGACCCCCCAGCGATCCTGCCCCCCAGCCCCGAGCCCCAGCCATCCAGCTGCTGGGGATTTCCACGGTGCGTCTGTTGTTACCACCGATTGCCACTGCAGGAACTGCACATCTGCAAGTGTTGGGGGGGGGCGTCCCTTGTAATTAGTGTTAATTTGGAACAGGGCGCTCCGAGCCACGGGAGAGCTTCAAAGGCGACTGAGGAAGCCTCAAATTCCAACCCCCTAATTAACCAGGGAGCGAGATGAAAAAGACAAGGCCGAAGCCCAGGCCTGCCAAGCGCACTTCAAACGGGAGGCTCGCTGGCTGGCCGGGCCAGGCCTCAGCGCTGGCACACGGGGTGCGCGCCCACCCCGGCCCCCCAGATCTGAGCGGAGGGAGAGCCACCATGCCAGGGGCGAGGGGGCTACGCGGGGGGAGGGGAGCATGCGGTGGGGGGAGGGGGCTCTGCCAGCCAGCAAGATAGCAACAATGAGCATGTTAATGAGGAGCGCTATGCAAATTCTCCTTTCCTCCAATTAACAAAAGGAGCACTTGGCTTTCTCATGCACAGGGTCCCTCCGGTTCCAGCCAGCCCTACCTCCCCCCCACTTGGGCTTATTAATGTCCTTTGCCAAATTGCCACTGAGTGGGGTTTTGGAGGCCCCCCCCAGCCCTGCAGGGGGAGCAGCTGGGTCCCAATCTCCTCTGAGCCCTGAGGGCTTGGGGTGCCAGACCCTCCCACTCCCCCTTCCCCTTGTGCTTCAGCGTCCAGGCAGCGAGGGACCCTGCCCCCCCGGGAAACCCGGGGGGCTGAGGATGGGGCACAGGAGCCTCGGGACAGTGCCTGAACCCGCCCCCCGACATGCCCCCGAAGAAGCCCGGCTCCCCCCTGTAAGCTGGACCTTGCCCCGCACCAGGGACCCCTCATGTCACTGGTCGAGCACGGCCTGGCCTGGCCCAGTCGGCAGGGGATGGACCCACCGGGACCAACAGGGCTGTGCCCGTTCTGGTGCCAATCGGCCTCCACACACAGCTCCCGGACGGGCCCCTATTCCCTCCCAGGGCAGCTCACACCCCAGGGCTGCTCTGTGCAGTATGGCCATGTCCTTCCTGGGCTGGGGCAGCCGCAGCGGGAGGAGACCCAGGAGCCCTCGCGGCCACGCACTCCATGAGAGCTGCCCTGCGTGCGCCAGGCGAGGGCGGAGTGTACCCAGCCCGGGGGCAGGAGCAGACAGGCTGCACCCTGGTCTGGTGCCCTGAACGTAGCTCCCCTCAGAGCCACATGGGCTGGGGAAAGCAGCCAGGAGGGGATGCTTTCAGAGACATTCAAGCTAAGGGTGCCCTGCGCCCCAGGGTGGCACCAGCTCTTCCCCTGGTTCCCAGCAGCACCGCCGATCCCTCTGGCCAGGGCAGCGTCTGCAGCCGACGATCCCCGTGATTACAGAGTCCTCAGCTCATTGACAGCGCCAGGCACCCCCTCCCACCCAGCCAGGCCACACCCGGCTGGGAGCTGCCCGGGGAGCCCCACTGAACGTGCCAGGCGTGGGGAATTACTGCCCCTCTGCCCATGGCTCGGTCTGGCACTACCCCCTCCCTCTCCCCTTCCCCGAGCAAAATCTCTCCGGGGCATTTCCTCGGCAGCAAAACCAATCGGATGGTCATCCCAACTCGCACGCCAGCAGCCGAGCTCGGGGGCCCATTGTGCCAGGGGCTGCACCCCCGTCCCCGACAGACAGGCCCTGCCCCATCACCGCCTCCAGTCTCAATGCCAGGCCTGGGTGGGGTGGGGAGAGAGAAGATGCTGGGCCAAGCTCCTCTAGCAGGCAGAGCCAGGGACACAAGCGACCACGCTGCCCCCCAGCTTCCCCCTGCAGGGAGCGGGGCAGATGGCAACAGAGGGCCCAGGCCAGCTGCTGGACTAGGACCAGGTGCCCACGGATGGGCAGAGAGGTGGGGCTGATGCCGCGCCAGCCCAGTCCACGCTACTCTTTAAGGGCACTCTCCTTTGGTTGCTATAGCAACAGCATGGCACCCACCGGCCATCATCCAGGCCTGCTCTGAGCTGGGGTGCGCAGTGCTATCCCCGGAAATGCCCGTCTGATGCTGAATGTGCCCAAAGGAGTATCTCCTGCCCCTCCTCGCACCGAGGATGGACCCGGCCCCCTGCAGCAGGCCCTGCCGTGGGCGCTGCCCGTCTCTGAAGCAGCACGGCCCCGTGATTCCCTTGGGGCCCTGCTGGCCGAGGTGTCGCCCCCTCCCTTGGCACGTAGCCCAGCAATGGGGCCCAGTGGGCAGGTATTTCCTGGGGGTTGGGGCATCACCAGAGGGTCCCCCTGCACCTATGGACCACATCCCATCCCTCAGGCCACTGCCCTATCGTTCCCCCCCCCACCCATGCACCAAGGAGCCAGGGGGCCTCCCCCTTTTCCCTAGGCAGGCTGGGCTGCAACCTGCCCTCAGAGATCTCCCCAGCCCCCCACAACCAGGCGGGGCAGGGATGTCCCCATGGCTGCCAGAGCCCTACACGCAGCTCCACTGTCTGCACCTGCCATCCATGGGTTCAGACCCAGGCCGCTGCTGCCTGGGATGGACCGTGAAAGGAGACCCGAGGCCACCCCAGCTTCTGCAGGGCAGCACACCCAGTGCCGCAGCCACTGCAGCAGGAGAGTTTGGGGCTCCCCTCTTCAGGGCAGGGCAGGGTCACCGCGACCAGCCAGCACCCCTAAACTCAGCCTCCAGGAGCTGAATTCACACCCCAACGCACTGCCCCTCGCGGCCTCCAGCAGAGTGAGCGAGAGGATCCGGCCCTGCCCACGCTGCTGCCAGCTGCAAAGCCTGGCAGACTCAGCCCCAACCTGCCGCTGAGCCGCCCAGGATGCCCTGAGCCATGCCCCAAAGCTGCGGAGCAGAGCGCGGGCCGTGGGGGACCCAGCAGCCAGCCAGCCCTACAGGGCGTTCACGCCCCAGCTGGGAGAGGGCAAGTGGTCGGTTGGAGGACAGGGTGGAATTGCATACGGCGTCCAGGTGCATCAGGAACACGGCATAGCCAGATGCAACCTAACCGGGCAGGGAGAGATGCTCTCGCCAATGGGCCTGTCACCACCAATACCCCTCAGCTCCTTGCCCACCCCTTCGTGCTGCCTGCCCCCCTCCCCGGCCCTCACACCTACAGCCCAGCAGCGCCCCGCTCTGGGGATCCTGAGGTCACATACACACACATCACGGCCAGCAGCACCCCCTCCCACGCGCCCTGCAGGAACCAGCACTGGGGCAGAGCCGGGAGCTCAGCCTGGGGCCCACCGAGCCCTGGGCCTCCCTGCTGAAGCTGCCGACAAGGGGGTAGCAAGAACCACGGGCGATGGCGGCTTCTGGGCCTACGGGGAGCCCGGCTGAGCCCCCCCAACTCATCACACGAGCCACCCAAGAGCCTTGTCTGGGAGGCAGGGCTGGCAAAGGCTGGACCCCGGCACCTGCCCCTCTCCCCCCAGACGCTCCTGCTCTAACAGCGGCCAGGAAACCCGCCCATCCATCCCAAACCCCCATCACCCTCAACCGCAGCGTCAACCCGCCTGGCCAATCCAGGGGCATCGTGAGCTGACGGGCCTGTGAACCCCGGTCTCCCAGCGGGCTGCCCCCCACTGCACCTCCCAGAGGCTCAGAGCACCCAGCGGGGCTTCTACGGCAGGGGCGCCCAAACTGCCCCCTAGACAAAAAGCCCCGAATATCAAGACTGTCCCTATAAAATCTGGTCACCCTTCTTAGAAATCTATAGGCTGAGTCGCCCAGGAATGATGACTGCAATTCCATCCCCAGCCCTGGCAGGGCAGTGAGGATGAGCATCTGGAGTGGGGGGACAGAGTGTCAGGGTTCTAGTCCCTGTGCCTCGGTTTCCCCACTGGCAGCAATGGGACTAACGATCCTGCGGGGTGGGAGGCTGTGTGCCATACTGTCTGCAAAGTGCTTTGAGATCCTGGGACAAAGGGCAAAAATCCCAGGTTGTTCTAGACACACGGGGGAAATGGCTCGCTCTCCCAGACGAGAGGCCCCGTGTGAAGCCAGCTCTCTCCTCCCAGCCAGGGGCTGCCAGGCAGACGAAGAAAGCCAGGGCCAGGAACACAGACAGACGGCAGCCTGGGGGCTCTGGATACTGGCTGCAGGCTGGGGAAGCTCCCTGAGGCTGGCCCGCTGGGCTGGACACCACTATGAAGCGTGGGGGCCACTCTGGCACCTGGGCGCCTCCAGCTATGCCCCCCCCATACCACCCTACAACCTGCCATGGGCTCGGAGCCCTGATCAATCCTGCTTGGGCCCCTCCCTACTGCTCAACCTCGCGATCGCAGGGGATCATAGCCTGAGCCCATCGCCCTGGTATCTGGGCTCCTGGAATCTCCTCTCCCCTCCCTGTGACGAGCCCTGTGGTAGCAGTTACTGGCACCCACTGATTTCACGGCTCCCCCCACGGGGTCCTCAAACATTAGGGTCAGGCCTGTTCCAATGGGGCTGCCCTGCTTTTGTACCCGCGGGGAGCCGAGCGGGTATGGGGCCATGGCGTGGGTACAAAGTGCTGCAGGGCTCCTGGGCCGGGACAGAGGGGACACCCAAAGCCCCCCACATAACACACAATGGCATCACACACAGCCTGGACCCCCGCGTAACACACAATGGCGTCACACACAGGCCGCCCCTCCCCCCACCCCCGTGTAACACACAACAGCGTCGCACACAGCCCGGGCCCCCTGCGTAACACACAATGGTGTCACACACAGGCCGCCCCCGTGTAACACACAACAGCATCGCACACAGCCTGGACCCCCGCGTAACACACAATGGTATCACGCACAGCCTGACCTTCCCCCAGCATAATACACAACAGTGTCACACAACAGCGTCGCACACAGCCCGGGCCCCCTGTGTAACACAAAAAGGCCAGGCCCCCCGACATCACACACACTCACACAACATCACACCAAGTGGCACCGGAGCCGACTCACCTGCTGAATGATTCAGATAATAACGTGGCATGGAGAGGACACTTATAAAGTTTGTGGACAATACCAAGCTGGGAGGGGTTGCAAGTGCTTTGGAGGAGAGGATTAAAATTCAAAATGATCTGGACAAACTGGAGAAATGGTGCGAAGTAAATAGGATGAAATGCAATAAGGACAAATGCAAAGTACCCCACTTAGGAAGGAACAATCAGTTGCACACGTACAAAATGGGAACTGCCTGCCTAGGAAGGAGTGTACAGTCCTGCGGAAAGGGAGCTGGGGGTCATAGCTGACCACAAGCTAAGTCTGAGTTAACAGTGTGACACTGCTGCAAAAAAAGCGAACATCATTCTGGACTGTATTAGCTGGAGTGTTGTAAGCCAGACACAAGCTTCCCGGCTCTCTGAGCTCTGGTCAAGTGAAAAAATTCTTCTGCTCTACTCTGCACTGATTAGGCCTCAACTGGAGTATTGTGTCCAGTTCTGGGCGCCACATTTCAGGAAAGATGTGGACAAATTGGAGAATGTCCAGAGAAGAGCAACAAAAACGATGAAAGGTCTAGAAACCATGACCTATGAGGGAAGATTGGAAAAACTGGGTTTGTTTGATGTGGAGAAGAGAAGACTGAGCGGGGACATGATACCAGTTTTCAAAGACATAAAAGGTGGTTACAAGGAGGAGGAAGGTAAATTGTTCTCCGAGGCTAGGAAAAGAGGCAATAGGCTTAAATCGCAACCAGGGCGGTTTAGGTTGGACACCAGGAAAAACTTCCTAACGGTCAGGGTGGTTAACACTGGAATAAATTGCCCAGGGAGGTGGTGGAATCTCCGTCATTGGAGATTTGTAAGAGCAGGTTAGACAAGGGACGGTCAGGGACAATCTAGATCAGGGGTAGTCAACAGGCGGATCATGGACCAAGTCTTGACTGCCAGACGCTTTTGAACAGACCACACACTCTTTTTATTTACTATCATCATGATTGTTGTCATTTTTGTATTATTTTCTCTAGAGTCTGGACCTTGACTGTACCTGGCCCCAGAAACGTGGACTTTGACAATAAATAATTGATCACTGCTGGCCTAGATAATCCTTAGTCCTGCCATGAGTGCAGGGGATGATCTCTCGAGGTACCTTCCAGTCCTTCTATTCGATAAGGACCGTGACATCACACTGCGTCACACGTGACATCACGCCTTTCCGCCAGCTGGGGGAGGCTAGCCCCCAGCCCCGCCCCTTCCATGCCCCCCCCCCCCCACTGGTCCCTGCCCCAGGCTAGCGCCCCCAGGCCCGGAGCACCGGGAGAGCGGGTGGCACGGCCCGAGCTGGGGCCACCACACAAAGTGGGAAGCGGGAGGGGGGCTCTGGGGGTGGAGCATGGGTGGGGACACATCTGGCTGTTTGGAGCGGCACAGCCTCCCCAGCCTACAATACCCGCCGCCCATGTCTGGTGCCTCACAATGACACACCGTGACATCATGATCCCCCAAGAAAAGGGGGGGGGGGGAACACACTGGGCTGGGGGTCCAGCAACCTGAGTTCAAATCCCCACTCTGCAACTTTGGGTAAATCCCAGGATGTGTGAGCACGCGCACCGTTCCTCAGTTTACCATCCATGCAATAAGGCTAATGATTTGTCTGTGTAGCCTGGGAGCTTCTTGCTGGCAGGGGCTGTCTCATTGTGTGTCCGGGCAGCACCTAACACAACAGGGCCCTGATCTCAGCTGGGGCCGGCAGGTGCTACCATAATACACCTGGTAAGGGCCCCATTGAGAAGTGGCCCTCGTCTGTGCATGCCCCCGGGCTCTGGGGTATTTCCCACACCCATCGGTGTGCAGGAGGCCACGCAGTGCCGTGCACGAGGTTTAACAGCCCAGCCAAGTTAAATACGACAATCTCCTCCTGCGTGCACGCAACCCTGCCCCCGCCGGGGCCTCTGGGATGGCACTGCCAACCCCAGGGAGTGCCCAGTGTAACAGGCCCCACTCCTGCAGCGATGGAGCCGCAGCAGCCAAGCGCTGGCCCAACACAAGCAGGGAGGGTGATCCGGGGCTGGGGTGGCCACCTGACTGCACCAGGCCCTTGCTGTCCTGTGGCCGCTGGCCCACGAGGCTGCCGGGTTTGCCGCAGAACAGGGCTGCTGCTATGAGACGAGCCAGGCTTGACTTAAGGGCCCATAAAGACGGGTCCTTCGCTGCCTAGGCCGTCGCCAGGCTCCCTGCTCCTCTCCTGCCATCCGTCCAGCCCCAGCAGGGGCCAGCCAAGGGCCTGCCCAAGCCCAGTTAGTCCATAGGGCTATGATAGGGGCCTTTCCAACAACATGCTCGGCTCAGGCCCCAGAGGGGAGATGCCCCATTGTGCTCCGCTGGGACCTGGCAGCCCAGCCCTTCCCTGCCCCGATTCCCTTTGGGGTGGGAGGGGGCAAACGAGAGACGTGGCCTCCCCCTCTCCCAGCGCTCACACACACACACACACGCCCGCGTGCTCTGACTCCGCTCACTAGCCGCGGCCCTGAGGGCTGCGGTGCACGCAGGCCGGGGGCCACCTTCAAAGTGTTGTGGGGCGGATTAGCGGGATTAGGGAGCGGGTGAAAGGAGCCGTGCTGCTTCGGAGGAAGTCGCGCCGAGGGCAGGCTAAAAGAGCCATTTTCACCTGGCCCGCCCGCAGCCGCCAGCCTCGCCTGTCACAACACGGCCACGGGGGCCCCCGCTCTGCTCCGCAGCCCCTGTGCCCTGGGGGGGGAGGGAATACAGCCAGTTGGGTGCCCGGGGTGGGCACTGGAGGGTCTGAGGGGAGAGGCGCCTCCCCTCAGACAGCTCCAACAGGGAGCCCCCCAGCCCTGCTGGCGGGGGCAGCAGTTGGGGGACCTCCTGGCAGGCAGAGAAGACCCCGGGATGAATGCCGCGGACTGGGCCCCCCACAGACCCTTCTCTCACAATCCCAGCCCCCCAAAAGCAGGTTCTCCAGCCGCCTTTCCAACCAGACAAGGCAAAGGGCGACCAGCTTCCCCGGCCCGGCCTGCATCTATCGGTGCCAAACAAACGTCTTTATCACTAGAAATCCCAAGGGCTGGCTTCTGGGGGTGGCGCGGGGGGGGGGGGGGGGGGGGGGGAGGCCTCTCCTGAAGGAGCTCCCAGAGCCGCAGCCGGGGATGAGGGGCAGCGCGACCCCCCAAAATATGGTGGGGGAGAGAGTCGGTTGGGAACCATTCACAGCCAAGACTCCTGTCAGCACTGACATAAATTTCCACTGGTGTTGGCATTTAGGCCCCGGCGATTTCCATATGTATAGGGCTGCCTGGACTAATTATGCTAATCATCTCCTCTGTCGGGCGCTGTGGAAAATGGCTGCATTAGGCACTCCACTGCCTGCTAATGGGCCTTAATGCGGGGCTGAAACATACATTCATCCCCCTCTGAATGGGGGAATTTTTCCACTTTGCTGCCTTCATTCAGGCACGAAATGAAGGTTTTGAACTCAGACCACTTTTCCAGGCCCGAGGAGGAAGCAGAGAATAAAACTCTTCTCGGCCCCTCTCCCTGCTCCCTCCCCCTGCCCCCTAATAGAAAACACCAAACACTAAAATGCTGCTGGCCACAAAACTCTCGCCGGGTCTTTAAAAAAAAAGAAAAAAAAAATCAGCAATTTTTCCATCCATCACAAGCGATCAACCGGTCACTTGGGGGGGCGGGGGGGCTCTGAGAAGAGAGCCAGGAAGATACTTCCCCCCACCATAGAAAACCAAAGATTTCTGCCCTCACGCAGCTTTGGCAGATTGAGCCGGGCTCCGACGCTGAGCCGGCTTCAGACAAGAAAGCGCCTTTCACAGCCAGCCCCGGCTGCAGGGAGAAGATGCTTCAGAGCAAATGTCACAGCGGAGGGAGCAAACAAAGCAGATTGTGACGCTAACGGAGCAGGCTGCGGTGTGTTGGGGGGGGGGGGGGCAGGCGAGGATCTTCCGCTCGCTGCCTGAATACAAGCCTGGCTCCCTCTTTCGCTGGTGCGGAGAGCGAGGTCTGTCCCCGAGGGTCTGGGCTAGCATCTGGGTTGCCCCCTCCCCCCAAAAAAGTCCGGAGTAAATGATCTTGGGATGCCAGCCAGAGGTGAGCGCACCTGCCAGTCCCCTCTCCGGGGGGCAGCACGCAGCAGGGGGAAGAGACACACCCAGGCAACTGAACTGTACCAAGCGCAGTCAGATGTCCCATCACCAGCTCTAAAGAGCCGCGGGATTTTGGGGGGCACCCAACTTGAGCCCTCTCCCGCGGGCTAGAGGTTCACAGGGCGTTTGCTCGGCACTTCCCGACAGAGCGACTCCCACGGCATCACAGCGCCCCAGGTCGGGCTCCCCACTTCCCTCCGGAAAACGGGGCCTGTGCACGGTCTGCCCGCTCGCTCTGCCACCCTCACCCAGAGCTCCCAATTCCTCCGGCCGCAGCCAGGAAGCGGCTACCAGGGGATCCGATGTGACTGCCCTGGCTTGGTTTCCCGTGACCTCTGCTGCCCGCACCATCCAGTGACGGCCCTGATGGACTATATCCCCCCACCCGCAACACTACTCCCCCTCCCCAGGCTAGTGTGCCGCAGCATCCACAGACACCCCCGTACCCCCCGTGCACATACTGCTCGCCAGCTGGCCTGGATTCCAGCCCAGCACCTACACCCCTCCTCCCGCAGGCCGGCTCCTCGCTCGGCCGTTAGCACCCCCAGTGCCTCTCTGGAGCCTGCCATTAGCCAGGAGACCACCCAGCACTGCCAGTGCCCACCCCCAGCCTCTGCTCTGCAGACGACGACGCTCCCCTCCCACTGGATTTCCTCGCCCCCGGGCCCAGCTGGGAGCAGAGGCCAGGGCGCAGCTCCTGGAATGTGCGCAGGCCCCCAGAACACCTCCCCAGCCCCCCCATGCTGGCCCTTTGACACGTGGCTTCGTCCCTCTTTCAAGGGGCACTGCGTGGAGATGGCAGGTCAGCTCCAGCCAGATCCCCCAGACTAGGGGCCCGTCGCCCAGCCCCCCCCCCCCAGCGAGCTGCACGTGCCCAGGGGTTCGGCCCCCTCCTGCCAGCCCACTGCGTGCCAGCACGGTGACGACACCTCCCCGAGCAGACAGCCCCATGAGCCACGCTGACTCTGTCTGAAATGAAGCCAGGTGGCTACAGAGAAGCCTGCCACACCGGGCGGGTCAACAGGCCACTAGTGCCTCCTGGTCCAACCCCAGCCAGGGCCGGGCCTGGCACTCACGGTCCAACAGCCCAGCCGCTGAGCGGGGCACATGCTACCAGTCTCAGGTGCGAGGGGTCCAGCATGCACATTGGCCTCCAGGGGGCGCTGCTGCCCAGGAGCTCGGGAGCCGTGGGGCGACCTACGGGTGGGATCTCGGTGAGGGCTGCTGACCAGCACCTGCCAGACAGCTTCCCTCCAGCATCTGCTACCCACCCACGGCTACTACCCAACTTCCCTCTGCCCTTCCCCCATGGCTGCCTCCCTCCCCCCATCCCTAAGTCCTGCCCCACCCTCCCCAGGCTGATTCACAGAGGCCAGGCTCCGAATCTCCCCTCTCTGCCCCCCTGGTCCCACATACCGGAGCGTGGGGGCAGTGAGCCCCCCGCTTTCCACAGTCCTTCCGCCGGGGACAGGGAGCGGGGGAGATTCCCGCACGCCAGGTGGCTGGGAAGCTGCTGCACAGGGCACTGGGGCTAACGCAGCCTTCCCCTGACCCAGCTCTCGGCCCCATAAATCATCCTCAGCCCAGCCCCCTGGCCCTGCAAACACACTCAGACGGCCAGGAACAGCTGCCAGGTGGCCAGAGGTAACTCAACACTCAGCTGGGGGGTTCAAAGCCTCCAAGAAGCTAATCACTTTAGAGGCACCTAATTGAACATTTCCACAGGCAATCCCAATTTACGGGCGCCGCCACCTCTTTTCCCATCCCCCCCCCGCCCGCCCGGTGGATCAGGGCAGTCAATAACCCCTTCTCCATCATGGGCGCGGCCTGCATGGCCTGGGCCGGTTTCCATTTTCCACGTGCCACCCCTCCTGCTTCCAGCGGCAGCTGTAACCCTGTCACGTTCCCTCCCTCCGCAACGGTCCCGATCCCGCCGGCCTGGTGCAGGAGGCGAGCTCTCATGACAGGCTCCACCATGGGAATGGAGCGGGCCCCTCACAGGCCAGCCCGATGCCGGCCCGCCCCGGGGAGGAGAGAGTCCGGCGGTAGAGAGATACCCAGATAACCCTTGCAAGTGACCCGCACCCACACGCTGCAGAGGAAGGCCAAAAAAAAAAAAAAAAAAATCACGTCCCTGCTAATCTGACCAGGGGGTAATTTCTTCCTGACCTCACATATGGCATGAACCTGTAGAAGAGAGTGCTCATTGCCACCTTAGAGCACTGGCCCCACCCAGCGCCATGTCCCATCTCCAGCCGGGGACATCTCTGAAGAAGGAGACAAAAAAATCCCAGAATGCATTGGGGGAGGGAAAATCCCTTCCTGACCCCTGCCAGTGGGGGTCTGAAACCCTGAAGCATGAGTGTTTGGAACATAAGCCATAAACTGGAAGTGAGCCCCAGAGGTGCTGAGCCTGGCCCCCACCATCACAAGCGGTCCCACCAGAGAGTCATGCTCATACGTCTCCTGTCCTCTCTTCAAACTCATTACGTTGTTTGCCCCCCACTGTTCCAGAACCTGAGCTCTCCGACGAGGAGAAACTTTCTGCTAATTCCCAGCCTGAATTGGCCCCTGGCCGGTTTGTACCCATTTGTTCCTGTGCCAGCACCACCCTTCAGCTTAACGAGCTCGTCGCCCTCCCTTGGTGGCGTTTACCCCGGGTGTATGGCAAGAGAGCAAAGATCAAATCGCCCCTTGGCTCCTCTCAGCAGCCAGGCCCTCAGGTCCCTTATCATCCTCACAGCTCTTCCCTGCACCAGTCCCAGCCTGTGGCAGGCTCCACACAGCAGCTGGGTGTGCGGCAGGGTCTGTGCTGCACGCTGGGGTCTGCTTGCTTCCTTCCCCCCACATAACAGCAGGGGCAGACCCATCCCTGCTGTCACCTTCTGGAGAAGCCCGAGGCCACGGCAGCCGGCAACATGTCCTGGAGCATGGAGCCCCTTCCCAGGCTGGGAGCTTGATCAGTTGCTGCTGTCACCCGTGGCTCCGGGGGCACCCTCTCCCCCCATAGGCGTGCTCTGGGCAATGCTCTTCTGCATGCAGGGCAGCGGGTAGCTAGCTGCATTGCCAGGGAGCCAAGCGCTGGTGCAAGGTACCCGCCCGACAGGACCCGCGAGGCCTTGGCTTCTCCACAGGCCAGTGTATGCTTCCCATATAGTGCCCCCGGCCCATGGGACTCGGCCCTGCCGTGGGGAGAGATGAGACTTGAGCCTCCCTGGCCCATTCTGTCAGTCTCGCTACCGAAACTGCTCTAGGTCTGCTCAGTGCCCGCCGCGCTGGGGCTGGTTTGGAGCGGGACCCTGGGCACCCCCACACCCTGGCTGACAACGGATCCCAACCCCTCTGTCACCAGTGACCCCGATCCGCGGGGAACCTGCGGCTCTACTCGTCGGCCGAGCGCAAAGGCACCAGTGACAGAAAGGATCAGGGACTTCAGCTGACCCGGCTCCAGCCCCGTCCCAGACCGGGGCTGACTGCTCCGGCCAGTCCTTTGCAGCCGATTTCTCCTTTGCCCCACAGAGATACAAGCAGCAGCTACCCTGAGCCGTCTTGTACCGGAAAATCAACCCCAGGGCAGAGAGACCCCTCGCTGCCACCCACCCCGGCCCCACTCCTCGGTGGGACCCTCTCCCCCTGCTCAACATCACACGTATCCCGGGGCCGAGCCACTGCCACAGGACCTAGCCCCCATGCCCACTTGATGAAGGAGTCAGCCCCAGCTCCGCAGACTGAGGGGACTCCCCAGGGCCGGCTGACGGAAGAGCTGGACGTGGCCCGAGGCCCTGTGGCAAGGGCTGTGCCATTGCCCCGCTGGGAACCAGGAGCGAAAGCCATCGGCACGTGCCGGCCTTAGGGAACGGCAGGCGGCAATGCCCGTGGGCAGAGTGAGCTGCCTGGGGTACTGACATGCAGCCCAGCACTGTGCCAGGGGACACGGCAGCCGCTCGGCCTGCTCCAGACCCTCCAACAGCACTTACGCCCTGCACAGCCCACGGGCAGGGCACTACACTGGGCCCTTCTTTGCATGGAGCCCCCCCCCCCCCCAATCTACCCATCACTGAGCACCAGCGCGCTCAGCACAGACCGGAATATCACACCGAGCCATGGCCCAGAGGAGTTCAGTCTCAGAAGCACAGATCTGACTGCACAAGCTAGCCTCAGCCGCGTGATCGTCTCACAGCCAGAAGGTTCACACGGCGTCGGCAGATATCACTCGGTTATCGGCAGTGCTTGGCACTACCCTCTGCCCATTCAAAGCACTGGGCAGATGTCACCTGACGCCACCTTGCAGCGCGCTACCAAGCAGGTAAAGGTTATCATCTGCATTTCACAGATGGGGAAACCGAGGCACAGAACGGCCGCTGGAAGTGCCCAAAGACCAGTGGGTATGTCAGAATTGGACCCTGCCTCCTGAACCCACGACCGTTCCTCTAACCCACACAGCCCATCGCACACCCGAAACACTCGCAAAGCCACCACCATTGCTCAGCCCGCCAAACAACACCCAGGCAGCACAAAGCGGCCTCTCGGGCGAACACGAGTCAGCACAGAGCAGCCCTGAGCCAGACAGCACGGCACCCAGGCCAGCCCCTGCCACATCCTCTGGCATACAGAGAATCTCAGAACCACCACAATCCTGGGCTTCTATGTCACCTGAAACTCCCGCCACGCTTTGAGATCTCACATGGAGCAGATAGCTAGCCGTGCCAGCACACCTTGATTCAAAGCACTCCTCCCCACACATCTCTCCCCCCCATGCCACACTATTCCCACCCCCCCCTTTGAGACTCACAGCCCAGCTCTCATCTCCCTCAGGAACACATCTGAGATCCTGGTTCCTTGCCCCGTTCAACAGACACCAGTCTTGAAAGCTACCGAACCCAAGCGACCAAAATCCCACATGGTACAGCTTTGCTTTGCATGCGGATAAAGGCGGGTGGGAGGAGATAAGACCTCGCCTCCTTTTCTTAACAGCCACTCAGACACCCCTCTTCTCTGTGTGAAACAGGTGTGTAAACTTTACTGGCATTCACGCTGGGGAGGGAGGGGGGCTCTTTTAAAGGGCTGGGCAAGTAAAGTTGTTTCTATTGTTGAACAAAATCCAAGAGTAGCTGAGGACCACACATGGAGCTGGGGGGCGGGGAGGGAGGAGCGCTGTAGCTCAAAGATGGCTGACACAACCGGAGGGTGTGAAAGTCCAACCTGATGTGGCCTCGGAGAAGGGCTGCGAGAAGAGGCTACGCGGGTGTCCCAGGGGCAGAGAGGCCAGAAAGGAAAAGTCCTCCCGGAGCACGAGAAGGAAACCTCGGCGCGCCCGGCAGCCGCGGGGAGAGCGCAGAATTCCAGGCTGAACTTATTAATAACAAAGGAATCATTTTTATCAAACGTTTCCACTAGGAAATGAGACTTTGCTCTCGTCTGCCCCTTGCTTTCGGCTGTTTGTGTTCTCACTCGATTCCCTTCTCCCTCTCCCCCCGGGGGGCAGGCGCACGTGCCCCGAGCCAGCCCGTAACCGACAGCGCCGTCAGAGGTTTCATTATCTCCTCCGTCAGCACCTTCCGGATTTTCATATCAATAATGCAATATCGGAGCAGGGGCCTGGTGCGTCTCATTTGCGGAGGGAAAGAATTTAATTACATGCGCCTCCGCGGAGACACGGATGTGCATCGACAGCCATCAGGCTCCCGCACAGAACCCCGCGCACCCGCCATGGCGTGCACACCCAGGCACACCCCCCGGGAAAGCACTCCCCCGGGTGCCCCAGAGCTACCGAAATCTTGGGGAATGCACTACCTCATCAGTCTCCATTCACCAAGCGCCAGGAGCTGCTCTGGGAATGCCAGAGGATTCAAGGCAGCAAATACTTCCATGAGGGGCCGTGCATTGTTCTACGAATTTTTACACGGGGGGTGTGTGTGTGTGTGTACGGTCATAGCTGGACATACATGTTTGCACGGGTTCACATGTTCATGCATGTGCAGCGTGGGGCTCTCCCTTTATGCATTTCTCCTATAGCACAGCCAAGGTGTCAAGGATGAGACCGAAGCGGAGCAGAGCGTGGATCACAGGCACGTTCACACCTTGGGAGGGCTCATGAAGGATCCCTTCAGTAACACTCCCAGAGCGGCTCAGAGCCGAACCCAGCTGGATTCCGGTTCAGCAGTCCAGACTCATTCATTTCCTGCCTACAACAGCCACCATTGCCTCCTACCCCACAGGGGCACGGAGATCCCGCCCCACAGCGCCCAGACAGCACCCACAGCGCCCAGACAGCCCACCCCCCACAGCACTCTCCCACCCCACAGTGCCCAGACAGCCCCACAGTGCCCTCTTGCCCCACAGCGCCGACAGCCCAGCCCCCACAGCGCCCTATCG
This sequence comes from Malaclemys terrapin pileata, assembly GCF_027887155.1. Taxonomy (NCBI): domain Eukaryota; kingdom Metazoa; phylum Chordata; order Testudines; family Emydidae; genus Malaclemys; species Malaclemys terrapin. The sequence continues at coordinate 107,525,383 of NC_071512.1, read as the reverse complement.
CCCCACGGCGCCCAGACAGCCCAGCCCCCATAGCACCCTCCCGCCCCACAGCGCCCAGACAGCCCCACAGCGCCCAGACAGCCCACCCCCCACAGCACTCTCCCACCCCACAGTGCCCAGACAGCCCCACAGCGCCGACAGCCCAGCCCCCACAGGGCCCAGACAGCCCCCCAGCCCCAGCCGCCCCCCAGCCCGGCTCTTACCTTCCACCCAGAGCTGCTCCAGGTCGGTCTCGATGGCGGCGGCGCGGAGCCCCAGGGCCAGCGCCCCGAAGAGCAGCAGCCCGGCGAGCAGCACCTTGCCGCAGTGTCGCTGGATGCGGCAGCCCAGCGCGAAGAGCAGCGCCTGGAACCGGGCCCGCAGCCACAGCGGGGCCTTGGGGCCCCCAGCCTCGCCCTGGGGGGAGAGGGGCAGCGTTACCCCGGCGGGACCCCGCCCCATGGGGCCGGCTGCGGGGGGAGGTGACAGGTGCTCGCATCACCCCCCTCCGCCTGGGCCAAGGGACCCCGGCGCCTGGCTCCCCCCCGGGGGTGTCCTGGGGAGCAGGGCGCCCCCTGCGCGCAGCGTCTCCCACCGCTGCCTCTGCCCAGCGAGACAAGCTGCCCCCCGCCTCGCAGACCCCCGCCGGCTCGCTGCGCCCCCCCACACTGCCCCCGAGGGTCCCCGCGTCACCCCCCCCCTGCCCGGCCGGCTCCCTGCGCCCCCCTGCACCCCCCAGGGTCCCCGCGTCGTCCCCCCGGCCGGCTCCCTGGGCCCCCCTGCACCCCCCAGGGTCCCCAGGCCCCCCCTGGCCGGCCGGCTCCCTGCGCCCCCTGCACCCCCCAGGGTCCCCGCGTCCCCCCCGCCCGGCTCCCGGCGCCCCCCCCCCACTGTCCCCCAGGGTCCCCGCGTCCCCCACCCTGCCGGCTCCCTGCGCCCCCCTTCTGCACCCCACAGGGTCCCCGCGTCTCCACGCATTTGCTGGGTTGTCTCCCTCCCTTCTTTATGCCCCTGTCAGCTCCATCCAGTCTGACCCTTCCCCCCGGGCCATTGGCTCGGGTCAGTGATGGGGGTGCAAGGTCCCCCGGGCTCCCCCCTCTGGCTCCGCGCAGCAAAGGCTGGGGGGGACCTACTGGCCGCAGAGTGTCACACGTTCCGGGGGGGGGGCGGCCCCAGGGGGATGCGACCGAGGGGCGAACTTCTCCCCAGAGAGGCCCGGCGCAACTCCCCAGTTTGCCTGGCGTCCCTCCCCGGTCCCCCTCCAGCAAAGCCGCATCCGGGGGCACCGGCCGCGCTCCGCGCCAACCCGGCAAGGAAACGGGGGAGGGCGCAGCCCTGTGTCCCCCCAAACGGCCGGGAAACCGAGCTCCCGGAGCCGGCCCCCCGGCCGGGGCAAGGCCAGGGCGCACGCACCTCTCCAAGCGGCTCCCTCCCCGAGCTGCCCGGGACCAAGGCGGGGCAGATTTTAGGTGCCCTCCCCCCCACTTGGCCGCGGCCGCCCCGTTGCAGTGTCCCCGGGGGCTCCGTGGGACGGGCTCTGCCGCCCCCTCACCTTGGAGATCCGCTTCAGCGCCGAGGCGACGTGGGCGCAGCCGGCTCCCCGGCCGGGCGGAGCTGAGCTCGGAGCGCGCTCTCCAAAGCGGGGCTCCGAGGCCATGGTCCGGCTCCAGCGGGGGTCGAGCGAGGGCGGGCGGGGACGGCGGAACGGCGAGGGCGGTAATCCAGGGGGCAGCGGGCAGCATCCGAGGGCTCCGCTCTGCTCCGGGGAATCCCTTCCAACATTATGTGGCCAGCCCCGGGGCCATGCGAGCGGGCCCCGTGCGCCCTCCGGCTGGGCTGTGCACTAACGCGGCGTCTTGGAGAGCACCGGGGTGCGGCGGGGGGCACCCACACTGGAGCCACACGCGCGGGGAAAACCCCCTCCGAGCCGGCGGCAGCAGCCGATCGTCAACTCTCCCCCGTGCGCCTCGGATCCTGTCCCACCAACATTGGGAGCGAGCCGCAGCCTCCCTTCCAGATCATGAAGGGGGGGGGGGGTGATGGGAAAGCGCTCCGGTTCCCATTGGCTAAGGAAGAGGCAAATTACTTTGCAAACATCTCCTATTATTAGCTGCTAAGCAACAGCTCGCCAAAGTGGAGACGAGGGAAGACCACCCAAGCAGCCCCCTCGCTCCCTCCCTCCCGCAAATCAATGAGGGCAGAGACTGGAGGGAGCGGAGAAGAAAAAAACTTCACTAAACACAGGAATTCTGCTCCAGAGCCTTTCAAATGCTCCAGCCTTCCCCAGCTCCTGGCCTGCCTCTTTTATTTATTATTGCAAGCGGACATGGCCCCATTGAGACAGCTGCAAACTGTCCCTTGCAAGGAGGGGAAGGGGGAAAAAACAAACACCCCCCCCTTAAACTGGAACAGGGAGAATTTCAAAGGGGGGGGGGGTTGAAAGAGCCCCTGGGCTTGGCATTGGAGTATAATTGATTTCAAAAAGAAACACTAGAAAAGTTGCAACAAACCAGGGCAAACAGAAACCCAAGCGACTCTCCCGCTCCCAACGGCCTGGGCGAGGGGGTGGCACAGCCAAGCCACGGGCCCAGGCCCGGGGGCAAAGCTGGCTGGGTTTTTTGGGAGTTTTGCAGGCAATTGAGGGGCACAGACCCTCTGGCTCAAGGAGACTCAGCACCCCACTTGCAAGTGGTTCTGGTGGGAAAATGGACTATAGGATTCCCGGGTCCCCCTCCCCCTCACTCCCTGCTCAGGGAAAGTGGGGGGCTGCCCCTTCTACGGACGGATCCTTTGCCTCCAGCACCCACTAGGAGAGTGAGTCCTTGTCCTCAGCCCACTGGAGTAACAGCAGTCCCTGCCCCCCCCAGTCCCCCCCCCCAGTCATTAGGGTGGGAAAGCCAGAGGCTGCACCATGCAAAGCAGAGCCCCCCCCCAGCGCCAGATGTTGTGGTCAGTGCCCTCCGCAAGGCTTCAGGCAGGGAGACAGAAAGGAAGGAAGAAAAGGATGTGGGGAGGGGGGAGCCCCAAAGCAGCTTAATTACTGCGAACAAATGACTGCTTAGAGCCCTGCCTGCCCAGCTGCTGGGCTGCGTAACGAGATGGAAGCAGCGCCCGCTGAGGACCCCCTTGGAAATGCCCCTTTCCCCCTCGCTCAGGGGGAGGCCGGGGGCCTGGGCCCTGCCGGCCCCCGGGAAGGAGCAGTTTTGAGGCCAACCTGCCATCTACTGCTAGATCAATAGGGTGCACTTCTTAAGGCGGCGCACAGAGGGCTCCCATCCATCTGACACGGCCCAGGGACTTTCCGTGTGACCCCCGCTGCCCAGCCCTCGGAGCCCAGGGGCAGGCCCCAGGCTGCAGGCGAGTCCTGCGCCGTTGTCTGGGCCCAGGACTCAGATGGGGTCAGGCCCCAGGCCCACTGAATCAGCATCGCCTGTCTGACAGCGGCCAGCGCACGCGCCGGGGCGGGGGGTTGTTAGAACCCACCCATGGGGCTCAGCTGTTCCCAGAGTGTGAACCGGTTAAACCCAAGCCCTCCCCCTCCCCTGGGGGCAGTTCCCCGCCCTGCGCCACCCCACCCCACCCCACCCTGCAGTGACTGGAGCATTTCATCACCACCCCCCCAGTTCTGCTAGGGGACGTTGCCAGATAGACACAATCCCCCCCCTCAGTGGTGGGGGTAGCTGCTCTGTCCCCTCGCTCCCCATTCCATACCTGGGCCCTGAGAGCTGGTGTCAGATCCCTCGTGGCCAGCAGCCCCCTCCGCCCGGCTTGCCCCAGGCCGCTTGGCCTCCACTGTCCATTAGCCAGCCAGGAAGCAGCCGGGGCATGGGGGGGTTTAGCTGGTCTGCAGCCCCTAGTTGTCCCCTTGACCTTGGCTCCACCCTGGACTGATGTGGCGGCTGCGCAGACGCTCTCCCTCGGCCATCTTGTGCGGGGCGCCTGCACGGCAGCGCGTAGATCACCCCGTGCTCCCTGCCACATTCCCGGGGGCTGCTCCTGCTCTCCACGGCACCCCGTGGCCAGCCCAGCTCCCCTGGTGGGCTGCATGGGATTGGGGCTGGTTTGCTCCTCTTACTAGGAATGTCAATGACCCAACTCAAACCACGCAAAATGCAACCCGATGCCACAATGATGGGCACCAGTAGCTAAGGCCTGAAATTCCTTCCTTCCATGTGAGAGTTCTGGGCTGGGCCACGCAGCCTCAGAGCCACGGTCCACCTCCGCCAGACGTGGCAAACACCAGCTGCAAGAAACCCCCTTGTGGACAAATGTGGCATAACCTGCCCCCAAGAAGTTGCTTCCTAGCCCCCAGTACCTAGCAACTGGCTAACGCCCGAAGCCCGATGGGAAGCGCGGCTGCACCCCAGCCACAGAAGCAGCTCTGCCGGGCACCCTCCGGGGTCCCCGGAACAGATGGTTTCAGGCCCTGACATCACTGCGACGGGACGTGGCCAAAGGCTCGCTTGGCAAACGGGGGGCGCAAGCAACCAACATGGCTTTGAATACGGCTAAATGCAGCTGTATCCATCCAGGAACAAAGACTGCCGGCCATACGTCGAGGATGGGAGTCTTTACCCTGGGAAAGAGCGACCTTGAAAAAGATTGGCGGGGGGGCTGGTGGCTAAACAGCTGAGCCCCCAGTGGGACCCTGTGGCCAAGAAGGCTACTGGCATCATGGGGTGTATGACCGGGAATCCCATGTAGGCGCAGAGAGGTTGCATTACCTCTGCACTGGGCATTGCTGGAGCTGTGTGTATAGTTCAGGTGCCCACGAGTCCAGAAGAAGGCGGATGAATTGGAGCGGGGTCAGAGAAGAGCCGGGAGAAGGATTAAAGGTTTAGCGACCACACCCGACAGTGACAGGCTGAGAGCTCAGGCTCTTCAGCGTCACAAAGAGATGGTTAAGGAGTGAGCTGATTACAGTCGACAGCCCCCCATGAGGAACAAATAGCTAATCATGGGCTCTTCGGTCTAGCAGAGGGAGGTATAACATGGGCCAATGGCTGGAAGTGAGAGTAATTAACCACAGGAACCATTTCCCCCGGGGGGGGGTGGCGGATTCTCCATCACTGGCCATTTTTCAATCCAGACGGGCTGTTTTTCTGTGCTAGAGATCACGCTGGGGGAACGGTCTCGGGCTTGTGGTATCCAGGGGGTCAGACTGGCTCAGCCTAGTGGTCCTTTCTGGCCTTGGGATCCATGAAGTCCCACTGCCAGTGGAAATGACTGATCTGGACGGACGAGGAGCATCCCCAGATTCTACACGGCAGCTGGTGGCCTCATAAACTTCCAGAGATGCCGGGACTTGGAACGGGACTTGGGCGCATTAGAGACCTGGACTCTTTGGTGCCGGACGTCAGTTACAGTGTGGCGGCTGAGGGGAAAGGCCTCTGTGTCTCCATCTGCAGCCCCAGGACTGTGGAGAAGACACAGGAAGTGAGGCAGGGTCGGGACTTCGATGCACACAGACATTAAGAGTTAAGAGGATGTAGAGCCCCGGCACATGGGGTCTGGGCCAGAGCCCCCCTCCTCAGCAATCTGGTAAGGAGCTTTATTAAGAAACCATCTTGGAAAGAAAAAATAATCTCAGCCCAACCTTTGTCAGGGGCCTGCTTTGCAGAGAGACAATCCCACTCCAGGATTGTCTCATCCAGAGAAAGAAGAGAGACATCCTTCCTCCTTGGTTTCTGCCCCAGGCAAGCAGCCGCACTCTGATGTAGAGCCCTCTGGTTCTGTCGATTCACACAGAGCTCCTCTCTCTCTGTCTCCACGCTTCGCGGGGTCCACCGTCTGCAGGCCCTCCCAGCTTTTTGCTGAGTGCCATGCTGCCTTGATGGTTAACCCTGAGCACGATAACGTGGCGGAGCAGAATCTGGAGGCCCAGGCGAGCTGTGAAAAGCTGGTTTCCTGAAGGAGAACTCCAGAAGATCTGGGGATGTGCAGAGGAGCTGCAGGACGTCTCGAGAGAGGTTCAACCAGCAAATTCCTCCCCCTTTGTCCTCGCTCCCAGAAAGAGATCACCCAAAAGGGCAAGGGAGAGACAAAGCTTGTGCCTGCCATCCCTCTGGGAGCGGCCCTGGGCCCAGCAGAGCGCTGGTAACCCCGACTCAGGATGGCCAGTGCAGACTCAGGGAGGCCAGCTTGTGCTGGAGAGCGGCTTGCACAGCAGGGTGGTGAAGGTCTAGGGCACGTTAGAAGTGGGAGTTCTGAGCATCCGTAGGGTCACCAGCAGCTGCATTCGCGAGTCTTGCCAGCACGTCCACCAGGACACAGGTGCCCCAGGACGCGGAGGGGATCTACGCAAGCCACTGGAAGCAGCAGTGGGTTAACGCCGGTCCTCTCCCAGGCAGGTTCTCTCACCCCGACACAGCAAAGAGGACACTAGACACTACGTACTGGCTAACAAGACAGGACTCGTGGCCCCCACCACAGGCTGTTTAACAGCACGCTGCAACGTGGCACAACAGTTTAGGACAGGAAGTGAATCAGCGTCCAACCCAAACGGCAGCGGTAGGCGCCTTGTGCACCAAGAAACCCAGCGACGCCAGGCAGCACCAAAGCTGAGCTGCGTTTGCCAGACGTGCCTTCCTGGCAACTCAGCTCGCTCAGGGCACCCGCCGGCACCTCCCCGGCACACCACCCCTGCTCCGTGCTCTGAACTCCTGGGCCGAGATCTCCCGGATTCACAGTGCCATGAGGGCAGCAATCTGCACACACGGGGCCTGGGGACCGGGCCACCCGACCCGCTGGGTCTGGCTCGGCGCTATGGGACGGGATCTTGTAGATAAATCTCTGATAATTTTCATATGACTTTGCATTGTGCCTCTTCATATAAGCTTGTGGTGGGTCTACCCACGTGTGACCTCTGTTTTCATGGGACTTTGTATCAAAGCCTCATTTAGAAACTTTGCATTGCCCTTGGTATAGGGTGACCAGACAGCAAACGTGAAAAATCAGGACATGGGTGGGGGGTAATAGGAGCCTATATAAGTAAAGGACCCAAAAATCAGGAATGTCCCTATAAAATTGGGACATCTGGTCACCCTACCTTGGTATAATATTATAGCCCCTAAGGATAGTGGGGGGAGGGATAGCTCAGTGGTTTGAGCATTGGCCTGCTAAACCCAGGGTTATGAGTTCAATCCTTGAGGGGGCCACTTAGGGATCTGGGGCAAAATCAGTACTTGGTCCTGCTAGTGAAGGCAGGGGGCTGGACTTGATGACCTTTCAAGGTCCCTTCCAGTTTTAGGAGATGGGATATCTCCATTAATTAAAAAAATAAGATAGAAGAAAAATTTATTTTTGCTAGCAGTAGAACAAGAGCTCTCTCCCCCCCCCCCACTCTTAATCAATTACCCTGTTGAATGAATGAGGTGTGGATGAGCAAGGCATGGAAGGCAGCACCTCCAGACAGCCTCAACTGTTGGAGAGGGGCTGGGAGCCAGACCCAAGGACAATAAAATGTGTCGAGTGGGCTCATTAAAGACAAGCAGACATACCGACGACGGCCTCGGGGGTTAGAAGCAAGCACCTTCTTTTGGAAACACCCTCTTTGCAGCATTGGAACAACACTCAAAAGAAAGCAGCACAAAGGACCAATGGACACAGACACAGAGTTTAAATCTGATATAAATTTGCATAAGAGGAAAGCTGCTATAAAAGTGAGGTGTCTTGCAGAGGACCCCGGGTCTCGTCTTGTCAACATGGGAGCATCGATCCGGATCGGCAGAAGCCCGGCTCCACCCCCTCCCCCATCTAACTCACCTGGCCAGTGAAGTTAAGGGGAGCAACTAATTGGTAACAGCAAGACGGAGTGTGTTTGTGTGTGTGTGTGTGAGCGTAAGTGTAATATATTATATGCATATAATACAGTGTTAATAAATACATGTACTACTAATAAATGTGGCGTTCTGCCTTATTCCCCCTAAAAAGATCCTGTGCAGTACTTTAAGTACAACAATCTCTCCATTCGCATATTACTGCCTGCCACAGCCATGGGCTGGAGACCTCGAGGGGCAGGACGGTGCATCCAGCAGGGGGCAACGTTCCTCCCCCGCCCCATCATACGTAACATTCTCCCATCATGGCCCACCGCGGCTCCGCTGGGCCTGAACCCGGCCCCTGCCGCCTGTCGGGGTTCTCGGAGACGAACTTCTCCTGGCTGACTCTGACACCCCCGCCCTGTACATTTGTCTCAGGTGGGAGCACTGGGGTTCCCAGGCCCCAGTGGGTCTCTGAAGCTGCTCCCGGGGCAGCCCCCCAAGGCTCCCGGGGCCCAGCGCGTGGCTGCCCCAGGCGAGGATCAGCCCGGAGGTGCTGGGAAAAAGCTGGCTATGCTGGACCCAGCTGGAGAGCGGGGAGGAACCGCGGTACGCAACTCAGGGAGCAGCCAGTCCCGAGCGCCAGCCCACCTCGGACTCCCATGGGGCCGGGTCTGGCGGGGAGCGCATGAGAGGGATCCCAGACGGTTAGCCCGTAGCCTTAGGGAGGAGACGCTGGCTAGGAGAGCCAGCAGGGACCAGTTTCCTGCTGCCGGCGTGGCACGGTGTGGCACGGTGCCTGGCACAGATTGGGCACCGAGTGGCTGAGAAAGCAAGAGGAGGGTGGGCAGCATGGTGGCCATGTTAACACTGGCACTGGGATCTAACCATGGTCCATTTCCCCCCCAGGGAGCGGTCGATGGGCACCAGGCAGCTGGTAGCGGGTAGGTTCGTTGACACTCAGTGGAGTCCAGCTCAGGTCGTGTCCCCCCTTGCAAACCCCACCCCGGGCACTGAGCACACCAAGGGACTGGGCTGCTAACGCCCAGCCCGAGCCCGTGCCCTGCTGCTGTCCTGGGGGAGCCTCCCAGCATGCAATGCCGTTCGCATTGCGACGGGCACCTCCGGCACGCCCCCAGCTTGGCAGGCTCCAGTTCCCAGTGACAGCCTGTTCGCCCGGTGCCCCCTGTGCGTAGAGCCAGTGCCACGTGAAATGTCCCCTCTCTGCCAGGCCACTCCTGCTCCTGGCTCCAACGAGAGCCAACAGCCTGGCCTGTCTTTGTTCCAGAGCCTGGCTAGACCCCGCCCCACTGCCCGCTCCATCACCGGCAGCTCTGCTGGCCCCCTAAGGACGTATGGATTTGTCCCCACAGCACCCCTGGGAGGCATCAGGATTAGCCCCATTGCACTGAGCTGGCTGCTGTGTGTCACCGCTGCCCTCTCCTGCATGGAATCAGAACTGCGCAACGGCATGTCATAGACCCTACACTGCCAGCACAGATTCTCCTCTAGCTGCTATGGGAACGGCCTGCGGCTTTGGAGCACGAGGCTGGTGTGGCCGTGGTAAGCAGGCCGGGGACACGCGGGATGCCTCGGGCAATGAATAAAGTGAGGTAACTAAACCAAGGGAGGGAATGGCTTCCCCGCGGTCCCACGGCAGGTAAACGGCAGAGCAGAATCCGCGCTCAGCCCTCGCGATGCACGAAGCTTTGCCCCGGTCTGGCCCTCGTGCCCCTGCTCCTCCCCAGCCCCGGGCCTGAGCCCGCGCTCGTCAGCCAGGAACAGCCCCAGCAAAGCCAGTACACGTTCCTGGGGCTCCCAGCTAACGGCTCCCTGCACCGGGCACCAGTGTGCAGTGCCACCAGTCAGTGCTAACCCAGGGCTGTGGGGCAGCATATGGGGCACTCGGGGGGAGGCGAATGCATGCACCCCCCCCTCGGTCTGGAGGGGGAGCCACTTTGGAGCGTGGCTTGGCCTGGTGGTACCGTGGCAGGGAGCTGGTTCAGAGCCCAACCATGGCCCTTCGTGCCCAGCTGGCAGGAGAGGGCTGCTCCATCACTGACTCTCTAGCGACCCCATCTGGCCAATGAAGCGTGTGAGTCTGGAGCAGAGGCTGGGACTCAGGAGAGCTGGGGGAGTCTATTCTCAACTCTGCCACTGAGCTGGTGGGGGTCCTTGGGCATGTCACTGTGACGTTGTGCAGTCTATATGGTTTTATAAAAATATAAGTGAATATAACGTAACTGGGATATGCTTCATGCAAAAGGTCTCTTGTAAGGTATCATTACAAAGCTTATAATCTACTGAGTGTGATCATCCGATTTGTATAAATGTACCACTCTTATATCTAAAACTAGAAATATAAAATGTAACTCTGAGGGCCTATTGTAATTGTGTAAAGTGTGGGCCATTAATGATGGTTTGGAATCTTGATGACTCCCATTGTCTGCAGATGGCTGTATTTACCTGTGAGTCTTCCTGTATATAATAAAAAATTAATGGAGATATCCTATCTCCTAGAACTGGAAGGGACCTTGAAAGGTCATTGAGTCCAGCCCCCTGCCTTCACTAGCAGGACCAAGTCTATAAAATCATGACTGGTGCGGAGAAAGTAACTAAGGAAGTGTTATTTATGCCTTAGCATAATACAAGAACTAGGGCTCACCCAATGAAATTAATGGGCAGCAGGTTTAAAACAAACAAAAGGAAGTATTTCTTCGCACAACGCACAGTCAACCTGTGGAACTCCTTGCCAGAAGATGCTGTGAAAGCCAAGACTATAACAGGGTTCAGAAAAGCTCTAGATAATTTCATGGCAGATAGGTCCATCGATGGCGCTTAGCCAGTGGTATCCCGCCAGGGCTCACAATCTAAAGAGCCAAGACAGACAAAGGGTGGGAGGGGAAACTGAGGCAGCAAGCAGTGAAGTGACTGTGACGGGTTGGATCACAGAAACCCCCTTGGGAGCTGCCACCCGATGTGCAAAGACTACCTCTGCTCCTGTTTTCCCTGCCCACTCAGGACTCCAGCACCCTGTCTTGCTGGGCCAGACACTCCCGTCTGCTCCAACACAGACCCAGGGTCTGAATCACTTGTCCCAAAGCTGCAAGTTTACCTAAAAACAGCTCACAGAAGTGTGCTTGTCTTTAGCACTCAGATGCCCAACTCCCAATGGGGTCTAAACCCAAATAAATCCATTTTACCCTGCATAAAGCTTATGCAGGGCAAACTCATAAATTGTTCGCCCTCTATAACACTGATAGAGAGATATGCACAGTTGTTTGCTCCCCCAGGTATTAATACATACTCTGAGTAAATTACTAAATAAAAAGTGATTTTATTAAATACAGACAGTAGGATTTAAGTGGTTCCAAGTAGTAACAGACAGAACAAAGTAAGTCACCAAGTAAAATAAAATAAAATGCGCAAATCTGTGTCTAATCAAACTGAATACAGATAATCTCACCCTCAGAGATGCTTCAGTAAGTTTTTTCTCAGACTGGACAACTTCCAGGCCTGGACACAATTCTTTCCCCTGGTACAGCTCTTGTTCCAGCTCAGGTGGTAGCTAGGGGATTCTTCATGATGGCTCCTCTCTCCCCTCTGTTCTCTTCCACCCCTTTATATATCTTTTGCATAAGGCGGGAACCCTTTGTCCCTCTGGGTTTCCACCCCCCCTCACTGGAAAAGCACCAGGTTAAAGATGGATTCTAGTTCAGGTGACATGATCACATGTCACTGCAAGACTTCATTACCCACTTGCCAGCACACACATATACAGGAAGACTCACAGGTAAAACAGAGCCATCTGCAGTCACTTACTGCAGGAAGCGCCGTCCACGGGGTGCAGTAGATCCCGCCGCTGCCACCAGTTGTCACGGAGTATTGGGGGACTCAGGGCCCTGCACCCCCGGCTTCCTGCGATTCACCATGACTCTCAGCCAGCCAGTAAAGCAGAAGGTTTATTTGGATGACAGGAATACAGTCCAAGACAGGTCTTGCAGGCACAGACAACAGGGCCCCCCTCAGTTAGGTCCATCTTGGGGTCCCAGGGCATCCCAGCCCCCCTTGGGAGGTCAGAGCAATCTCTGCCTCCCCACCATCTCACCACCCAGCTTCCAAGACTCTGCCTTCAGCGACCCCTCCCACAGCCTTTGTTCAGTTTCCCGGGCCAAGGTGTCACCTGGCCTTCAACCCCTTCCTGGGTTCTCATGTTACACGCTCAGGTATTCGCCTTCGGGCAGACTATCCTAGTCACACTCCCTTGTCAGCATTCACAGACCACAGTAAGAACAGTCCCAGTTCGTCACAAGGGGCTAGTGATTTGGGAGGAAAAGCCAGTGGGGTCTCTGCCCGGGGTTGCTTTGCAATGCCAACGGGCGGGCGTTAGCTAGGCCCGCGAAGTGCTGGAAGGCTGTGGTGCTTGCCGAGAAGAGGCGGAAGAGCACGTGGCTGCTGTGACCTGGAGAAGGACGAACTCAGCAGGTCCCAGGCTGAAGCCGGTCGCTCTGTCCCAGCCCTTAGAACAATGGCCCTAGCCAAGGTACAAACATCGCCCCGGGCTGCATTGTGCCACTGGGCTCTCGGCATTAGAGACGGAGCCGGGCGCTTTGGCACGACAGTGGCGCAGCACCGGCATGTGGCTGCTTCCCGCAGGGGTCGGCCCAGCGTCCGTCCATCTGCCTGGCCGCACCTCCAGCGGGGCTTGGGCACCCTGATGGCATCGCACGGGGCGCGAGACTTCTCCCAGCCATGAGCCGCAAACTAGGCCTGGCACGAGGGGCTGAGGGGGGGTGGCACATGACCTGGAACCTTGGCATTTCTCAACGTAACCCAGTGACCTTAATGCTTCTCTTGGAGGGATTCTGCAATGCCCCTGCGGGCACAAGTCCCCTCCCCCGCCAGATAATGAATCTGCCCCGTCCGGGATGCATGTCTCATCCTCCGCACAACACAGGTGGGGAAACTGAGGTGGGGCAGTGACTTGTCCCTGGCTGGGCTGCGCAGAGTGTGCCCCTCACGACACAAAACAGGGCACGAGAGAGGAGAACAATCGAAGGAGACTCTACTGTAAACAAAGCGCAGAAAGGGCCGACGCCAGCGTCCCTCGGAGCCAGGGCCAGCGGCACGCGCAGACAGTCTCTGCCTGCGCATGGGGCCAGGCCCCCAGAGACTGAGACCCGCAACGTGCCCAGATGCGTCCGCAAGAGACGCGGATCCGGCCCTGCGAGAACTTCAGCCGGGACTGGGGCAGCGTTAGTCGTGGCACAGGCACCAGGCGGCTGCTAGTCCCCTTGGAAGACAAAGGGGAACCCAGCGAGATGAGAGCGAGTGGGTGGATGCTCCAGGGACAGACGGACAGACGGACAAGCCATCTCCGCTCCATTGCCACTGTAACCCAGCACGGCCTGCTGCTGCCGCGGGTTCTCTAGGGCTCTGGCCCGGGCTCTAAGGTTTTCCCCCTTTTCTTTTGGGAGATGAAACCCGTGCCCCCTGGAGCTCCCTGTCTGGAAGCTGGCACGTCTCCTGGCATGGCCGCTGCCCTCTTGGGGACCCTGGGCAAACCCCTGATTCTCTGGGCCTCGGTTTCCCCATCTGTGAGCTAGAGACAAGAATTCCCACCGCCCATGGGGGGCGCGTGGAGGGACTGGGCACTCTGTTGTAGCCCGTCCATAGTCACTGTGCCCGCGAGGGCGTTACCGGGGCCAGAGCTGCTGAGAATGTAAGCGCAGTGGGACGGGTGGAGGGCGGGTAGGGGTAATGCCAGCTCCCTGCACTCATGGTCTTGCCAGTTTGTCCCCCCCCCGCAGCTGCAGAGGCCTCTGGGAAGTGGGGGAGGGGAGGGGCGGTCGCTCATGGGAGATCTCCAGGGCCATAAACCAGGCAAATGACTCCAGCCACAGAAATGCCGCCTTCTCTCTCCCAGGGGCTGGTTCCTGTCCGGTTGGCCAGGGCCTCTGGCCCCCAGGACCAGACCCACGTGCTGGGCTAGATTAGCCCACGTCCACTCCAGGTCTCCAGCCAGCCCCTGTGAACACCCAGCCACACGGGCTCTGCCCCTGCCCTGCCTGCCCGTAGTATAGCAGGTCCTTCCAGCCCGGCAGGGACAGGAGGGCACAGGCTGGGCACTGCCAGCTCAGCCCAACGCCACAGGGAGTGGGGGGTGGGAGCAAAGCATTCTGGGCAGAGGGCTTCTGCCCCCAGCCTGAATTCCAGCCCTCCCGGGTGGCCGGGTCTGGCGCTCGCAGCGAGTGCCCCATGCAGTTGGCACCAGCCTAGCGGGTGTCTCAGGAGCCCCGGGCTGTCTAGAAGGAAGCCAGTGTTCTCCTGCACATCTGTGGGGGGCTCAGACGCCCCGGTAATGGGCCTGTGCAAAATGAGCATAGGCCAGTTAATGCCAGGGCTAGTGGGGTAGCTGCCCATTAGGAGACACAGCCTTTCATGGCCCAGTCCCACTCCCGGACCTATCCCACCCTGTGAACCAGGCCTGCCTGCACGGCCACACCTGACTCATCAACGCCAGCCTCGGGGGACGGCCCTGCAGGAGGCCAGGGTGCTGGAAGAGCGGCCCATGCCTATTGCCACGCTGACCATGTGCTTCAACATGGCACCAAGGACAGCACTTGGAGCCGCCTGCTTCCAAAGCCCTTGCCACATCAGCCCTGGGGAAATTGCTGTGAGCAGTATAGGGCATATGACACACAGTAGAGCAGTTCTGACTGCATCCAGCAGGGGAAGAGGTGTCACAGCCACACTAGGCAGCCCAGTGCTAATATGGGCACACTGGGGGCCTGGCCAGGCAGGAACACCCCAGTACTGCCAGGGAAGGTGGAAGGTTATCAGTGCCCGCTGCAGGACGGGGCGCCCTGTGGCTCCCTGGCTTGGCCCCCGTTAGCACAGACAAGGGCACCTGCCTATGGCCTGGGGTGCCACCAAAACGCACAGGCACGGCCCAGTCGCATGAGCTGGGGGTGAGCCAGACGGCCCCGACCCAGGCACACAAGGGGCTTTGCATGGATGCTGTGGAGGAGACGGCCCCTGGCACGTGCCACAGCCCGGCACTCCCTGGGATTCGCTGCTGCACCCCGGGGGCTGAGGAAGGGCTGGGAGCCCCCGTCATGCCGGCCCCTGCACTGTGCTCTGCCACCCCCCATCCCCAGCCCCTTCGCCTGCTGCCCTGCCCTGGTCTGTGCAGCCACCCCCCCCCCCCACGGCCCCTGCAGCCCCTGCTGGCTTTAAACTCTACCAACTCCGGAAAAAATGGAGTTAACACCCAGCCCCTGCCCGGGCAAAGCACGTTGCCGGCATCACTGGTGAACCCGTCTGGCCCCTCTGATGTGGCTGGCCAGGGCCATGTCCCAGCCGGGGTCTCTGGTTCGATCCTGAGCGGGGGCCGCTGGACCAAGCCCATCTCTTGCAGGCTGGGGAGTTGGGTACATTTCCCCCCCCGCCCCGCCCCACCCCCCGAACATGGCACAAACACTGGGGCCGCGCTCCCCCCCCCCCCCAGCAGATCCGAGGGGTTGCTCCCGGGCTGGGTCACTCGCCCTTCATCCCTCTCGGACGGATGGCACAATAGCTGGGCACAAAGCCGTCGGCCCGTGGGACGCTCCGGCTAGCCCAGCCGGCGCCCGCTCAGCGACATGGGCTGCCGCGAGCTCCCCCACCCCCGGCCACGTTCAGGTTCCCAGGGGCCTGGGCCCAGCTGGTCTGAAAGAGCCGAGAGGGGAGAACTGGGGACACAGGGAACCATCTGCCCTGGCCCCCGCCGGGGGAACAAACCCCCCCAGGGCCTACGGGCCTCCCCAAACCTGCCGAGTGCTGCACGGGGCTCCGACCAGCCTTCTCCCGCCGGGGCACCCACTGTCAATCACCCCCCCACACACGCCCGGCCGAGCCCCATGCCCGGGGGCAGCCTGTCACCCCCACCCCCCCACGCGCCCGGCCGAGCCCCGTGCCCGGGGGCCCCCTGTCACCCGCACCCCCCACGCGCCCGGCCGAGCCCCGTGCCCGGGGGCAGCCTGTCACCCCCACCCCCCCACGCGCCCGGCCGAGCCCCGTGCCCGGGGGCAGCCTGTCACCCCCACCCCCCCACGCGCCCGGCGGAGCCCCGTACCCGGGGGCAGCCTGTCACCCCCACCCCACCACGCACCCGGCCGAGTCCCGTGCCCGGGGGCCCCCTGTCACCCCCACCCCCCACGCGCCCGGCCGAGCCCCGTGCCCGGGGGCAGCCTGTCACCCCCACCCCCCCACACGCCCAGCTGAGCTCCGTGCCCGGGGGCAGCCTGTCACCCCCACCCCCCCACACGCGCAGCCAAGCCCTGTGCCCGGGGCCCCCATCACACACGGGCAGCTGGTGGGACTGGGGGTTGGGACAGGCACAGGGACAGATTCCTCCCTGAGCCCCAGGTATTACCCAGCAGCCTGTCGGCTGGCAACGGGCACCACGGGCTCCCAGCAGCCCTGGCTTGTGGGGTCTCTCCCTAGGTGAGGGCGGGAGGTGGATACAATGGGGCCACCCCAAACCAGTGAGGGGGTGAGGTGGGGGGCACTGGCCCCCGGCCGGGGGGGGGCTGTTTTGTTTACAGAGCTAAACAGATCCTTAGCAGCCACCCTAGCGCGTGGAGGTGGGGCCGGGCGTCCCCACGCCCCCTCAGGAGCCAGCGGCCCTGCCACCCACCGCCAGCCCCCAGATTAATTATGCTAATGGATTTCTTTCTTCCTTTGTCACCCTAATGAATGGGCCCCTTTAAGATGGCGAAGCCCTTTGTCTGGCCCCTTTTTAAGGGCTAGTGGCGGGTGGGGGCAAGCAGGTGGCAGGGCCCCCAAACAGGCCCTTTTGTTGTCCTTGGGGGGCTTTTTGGGGGGGATGGTTGGGGATGCAAGGGGGGGGGGGCAGGCCGGGAAACTCCTTTAGCGGCTTCACAGCACTGGCCGACCCTGGTGCTGCAAACAGCCCCAGGGCTGGGGCCGTGCTCGCTGCGGTCCCACACCCCCCCCCCAGGTCCCCTCCAAGGGCCCCTCCAAGAGCCCCCCAAGGCCCCCACCGAGAGCCCCGCCCAAGCCCCCCCACAAGGGCCCCTCCAGGAGTCCCACCCCAGCCCCCATGGCTGGGTGGGACGGGGCCCTGCAAAGCCCCCACTGGGGATTTACGCCCGATGCCAGGATCGGGCTCTTCTCCCTCGGGGGGTTCAGAGCCGGCTCTCCCCAGCCGAGCGGGGCGGGGCGGACACATTCACACCCTGGCAGTTTTTTGGATGAAGGCGGCTCTGGGCACCGGCTGGTAAGGGCAGGGCCCGTCCTGCCCACGTGGTTCTAAAAAGGGCCCCAAGGCTGCCCCGGAGCAGAGCCAGGCCCCCGCATCCCCAGGTGACGAGAGCAGGGCCCAGCTGGAGAGCTGTTCCCCCTGCCCCCCCATTGCAGTCCAGGCTCAGGATAGTCATGGCTGAGGCTCTCCCCGCAGCGCAAAGCAGGGAGGCCTCGGCCTGCTGGAGGGGGCACTGGGGGGCTGCAGACCCCAGAGCTAGGATAGTGGGGGGTTATTGGTGGAGTGCATCAGCAAAGGAGGGAGAGCCCAGAGGTCAGGGATCAGGGGGGTTGCGGGTCAGGAGTGAGGGGCACCGGCAGAGCTGAGGGGGTGCCCAGGGCCGGGCTAGCAGGGACTGCGGGTCGGGAGTGAGGGGCACCGGCAGAGCTGAGGGGGAGCCCAGGGCTGGGCTGGCAGGGCCTGCGGGTCGGGAGCAGGGCCGGCTCCAGGCACCAGACAACCAAGCACAATCTTGGGGTGGCGGGGGGCAGCGCGGCGCGGCATTCTGCGGGGGGGGGGCGCTCCGGTGGTGTGGGGCTCGGCGGGGGGGGTGGGCTCCAGCGGGGCGGTGCTTTTTTTTGCTGCTTGGGGCAGCAAAAAAGTTAGAGCCGGCCCTGGTCGGGAGCGAGGGGCACCGGCCAAGCTAGTGGGGGGCTGCGGGTCGGGAGCGAGGGGCACCGGCCGAGCTAGCGGGGGCTGCGGGTCGGGAACGAGGGCACCGGCAGGGGGCTGGGGTCACCTGCACCCCAGAAGCTCCCAATTTCAGGTGCTGGGAGACGCAATCTGCGAATTGTCCTGGCTCTTTTACTGCCTGGGAAAATCAACGGTCAGGCAGCGAACCCTCTAACTCCAGTGTAAGGTATTTCTCATCCAGCACCACCCAGCTCCTCGCCCTCGGCCTCTAACTCGACTGGCACCCGCGGGTCTGTCCCCTGACCTGAAATGGGGTTCACGGGGCTGGCCCTGCCCCACCCTTGGGAATCAGGCACCCCTGGAGGAAACGCCCGGGACTCCCCGCTTCACTGGCTGCTTTAGAGGAGAGGGTTCAACTTTACCACAAACCTCACATTGGCTCGGGGTCCTGTCCTTAGATTTCACCACCCCGGCGCTGTAATGGCCTGACCACGGAGTCACAGACGGCCCCTTGGGTTCTCCGAGCTGTCTCACCCCCCGGTGAGCCGGCCCGGGTGACAGATGGCCCCTTACGCCAAGGATCACAGCAATAGTCAGGTTACTCCCGGTCCCAAAGGACCTTGCACCACTGAGCCCCATGCCGGATCGGGGCCAGGCCACAGGCCCGCGGTTTACATACACAGGGGCCTCGTCTGCCCAGCAGACGCCGGGTGGGCCGCACACTGGCACGAGCTAAAGCCCATCGGCCCTCCGGGCTGGGGCGAAGCCACAGGGTCAGCAGGTGCTTTGCGGAGCAAATGGGCAGCGCTGGGCAGTGGCAACCGAGGAGCCGGGCGTTGCCCCACTCCCTGCTGTGGCCAGCCCCGGGGCTTGCCAGGCACGCGGCCTGGGGGATTCTCCCTGGAGCTCCTGTAACTTCCCGGGGCCAAGCCCAGGGAGGGGTGGCCGGGACCTGGGTTTCACTCGTTTCCCCGAGATCCCATGCTTTGCAGGGAGTGCTGGCTCCGCTTCTACATGGCCAGACCGCAGCTAGCAGGGAAACACAGCTCCAGGGAATTAGCCAGAGCCTGTGGGCCGCTGTGCACAGGCGATGTGGCTAACGGGCTTGGCTGCCCGCTCCCCTGTCACAGCTCAGTTGGGCACCAGGTGGGTCCGTTGGCACTGCCCACAGCGGGAAAGTGGTGCCGAGTCCTGGGGGTCCTGGCAGGTCCGTTCACGCTGAGGCCGTTTTATGGGGGAGGAAATTGCTTGCGATCCAGGAGCGCGGGAGACATTGCGGAAGTGCCCTGTGAACGTGCCGGGGTCAGGAGCGGCAGCAGAGCCCCCTGTAAGCTGGGGTGACGGCCCAGGCGACTCCTGCCCCTCCCCTGCCGCCTGAGAGAGCAAAGTCTCTGCCCCCCAGCACAGATCCCCTCCTCTGCTCCCAGCCATTTGGCTTGGCGGAAACAAGACAGGAGCCTCGGTTTGCCTGGCTTTTGACTTCGCTTTGGCACGGGGCGAAGTGCTAAGCTAGCCCCCCCCTTAGAGAGAGCCGGACAGAGACACCCCCCAGCAGAGCTCCACCCACATTCTCGGCAGCTGGTCCCACCGCTGGATTGGGGCTGGCTCCGCGGTGGCTCACTTTTCGCCAGCCAAACAACCAGCGGCGCGAGCCTGGCCTCTGTTCTCACGTCTCATCCCTGCTTTGCTTCCTGGCTTATCTCACCACCTCACCCCTGCGCCATCTCACCAATCACGTGGCTTGTGCGCCACGGGGCAGCCCAGGGAACCGGGTGCGGGTCCAGGCCCAGTGTGACGGCGGGCGGCTGCCCCACGGCAGTGGAAGGTGGCACACGCAGGCAGACGCTGGCCAGACGCAGGTGTTGCACAGCAGAGGTGACAGTTCTGGGCACACCGGGAAGGGAACGCCAGGGCAAGCGGGACGGCTGCCGTCTGGGCTGGCACTTCCGGCCCGGAGCCAGGCTGAAAGGTGCAGTGCCCAGGCTCCCACGTGGGGGCCAGTGAGGTGGATGGACACAGAGCCCACTGACCAGCAGGTCCACACGCTCCTCGACCGGAGGAGAGGCTGAGGAACGGGGCGTCCCGAGGGCGCGACTCCCTGGCGTTACCCGAGAGCAGCGAGGCCGAACCTGGGAGGAGAGGGAGGGCACAGTACTGCAGGGCAGTCCGCCCCGGACATGGCCAGTGCTGACCCATGGGCACCTGGGATCCATCCCCCACACACCCGCCCCCAGCCCGAACCCCCAGCCTGCCAGGAACGTCACCCCGAGCCGCCAGCTGGGCCACCTGCAAGGGCCTCGGGGCAGGGCCGGGGCGGGTGGGGCTGCCCCAGGCCCACGGGGGGGCAGAGCTGCGCCGGAGGGGGTGGATGGAGGAGCTGGGCCCGGGGCAGGAGCATCAGAGCTTGGCTTCAAATCAGGCCTGGGAGACCCGGCTGGAGCCCAGCAGTCTCGTGCCGGGATTCCTCTGTCCCGGGGTCAGGAAGCGCCGCAGGGGCTGTCTGCTGCCTCCCTCCAAACCCAGCCGGCTTGGGCCAGCGGAAGCAGTTACGGCTCAGCCCGGCGAGGACCAGGGTCTCCAGCAGAGACCAGGCGGACGTGGAGCAAGGGGAACCTCGGCACACAGCGCTGCCCAGGGCAAGAGCAAGGCCTGGGGCGCAGCATGGGCAGTGCGGCCATGGCAGGGCCTCGGGCATCCCCAGCTCACCAGCAGCAGGGCCCAGACAGCTGGATGCCGCGGCATGTGCCCAGGCCAGCAGTGGGAACAGATCCAGCTCCGATGCTGCTGTGGACGCCGATTCCTGCCGACCCAAGGAAGCCAGCCCCAGCCCCATAAAGGTAATCAGGCTCCTGGCTTCCCTGGAGGGTGGGGAGCCCAGATCCCTTTGAGCAGCAGCTGCCCCCCCGTGACTGGGGTAGGGTTGCCAACTTTCTAATTACTGCAAACCGAATAGCCTTGCCCCGCCTCTCCCTCAGGCCCCGCCCCTGCCCCGCCTCTCCCCGAGGCCCCGCCCCCACCTTTTCCCCTCCCTCCATCACTCATTCGCTCCCACTCACTTACTCCCCCTCTCCCTGGACTCACCTGCTACCTGCAGAGCCAGGCTGGGAGGAGCCGACACGGAGCCTGGCCAATCAGGGTACAGCAGGGAGGGGAGGGGAGGGGCTCAGTCCCTGGAGCAAGGGGCCAGGGCCGGGGCAATTGGGGCTCGGCGGGGCAGAAGGGGGAGTGACAGGATCCCACCCCCCCGGGCGGTGGCACCTACCTTTTGGAGCCCGTCCGGAAGCCAATCACTGCGCTCTGTCAGGGGTCAATAGCTCCTCCAGTGGCTCCAGCCGCAGCTGCCGCTCTTCCCGCCCCCCAGTGGCAGAATCCAGTTACTGCAACCAACTGGACTTTGAGTGTCCAGTCAGAACAGCTGACTGGACACGCCAGGTTCCCTTTTCGACTGGACTTTTCAGTCGAAGACTGGACACCTGGCAACCCTAGCCTGGGAAAGCAGCACATGCCAGGGCTGGTGAGATGGGCTGTGGGGGTCACAGCCTGGCCGTGGTGCGAAGTCCCCATCCCCAGGAATCAGCCGGGGCTCCCGTGTGTGTTTGTCACTGGACTGGAGCCTCGTTTTCTCCTCCTGCCCTGCCGTGTCACCTCGGGCTGGTCCACAGCCATGGTCCTCCCCAGAGGCAGCTTCGCGCCAGGGGCACCCTTCCTAGCTCTGGGGAGAAACTCCCTTTTCATTGCTGTTGCCATAAAGCCAGTCAGAGGGGCCTGCTGCGAAGCCCTCCGCCATCCAGCCCGCAGCCTGGGCCGTAGCTCGGGGGAATGAAACTCAGGGAGCCAGCGCAGGCCCCGGCCCCATGGGAACAGGGCCTAGCCCTGGCTTTGGGCTCACCCTCTGCGGGGGGTGACAGGCTCCTTGGACATGCCATTGCAGAGACACTGCTGACCATCCCCGAACTGGTTTAAACTGGGGAGATGCCCTGGCGTGGCCCGGGAGTGACCCCCC
This sequence comes from Malaclemys terrapin pileata, assembly GCF_027887155.1. Classification (NCBI taxonomy): domain Eukaryota; kingdom Metazoa; phylum Chordata; order Testudines; family Emydidae; genus Malaclemys; species Malaclemys terrapin. The sequence continues at coordinate 107,503,701 of NC_071512.1, read as the reverse complement.
TCTCCAAGGTGCGTTCTCATCCCATCACCCGGTCTACCCCAGCCGGCCCACTGCACGCCCGCAGCCCCTGGACACGATCTCGCTGGGGCAGGAGAGGGGTTTGTTCGCCCCAGAGATCACATCCCCCTGCTGTGCTCTGCCGCCCACCCCCCCAGCACAGGGGAGCAGGTTCCCTGGGCGGTTGGTTTGCTGGATACTGAATTGGCAGGAAAGGCCGTGGCCCACTGGAAGTACCGCTGACAACTCCCCCGCCACAAAGAAAACAGCAGCGCCCCCGCGCTCCCCAAACCGGGCGGGTTTGATGGATTTTTCTTGATCCCCAGCCAAGCCCCGTCTCCTGCAAAGCAGCATGGTTCTCATTTGCTGTAGGTTTAACTCCAAATTAATTTGTAAGCGATCTGGCTCTCTTGTTCCCCGACAGATCTCCAACAGCGCCGGGGCGCGCCTGCCGGCTCAGCGGGCTAGGGGAACGGCAGGAAGGAGAAGGCCAGAGCCGTGACCCCTGGCGAGGAGTTAACTAGGTGTCAGGGCGAGATGTTTTCTGAAGGCACTAAGTGGATTTGACATCAGTGCAAGCATTTAGAGTGGGGGCTAGGCAGGGCCGTGCAGGGGGGATTAGACACACGGGGGAGGTGGGGGCGGAGGATGACATGGGCAGGTTCTGTGCCCTGTTGAGGGCCCGATCCCTTCCTCTCTGTGAAGCCAAGCAGGAAGGTGCTTCGCACCGGTCAGGATCAGGGCAGGGAGCCCCACTGAGACAAGCACAGAATCCCGGGCCTCAACCCAGCATTACTCCAGCCCACAGCCGCTTAAGAAGAGGAGCAACTTGATGTCTGTGCCCGACTCTCACTGATGTCCAGGGGGCTCAGCACAAGCAGAACTGCTGCTCCGAGTCCAGCCCACAGCCACTTAGGCAATGTCTTCTCTGCTCGGCCGGGGCTGGGGCCTGCCCTGGCCAGCTGCTCCAGAGGCAGTCACGGGCTAACCTGGCTTTGGGGAAAATCTGTGGCTGGGTTCTGCCCTGGGATGTTCCCCCACCTCCTCGGGCTCCTGTCCAGGCGTGCGGCTTTTCCTGCTTTCACCCACGTCCAGAGCTCGTTTGAATCCTGCTAAGCTCTTGGCCTGGGGAATATCTTATGGCAGTGAGTTCCCCGGGGGATATCGCTGCGGGCAGCTCTGAGCCCTGCGCCTTCCGGAGGCCAGGGGAGCCCTGGAGAAGGCGCAAATGAGGGCCCGGCCGAGGATCCGAGGAGAGACTGAGCCCCTGGGAGCCAGTGGGGGCTCCGAGGAGACACGGTCACGGCCTGGAAGCACCTGGAAGGAGATTGGCTCCATTGCAGGCAGTGCCAGGGCAAGGATCAAAGGCCTGACACGGGGGGGGGGGGGGGGGGAGTTAGTCTGGAGACGTCAGCGCAGCTGGGCCCAGGACCAGGCCCCCAGGGGGTGGTGGAGGCGTGAGCGGTCGCCGGGCCCCATGCTATCTAACCCGTCATCTGGCCCACCGCATGACCCACAGACCTTCCCGGGGGACACCCACCCACAGACCCTTCTAGGGGCCCGACTCCCAGACACGCACAGGGGCTGACACCGGCTCCGTTTTACAACTGTTCAGACTGTTATTGTTGAGCCGAATGACGTGGCGAGGCTGTGAGGGGACGCCGAGCCCCGACCGCGCCGGCTCCCTGATGCCCCCTCGGCCCTGCTCCCCGGAGCTGGACTGTTCATCCCAGTGTCCCGGCCAAGCTGGAAACCCAAGTAGCCACCGGCATTCAGTCCTGATCCATGTGCCTCCTGTGCTTTGAACTGAAGATGGTTTTCTCCACTTCCTGTCCTAAACTGCTGGGCGGCTGCATTCCTGGCTGCGTTCAGTGGTGGAAACAGGAGAGCCTTTGGCACGAAAGGGGCTGTGTAGAAAATAGAGTGAGAGTCACCTCCCAGCCCAGCGGCAATCCAGAGCCGCTCCTCTCGGGGGCTTTCGAGCTAGGAGGGCTCCGGGAGGCAGAACTCCTGGGTTCCAGTCCTGGCTCTGCGGCTTTGACTGTGGGCCAGTCGACAGGATGGATACCCCGGTCACATCCTCGGCCAGGAGAGAGAGGGGGTGAGTCTTAGCCCAGCAGGGAGGGGCGTGACCCGGTGGGATCTGGGAACATTCGAACTGTGCCCGCTGTGCCCCATTCAGCTCAGCCCGGGTAACGATCCCGCAGCCCCCGCTGGGGCTCAGCAGAGGATACGCGGCAGGCAGAGTCGAGCACCACGTTGTTTTTAAACAGCCTGAAATTGGCGAGCGTCCCGAAGAGGACCACAAACATGAGACAATCTGGAGCATCGGGCCTGGGATGAGATGGCAAAGGGACTGGCCAGGCTCCGCCCCGCGAAGCAGACGTGAGGCACCTTTCCCTTGCGCAGGGTCACACTGCAAGTTAGCGGCAGGGCAGGAAAAGAACCCAGGAGTCCCAGTCTCACTGCTAAAGCACGCTGCTTCCCGAGGAGCAGGACCACAGTGAAACATGTTCACTGCCCGCAAATACAGCGGAAATGGGAGCTCAGCATCTGGAACAATAACAGAGCTATCCACCAATGCTGGGCGAAGCTGCCCTCTTTGCCCAATTCCAGCATTGCCTTCTGCCCGGCCGCAGCCTTTGTCCAGGCCTTGGTCGCTTCCCCGTGGAGGATACAGAGTCAGGGTACGTTCTAAGTTTGCCTGGTTATTTACCCCGGCTGGAACAGAGGTGGTCACAAATAGAACACAGGCAAATCCTTTCTTTCAGGGCTCTCAGCCCACCACCAATGCCCACTTCCTAAAGAGCAACTGCTTCAAGCATCGACTGTATTCAGAGCCCACAGCAGAGAGCAACTTCTGCAGCTGCTCGCACAGCTCCTCCTCCATGGAGCCCCCACCTCTGCCCTGAACAGCATGTCTTCCCAAGACTGCACACTTGCTCGCACACTATGAAAAAGCGCTTAGAAGACTGTGTGTAATGATGCCTCCTGCTGACATCTGCCATAACGACATCATCATCAGACCAGGCAATGGATCAAGCTACCAGGCGACTCAGAAATCATCTTCACGCAGTGGTGTTCATGATCAGGTTTCATAGTGCATCTCCGAGGGATGTGAGATCGAATGGAATGACCCATAACAGCGACCAACCCAAATCACGCCACAGGCTTCGCATTAGGGCCGGCGTGCTGCCCCTCACGCTTGGGAGGAGCCCAGGGGAACACCCCTGGAGAGGCCTCGTTATCCTCCTCAGCCCTCGCTTTTGCCATGATGCCTGCGAAAAGCCTGGAGGTGGTGTGCAGAGACCCCAGCCTGCCCTGCCGACCAGCACCCTCTCCTTGTTTCCTTGTACTCCTGCCTGTCTGTCAGCATCCATGTGTCTCGTGGCGTATCCCTGGGTTGCCTTCTCTTTGGGGCAGGGTCTGGGGTCTGGGTATATGCAGCACCTGGCACACTGGGCCCCTGGTCCCTGACTGGGGCTCCTAGGTGCTAATAACACAAATAATAAATCATCATAACAAACAGTGCTCCAGCATCCATCCGGGCACGTAGCCTGTGCCAGCCCTGGGGAATCGCGGGGCCTTCCCGGAGTCAGGCTGACCTGATCGAGAAGCCTCAACACCAGCTCAGGGAGAGCTCCCCACACCTGGCGGTTCTTCTCTGTACCCCCCTGACACCGTTCGTGCCCCAGAACGTTTTGGGAGGATCGCTGGGCTCTGGGGCTGGGGTGGAAGGGGGGAAGGAACAGTCACTTTTGTATGTTACAGATCTGGACACAAAACAGACGCGGGCTCGCCTGGCACCCGCAGCACCGAACCAGGCCCGATCACAGCACCCCCAGCGAGGTGACTGCTCACAGGTCCATGGTACGTGCCCCCTCCCATTGAACTCTCATCGAAGCACAGATGACAACGGTCTGGAGTCGGCATCGCTCGGTAACGTCTCGTCAGCGCTTGCCACCTCCCGACCAGCACCTGCGACTTTCCCATCAGTGCCACGCAGGGCGGGGGAGTCCACGGAGCATTTTAGTCCTCTGAAGGCCCCCCCAAAGTAAAAATTGGATTTGACCCTCCCCCGCCCGAGCACTAAACCCCCTTCCTGCTCGAGGGTGCCCGAGAGAGAGACGGGTTTGAAATGTTCACAAGGGCCCTCCCGAGGCGGGCACGCCACAGTGCTTTGCCTGCCAAGACCGCCAGGATATCGTGCTGCCAACCCTGGGCAAAAACCCAACACCCCCCATGTCTAAGTGAGGAGCAGAGAGAGAAGCAGCCTATGAAACGTAACGGCTCTAACAGACCCTTGGATTGCAAGGAGGCTTTGATGACCAATATGCAACCATAGAGCCCGGCCTCAGATTTCAGCTCCCGGAAAAGGCAGGCATTGACTGGCAACCCAGGGTTAAAACTCACAACAAACCAGCAGAGGAAGATTTAAAAAACAAACCCCAAACCAATCCCAAGAATTTGTTTCATGCTTCCTGGATCCCTCCCCACATGCAGCCGCGTTTCCCTGGATGGCCAATTTATAATCAGCAGAATGGAATGCAGTAAATTAAATATTTTTAAACAACTTTGCTCTCTCTCTGGTGAAAGAGCGCAGAGATTGCTCTTTCTTGTCTGTTTCGTGCTGGGTGGTCTCCCCGTCCGCCCGCACATCTTCCTCAAACACAATTAACCATTTAGACGGTGCACAAAGGAGTAGCTTATGCATACAACACCAGGAGCTTGCTGCTTTGACGGCGGGGGAGGGAGAGGGAAGCGGCAGGCTGCCCTTTCATTTTCCCTTAAAAACAAAAACAAGAAAATCCCTTTTTCCTCTCCAAATCAGCCCACCATTTGCCTTGAATTGTAAAGGCGCCGATCCAGGCTCATCAGCTGTCCTTGAATTCACTCCAACAATCCGATTGCTTTCTTTACAAAAAATTCAGTATTAGCCTTTTAAAAGCTGTAAACATACAAGTTTATATAGGCTGCTAATCTCTTGCCTTACTGATTTCTATCCGAGCAGATCTGCGATGACTGGCTAGAAGGCCTTTCAGGAATTGCTGTACGCTGGTTTGTCCAAGAGGCAGGGCAAGGCTGCGCATCTTGGCTCCTGGCACCCAGGAGATGAACCAAAAACCTGCAGGATCCAGAGAGAGACAAGAAAGGAACCGTACACGGACCTAATCCTGCAGCGCTTGCCCAGGCCGAGCTCCTGCTGCCGTCAGTGGGTGCTCGGCCTGCTAGAGCTGGGGAGCTAATGAATGACTTGCTGGGAGCTCCTGGGATGCCCAGGGTCAGCTCCCGGGGCAGAGTTTCCCCTTGGCGCTGTTGGTGCTGACAATCTGAATCTCGCCCCTGGCTGCCTGCTTTCCTCGCCTAGCAGGGGAGGGAATAAGCCTTGTTCTTCCCCTCGCAGCCTCTGCACGAGGATCTCCAAGCTCTCTGCCTGCAGCCCTGGCACGCCGGTACCACCTCCCCCCCCCCAGTTACCGATGGAGAAAGGAGATCGAGGGGGAGGGGGCTGGCTGGAGCTGGCACAGGAGAGCTGCGTCAGTCCTGTTCCTTAGCACAAGCCCCTTTCTTCTCGACAGACAAGGGCTGGAGAGAACGGACCCTGAGATGGGGGATCCATTAGCACTTCACTGTTCAACCCTTGCAAGACTCCTGCTCCGCTCCCTCCGGTGTGTTACCACTCCCTGGGGGGGGCGTGTCGAAGTCCAGATTTGAGGCTCTGGGGGAAAGCGGGCCTGTCTGTCTATTGGGAAGCTACTCGTGAGTGTGCTCGGCGTAATCGAGGATAATCAAAGCTCGTGACCAGCACGCCAGCGCCAAACGCGTGGGCGGGTTCCAGGTGCTTGGGGAAGCTGACAGAACGAGGGAGTCGCTGCCCCCGTTTCTAACGCAGGTCTCAGCACTGGCAGATCTTGACACGTGACAAGGGGATTGGGGAACACGTTGGATTTGGGCACGGCCTGTGGAGACAACCAAGCTGCCCCTTTAGAACCCAGGCGAACCTGCCGTTGCTCCTTGGAGCCTTTGGCCAATGCGGCCTGGCAGTGCAGAAAGCGAGATGCGCGGCTCGTTATGTAGAACATTTCTGTCCCTGGGCCACCAGCTGTTGGAGTGATTCTGGGACGGTCCCACTAGTGAGGGCACAGCTGGCGGGACCAGCAGGGCATCGTGACAAACACTCCTCTAGGAGCCCAAGCCAGCCCAGCGAAAACAAAGCAGCCAGGCATGAAAGACAGACGAGGGGTGAAAGCAAGTGAGCGGACGGCATGTGGCTTCGAGCTCAGCAATATTTTCTGACTTAACATAACGTAACATAACGTAACATAAGGTTCGGACCCAGTATTTCAGCTTCAGGTCTGTTTTTTGTGAGCTAGATCATATTGGCGTTAGCACTGTGAACAAAGCAGCGACATCGCCCCAAGTAAATACTAGCCGGTCTCTCTGTCCTCTACCCCCAGCAGGGCACACACTAGCCAGGCATACGATGCGGGAAGGAAGCCATCATGCTCACTGGACGTACTGAGTGTCTGTAGCAGGAGATCAGTTTACCTTCCTTTGTGCCCCCCAGGTTACAATCCAAAGTCTCCAAAGGTCAGTGGATTTGAAAGCTCTGATTAGCACCAGGCCCATCTACCCCTGACCGATAGGGGAGGCCCCAGGTCAATGACAGTGGGCACCATTGGCCACAAGCTGCCTCTCTCTTCCTACCAGCTCATCCCGTCTCCCGGATGGCCGGGCCACTGGAGTTACGGAGATCACACGCCCTTGGGCTGCCTGGTTTTAACACCGCAGGAGTGAATGGGAACAGGGGACTAGACCAGGAGCCCTGAGTTTGCCTCCCACTGACGGTATCTTCTCACTGTCAAGGCAAATGCACTCTTAGGGCTCTTCCAGATTTCTCCATGCTCCCAGCCCCGCGACCAGCAGCTGTGGCCTGAAATGCCATCTGCTCTCTGCCTAGCCAGCAGGTTGCATTCTTCCCTGTTAGACGAAGCCAAAGGAACGGCTTTCCAGGCCGTCACACCCGAGGTTGAATGTCTGAAACGAGCTCTTAGGATCGAAGGAGAAGGCCGCACGAACCGTTCGCTGGACCAGCATTCAGTGGCCAGGCCGCCCGTCGGTGCACCAGGCCTGACACTGCCTCCTTGCCAATTCCCGAGCTGCTGCAAAGGTCCTGCTGCTGAGCCCTAGAGCGCCCAATGGGCTGACTCAGAGGCTGAGACCCTTCTCAGGAGCCAAGGGCGGGATGTCCGCAGCACCAGGCGCTCCGCTGGCGAGCTCCCTGCCACTGGAAATGGTGCCCTGGCTTTGCTGCATTCTGGGCATCCTGCAGGACTTGCCTGTTTCATGAGTCTTCTTGCAACAGTGACGCCAACCGCCAGCTCCGCTCCCCTTGGAAATGCTCAAGAACAAGCCTGCTCCGAAAGTGCCAGCATCTACAGAGGATTGGCAAGTCTGATCCTCTCAAACGTACGCTGCTTTGTACATCACGGTCAGGGTCCTAAAGACCCGGTGATGGGCGCATTGCAAATGGGTAAGAGACACCAGCTTGCTCAATTGCTACAGCACGGCAGATCAACAGTGAGAACAGCCACATGTACGGGCCTGTGTACTGTATGGAAGAGTCACATTTGCACTCCCAAAGAGCCGTGCGTTAAAGCTCTGGGGTAATATTTTCAAAAGCATGTCAGTGACTTAGGAGTCTAAGTCCTATTTTCAAAAGTCATCTAGGCGCTTAGTCACTGAGGCACTTTTGAAAATGTCACCCTGATTGCTAGTTTCGTAGATCCACCGGGTCCACGAAGTCCATGGCAGGTCAGCAAGGGTTAATTCCCGGTGCCTGCCTTGGGGCTGTGAAGGAACTACTCTTCCGAAATACCCTTCGTCATTACTGCCACACACATCGAGTACATAAAGAGGGACTCTTTGCTTTGATAATTCAGGCTGTGAAATCTTGCTCTGCAATCTACTTCTATCTCACACCAAACACCTGCAGGTCGTAAAGGGAAAAGAATACTTCTCAGAGCCCAGCGAGGTTGGAAAGTGTCAGAGAATGCTAAATTAATACCGCAATTCTAATTGCGCAATAAAGAGCCTCTCCTTCCATGAGCTCAACAAAAGGACTAAAGCGAGGCGTTACCATAGAATTACGGCCCAAGGAGATAAAACTGAAGCTATTAACTTAGGGGAAGCTGGTTTTTAAGAAGATGCGTAACATCAATAGACGGAAGGGAAGGATGGCTTTGGGCTGAAGGGGAAGCCCCGGGACTCAGGGGATCGGGACTCTACACTTGTCTCTGACAGATTTCTAGCAGAACATTAAGCGAGTCACTTAAGCCTCTCTGTGCCTTCGTTTCCCATCTGTAAAATGGGTACGACACTTACCTCCGGCTCAAGGCATAGCTCATTAACATACATAAAACAGCCGAGATCCTTGGAGGAAAGGGATTTGACATCTATTCACACACCAGCCTCGCAGGTGATGCTAACCTGAACTGAACTCTAGCTTGCGTTGTGCTCTCCACAGCCTGGCACAGCCCTCCGAGCCAGCACACCACCCTTCCCATTATTAGGAGGGCCTTTGATGTGGGTTTGTAATGTATGAAAGGCAGGGCAGGGCTGGATTATAACCTCTCCCTCGTCGTGTGGGTCAGGAAGCTGAGATTTTCCGCCAGGGGGTCTGTGCCCACAAGACACGGCTTTGAATGCATCACGGTAGTTAATGAAATATCATCTCTCCCGGCGAGTAGCTGGAAGCGCCTCTCCTTGTCAAACTGCCAGGCTCAGAGAAGCGTCCCACTGAATCCGACTAGGTTCCAGTCAAGAGCTTGTAGGCAGGAGCCGCAGGCCAATTTGCAAAGTTGCAAGAACAGCTCGAGCTTCAATCCCATCCAGGTGCTTTCCAACCCTGGCAGGACAACCAACCACAAGGCCCTGGAGTTCACATGACAGCTTGTTACTCATCTCGCCCTGTGAGTCACCCACATACAGTTTAAGTGTGTGGAGAGGGACCTCACGTCTGGCTTTACACATGCTGGGCTTTCAAGCAAAGGGGCCATACAAATAAGGCTGATAGCGCTGATGGTGACATAACCTCTAATTATGTTCAGGTTTCCTCCTTCCCCGCTCCCCACACGTGCGGTCTTGGGCTTAATTTCAAAGCAACAGGCCAAATCCAGAGGGTATGAATGGGAACGCCTTTGGCGCACCGGCCTCAATCACAGTATAGACGAAAAACAGCTGCGTAGATTCAACGTGTCTGTCCCAGCGTAAGGGGGGTGGGAGGGTTGGAGAAGCTGCAGGAACAGCAAGGAAGTAACCCTGCTTTGCTGCTGGGCTTTCCCAGCCCTCCCATTGTGCCTAAAGCAGAACCGGGCTTCCCTAAGGGATCGGGACGGTGCTGCAAGCCCACAGAGCCTGGGTTTGTATCAGAGTGAGATGGACTAAGTCGTTCTTTTGAATGGGCACAGTCTGTGTGGTCCCAGCTCAGTGCTACTGGAAGAGAACAGTGCCTTCGCTCAGCGGGCAGGCCCCGATACCGGGCTCCACAAAGCAGCAGGCAGGTGGGGAGGGGCCAGAGAGAGAGAGAGACAGACAACTCGGGAAATGCTTCTTTATTAAGACATAAATACAAAGTTGCATGGGAAAGGAGCGCTGACAGCGTGAGCTCTGCCAGGCCTGCTCCAGACGAAGGGTCTTCCGAAGAGGCGGGCTCTGGCTTCCTTAAAGGCATCTTTACAACCGGCGTGTTAGATTTCCATCAGCTGTTCGCTGCCCACAATGACTTCGTTAACGTGTTTGGCTGAAAGATTAAAAACAAAAAGGAGGAATTGGGGTTTGTAGCAGAGTTTGGAACCCAGCACTCTTCAAATCAGCATCTTTAGGAGAAAATGGGAAAAGCAGATTCCAGTGAATTTCCACATTGCTTTGCTGGTCCGTCCCCCCCGTCCGCCCCGTGTGTCTCAGTCACTGTCCCACCCACACGGCAAAGGCCTAAACAACTGACCAAACACCAGAAGGGCAATGGAATGAGATCTCCCACGTAGGTGTCACTTACTACCCAAGGCACCGCTGCTGCCGACAGGTGTGCGTCTAGGCACCGGCATGGAAGCGTCAAACCCAGGGGGAGAGTGTGACAGGAACTTTACGTTCGGCCAGGGCTTTCACAACTTGCACTGCAGTCAGCAGGGGCTGGGCGTGCTCAGGACCCTGCAGGATCAGGCCCAGTGTCACAAGTAACTTGTAAAGGGATTGTGAGCGTCTATGATCCCTGGTCAAACAGGCTCACTTTACAAGTCAAGAGGCAGGGTTTTCCTTTGTTGCTTCCTGCCCCTGGGATCCAGGCATACAGCCAGGCTCTTTCCAACCTCAGCAGTGGGCAGGGGGCGGTGGGCTTAGCAGCGGGGACCCTTAAGGCAGACTCCAGCTCACACTCCCATATCCTGCCTCTGGGGGAGGTGAAATTGGAAAAGGAGACTCAGACTCCCAGCTGTCCAGCGAGGATCACAGCCCTGCCCCACCGCCCAGGGGTGTGAGGACAAATCTGGTCCAGGTCCAGGTCGTGAGGTGCTCACACACTGCAGTGATGGGCCTAGGACAGACAGGAATTGGCCATAATGGTGGTAAAGACTCATGCTCTTTTACTTGCCCATCTCCGTTACTCCCCTGGGCGAGGAGGAGTTTGCCAGGCTGCTGGAAAGCAGAGATTAAGCAAATCCTTAGCAGTCCTGATCCGTTGGCAAGCCAAGGTGTTCTCCTTGCTGCGCGTGTGCGCCAGGTACACAACTAACGCCATGTTCACAGAACGCCACGTTTCAAGGAGTCCTGGCCCTGCAACAAGAGTCTTTCCAGCTGTCACCCTATCCCGGCACCACTCTGCCGACCCTTCCTCTCGTCAGCACAGGGGCTGCATGGGCTAATCACGGACTCACTCCGGAGGCCTCCCACCAGTCTAGGGAGAACAACTCAACAGTCACATGTGGGCAACTGGACCCTTTGCTCCTAACTGGCTTTCCAACCCATGGGGCATGCTCAGAGCCCCAGCCTGGATTTCCAACTTCGAAATCCAATCCTCACCACTCGCTCCCATTTGGTCTGGTGTCTATTTATTGTTAGACTCCTCACTGGCCAGAGAGGCATGCCAGGGAAAATCTGGGGCTCTGCATAATGAAGGACTGACTGTCCTGGTACCACGTATGAATGTGCTGTAGGCAGGCACCATGCAAGCAGCAGACCGGAGTCCCAGCCTGTAGCACCTACTCCTCTTCCAGTCCTGGACCCCCCACAGCTCTGCCAGCGTGCCTCGAACCAGACCCGCAGCACGTCTTGCTATTCCATTCCTCGCCCCCTTGCAACCTTCCCAAAACACTTCAGACAGGCCCCGGGCAACTCCTGCTACTCCATTCCTGAACCTCTTCCAAGCAGATTGCCAATCATGTTGATTTGTGCGATGTGGATAAGACCCTGGCTAGATTCCAGCGCAGATTAAATGTGTCTTCAGTGAAGTTTGTAAAGACCCATGTCAATTTCGGATTCTATATATACATTTGTAGCACTTGTCTATTCTAACAAACACCATTTCATTTCATCCAGTGCCCCTCACTTCCTGTCCTAGGCTTGTGGGGCTTTGCTGGATTTTGTAAAATATTTTGCCACCTTTCTGGGGTACTTTGGACTTCTACAGCTCACAAATATTTACAATAGCTCACATTTTTAACATCGGACGAGCTCAAAGTGCTTTGCAACGGCAGGTGAATACCACCCGGCCCATTTTACAGATGGGAAAACCGAGGCACGGAGAGTTTAAGAAACTTGCCCAAGGTCATGGAGTCAGTCCGTGGCACGGTGGAGAAAGAACCCATGTTCCCAGACTCCTAGCCCCTTTGCTCGGTCTGCTAAATTACATTGCCTGTCGGTATCACCAAGGAGAGCCAGACGGTCACCGTATGTGATGCCTGGCCTTAGCACGACTGTGCCAATGACTCTGAAAGGCTGTAGGCTCCCCTGGGCCTTGCTGCTAGATCAGAGACTACAATGAAGCCACCAGACCCATTTTCACCTGTCTGGGGGTGAACCGTAAATCCACGTACTGGTTTTTAATACGAAGCGGAATGGTTTGGCTAGAAACTAAAAGCTTAGCAGCTATCTGGCAGGCATGCAAGAGGCAGGAGAGAATACTGTGTGCTTACGCCCACTGCCCGCCTCCTCCCTGGCTTCTCTGGAAAGCCCTAGGTACAGACGGAGTCCCTGGTGGGTGCCGATCGGAGGCTGCTAAGGAGAGCTCAATACAGACAGTGTTTCGTTAACAGACATGGCTGCTGCCCACAATCTCAGTTCAAGCCGAACCCCTGGGCGTAGGGAGAGGAGAGACTGCCAGGGTTCCAGCTGCATTCAGACTGCACAGAAAGAAGAGGGATTAAAGGAAGGACTTTCAAAAAGCCTGAGCATTGGACGCCGCAAACTTAAATCGTGTTCGTCGAGATTTGCTCCACCCGGGAGCGTCTGGCGCTACGCAAACACAGAGCGGTTCGACACCTTCGAACGCCCGATTAGCACTTTGCTGGCGCGGCCCGGCCCAGGGTCGGTCTGGGCGCTCAAGCCGAACGTCTGTGGAGATTTCACTGGGCGCAAATCAAAAATCTGTCACTGCTTACAGATGCGATTCTGCTTCGCAAGGCATTTGTTTACAGGCACTGTGCGTCCAAGCGCCTTAGAAACGCAAGCCCGGTATGTGGGGAGCCAGAGAGCCTCTGCGGCTTGATTCCAAACAAACTGTAATGCAAATAAACACGGGGCGGAAATGATCTGAATCCCAGCGCAAACCCAGCCATAATCCTGGGCGCTGATGGCCCAGGGCCTTCCTTTCCAGCACGGGCCGCGCTCTCTGGGGGAAGTAGATGCCGCAGCATCCCGGTAAGGGCACCGGGAAAGCATCTCCTTGTTTGCTCAGTTAGCCCCTAGCCCCACTGCTGGTGGTGGTGGCAATGCTCCCTTGGGAAGGGGGAGGGGGAGGAGGGGAAAAACAAGGTTAGGGCGGAGGCCCAGGACCACCCCGACGGCCCAGCCCTCGGGGGCTCCAGCAAACAGTTCCGTTTACTCACTCATGACATACGCTGTTTTATAAACCCGTTACAATCCAGCAGAAACCAGCCCCTGGCACAGAATTACTGCTCCATTACACAGCAGGGAGGAGAGCCACCCGCCGGAGGTTTGCTCGCTTTCAAACTAAAGGCGGGGGGAGGGGAGGCTGCAGAAACCCACAGGAAAACCCGCGGCTGGGTGGCTCCTAGCACCATCTCCCCTGGACAGAAAGGATGGGAGAGCCAAAGAGAAGCACCGTGGCTAGCCCTGGGGAGGAAGTGAAAGGAGAGCAGGATGAGGGGAAGCAGCTGCGGTCTGACACTGGCAGGCTGGGGGTTTGGAAGGGGAATGTGGAGATAAAGAAGGGAAGCAGGTGGCGGGGGCCGCAGTGTTTGTGTTTACAAGGCAGCAAGGGGTTCGCCAAGGCCTGCTCTAGCCCCCTCTGACTTGAGTTAGACAATCAGCACCCATCGGGGGGAGCAAAGTGCGGGCCCCCAGAGGTGGCTCAGAGTTCTGCGGAGCAGCCTGCCCGCTCGGTCGTCTGACCCAAGGGGAGACTGCAGACGGTGTGTCTGGAGCCGAGAGCTGGGACGCACTGGATTGGCACTCAGGAGCCTGCAATCTCAAGCAGATGGGCGTGGCTGGCCTGCCCTTCCCCTAGCAGGGTAGCGGAGCCGGGCAGGCCTGGAACGAAGGAAGGCAAGGAGAAAAGCTGAGGGTAAGCTGTTAACGGACTCGAAGGACGCAGCAGCCACACTGCTCTGCCCAGCAATGCAGAGGGCCACGTGGCTGGAAGCTGGGGGTGCCCGGGAGGAAAGTGAGCACCTCTGGGACTCCGGCTGAGTGGTAGGGTCAATACACAGCTGGCAGCGAGCCTGCATTAACACTGGTGTGCTGCTCTGGAGCATGGTACCCTCAGGATTTGGGCTAGCATAACAAAGGCATACTGAGACTGCTCAATCCGTGTTAACCCTGCACACCGGAACCTCCCCGGGGGGCTGGGCTGTTCGTGTGTTGGACAGGGTAGGGGGGAGGCAACAAGGTGGTGAAGCAGATGTCCCTGTGGGTCAGATCAGATCCCGGGTGTGGGGAGGGACGGCTGGAGAGCAGAGGCCCTGGGAAGCATGGTGGGTCTGCTCTAGGGGGTCTCAGGAGGCAGGTTGGTCAAGGTGATGGGAGAGGGAGTCAGTGGGAGCGAGAACTTGACTGGGTGGGTGTGTGGGCGAGACGGACTATGGTGGTGTCTTTATTCAGTGGCCTAACGGAGAGAGTACAAGAAAGAGCAGTAGCTTGGGACAGAGTGGCTCAAATTATCTGGCTGAAATGAAAGATGTTCTCACTGCACCTGCAAGGAACTAGCAGAGAAGAAATGGAAGCGGGTGCTGGACTGTTTGTGGACTCGTCGGAAGAGATCCTGAGCTCTTTTCAAAGGAACCAGAATGCTACCAGCGGCTGGGAGGACTGGCAAGCAGGGCAGCAGACTGACTTTCCAGGGGAACCAATCACACGTTGGGACACATGGGAGAGAGGCATCTGATGCTGTGGCCAAAGTTCAGAAACTCAGGTAGGAATGGCCAGGGGTGGCACTATGTTTTTTTGCCACCCCAAGCACGGCAGTCAGGCGGCTTCGGCGGCGCGCCTGCAAGAGGCCCGCTGGTCATGCAGATTCGGCGGCGTTTCTGCGGGTGATCTGCCAGTCCCGCGCCTTTGGCGTACCCGCTACCGAATTGCTGCCGAAGCCGCGGGACTGGCGGATCTCCCGCAAGCATGCCGCCGAACTCAGCCTGACTGCCGCCCTCACGGCGACCGGCATGCTGCCCCCCGCAGCTTGCCGCCCCAGGCACACGCTTGCTGCGCTGGTGCCTGGAGCTGCCCCGGGAATGACATTGGGGGAGGATACTGACATGCTATCAAGGAACTAAACAATGAAAAGCTAAAAGATCATCTGATCGGTATCAAAGTGTCTCCGAAAAGAACATCCACTATCATAAGATAGCGGACAGGGCGCACTGCAGGAATGAAAATCAGGAGAGGTGGGACCAAGATAGATCCACACGGCAAGTCAGGTCGGGAGCAGGTTTCAGCACCTTCCCACGCTTTGGAATGGAACACTAAGGGACATGAAGCTCTTCAGATCTGACACCTTGGATCAAACCTTTACAAAGCCTGTCAGAGTTGCCAGATTCATTCTTGAACTTCATGCCCTGATATGATTACGCTGGGACAAGACACCAACCAGCACCACCTAAGTGAGATACTTAGCATTTTGATTGTACGAAAGGTGCGGCCGACTGGGCTGAAGAACGGGAAGTGGCTTATACTTGTTGTTCCCATACTGTTTCTGTTAATTATCAGCAAAATTACTCCTGCCAGCAGGGATCTCAGAAATGTCAATTTGAAGGACTTTATTCCCCATGGCAGCGTGTGCCTAGATGAGGAGCTTGTCACCACAAGAGCTTGCTGATTGCCATGCTGAGCACACGTTGAGTTTTCCTTTCCTTGCGTAGGCAATCATCGGGGTATTTCTCCTGGCTCTTTAATGTGCCTGAATTCTAGGAGTGCACAAGTGGTTATTTTCTCTGGATGGAGCATGTGAAAATATTTCTACAAGGTTAAGAACTGAGGCCTTCCGGGTAGATTTTTCACAATCAACAGGCAGAGTATGTGGCAGTTCACTTAACCCTTTCGTGCAGGAAGCCTGAATTTCCCCAGCTGAGAATCCCCGGGCTAGCAACCAAAAAGTCCGCGATAGCAGAAAGTGGTAGACAAAGTATTACTGAATGGATGTCCTAGGGAAATTACATACCACCACTGAAGGACAGATCTCATACACCATCATTATCCAGTGTTTGGAAAACGGACGTATGGGGATCAGTCAGAAATGTGCCAATGACCTGGAAATGACTTCTTTAAGAGATGCCTGTTTTTACTGCCCAGTATCTCCTCTCCAAGGAAGCCAGCCTTCAACGATGATTTTGCACGAGTTCGACATCATCTCCAGCTCGCACTGGCCTCTGACAAACTGAGCGTGTGTGTGAACTGGTTTGCCTGTGTCCGCGCTGCACTGGGAACCTGGGGGAACTGAGCCGTGGCTACTGGCACAGCAGCAAGCGCTCTGGTGATTAATAAGATTCCAAACTTGCTAAATACTCTCAATGCCCATTGCCATCACTAGGGGGCATTCAGCATCGTGCAGGGTCAGACCCTAAATACAATGGGTGTTATTCCAACATAGAGGGGCATTGGTAAGATCCATCAACTCACTCGCAGATCCCTTGGCGTGTACCGATTTGGCCACCTCCTGTCTACACCAGGAGGACACATGCCAAAGAGTGACTGGCGATATAGTCTTGTCTCCTGTAACCTTCCAGTCCTGGCTTGACATCAGCCCCACTGCAATACTGGCCTGCAGCTAAATGCCACTGACACAGTGGGGTATGGGTACGGCTGTACAAAATAGGCCAGGCTTCAGAGAAAGAGAGTGGGGGAATATACACTGGTTTGTCCTTATTAACAACATTTTAATGACTGTTCTGTTGAGGAGCTGTAGCGCCTCCAGGCTTTGGAGCAGAGACCTGACAGTTTGCCGGGGGGTGTTGCCCTGGTGTCAGGGCCTTTTGTCATACCTGTGAAAAACTGCCCAAATCTGGCCAAGTTATGAGCCTTCGAAAAATCTCAGTTTGCACATGCTCAGTAGAGACTTGTTAGTTTGGCAGCTAAATTCTCCGAAGAGTCTGTCTGCGCTGAGCGTGCTCCAATCTGGGGTAGCAGGAGCTGAGCTGGACTTCCCCTGCAATTGCTGCTTCTGGCCGTTGTGACACTGGCACAAGGACCGAGTAGGGACAGTGTCTCTCCTTGCGCTCAATCCTCCAGCATGGAGAAAGAAGTTGCCTGACTCAAATGCAGAAGGGACAAGAGCCTGACTTGGGAGTGGGGATGGCAGAGGGAGCTGACTGGAACAAGACGACTCAGGAGAGGAGAGGGCAGATGCTGGGACTGACTGGTCAAGGAGACTGAGAATGGGAACAGGAGGGAAGGGTGCAACTGGGACTGGGGTGTCTAAGATCAGATGAGGAGCTGGGGTGGATGACTGGGTATGGTTAGGCAGAGAGACTGGGACAAGGAGTGTGGTGGGGGTAGACTTGGAGTGAGATGAGGAGCAGGGAGGAGGGGAGGGACAGACAGGACAGGGACAGGTTGGAGGAGATGATGCAGAAGGGGCCAGGCTTGGAGAAACAGGGGCGATGACTACACCCTCCCTTCTATAACCTGGAATGGATTCCCAGTCTCAACAGTCCTCTACTGTCAGCAAATATCTGTGACACTGGCTGGCAAAGTGCATCTCATCCCCTTCTAGTGCTGGTCCACACAGAAGATAACCTACTACAGCTGTCAGTTACTCCATTAGCTGAAGTGGCAGAAGTTTTGCTGTGGAGCTAAAGGTTCCAACTCTACTGATGACCCATGTAGAGGCCAGTATGATTCCACCGGAGGGAATTTCTGTTTTTTTCAGGCTTTTTTTTTTTTTTAAACCTAGGAAATTACCTACAAAAACCACATTAAAAGAATGTAGTTGCAAAGTCAAGTACTCAAAAGTTACCAAATACTGAAGCCCCCACCCCTGTGTATATGCATTAAGACACAGTCTTTAATTACATGATCTCATACTATTTTTTCCAGAGGACCCCTGCTTCATTCAGTGCCCAGAATGCACCCGCTTTGTGCAGTTGTGTAGTAAAGGAAGCAGGGAAGTGCAGGCAGAGAAAGACGTGTTGTATGGTTAAGGTGATGACTGCCATGCAGAGTTTGAGTCTATCCCTGCCTCTGCTACAGAGTTCCTGTGTGATGCTAGGCAAGTCACTTAACTCCAGCGTTTCCATTGCGTGGTTTTCATTTTCTGGGTGCCCAACTTGAGAGCCTGCGGCTGAGCACTCAGCTCCAAGGGGAGTCGACGGGAGCTGCGCTCGGAACAGATAACAGGCTAGAGAATGCCAAGTGCTCTGCAGAAATGAAGTCCTCCAACCGGACACCCAGAATTGGTGGATCCTTTTGAACTTAATTTCTCTGGCCCAGCTCCTCAAAGGTATCTAATGCCAGTACTACCAATGGGCATCAGGCACCTAAATACCATAAGGAGCTGTGCTTGTGTGCCTCATCTGTAAACTAGGGGTAACAACATCCCCTCCCCTCACGGGGCTGAGGGAAAATAACGCCATGCCTGTTGGTGAAGCTCTCTGACGCTCTGGTGATGAGCACCACAAAGCAGCCAGGAGGAAATCAAGAATTCTGTCTTCAGAGCAGGGTTGGAATAGTGCGCAAGGCCCAGAGCCACACACTGTTCAGTGAGGAGAAAACCAAATATCGGGCAGCGGTTCACTCCATGTGCACTGTCCGTCCGGCGCGCTGGACACCAGACAGCTTGTGATCCCGCGACGACTGGCTCCTAGAGCATCGCACGAGGGGGCGGAATGAAGGGTGAACGGGCAACCTTCATTCTGGCATTTCCTAACTTCCCGGGGTTTGCTGTGCAGCTGTAACGTCCTTTGCACATAGTTTTGGGGGTGGTGGTGATTATTTATACAGCCTCTAAAGTGTGCTAGCCCCTTAACAACCAAATGGACAGGCCAGGGCCCTGCCCCAACGACAACAGGGATGAAGGCTGAGACAACAAGGGCATCAAAACCAAGGGAACAGGGGGGATGTTGAGCATGTGTTTCGCTAGTTCCGCACTGCTCTGAAGGGAGGCTATGCCAATTTACTACTGAAGCCTGGTCTGACTAACTTAGACCAGATGCGTAACGTGCTCGCTGCTGAATTTGGCCTAGTTACTCCCTTGGGAGTTGCACCCACTTACGCCAGGGGTCATTTGGCCAACTTAGCCCCAGGCTGGCTTCCTGACTAAACCCCAGAAGCAGCCCTCCCTCTCTCTCACCCTACAAGACTTCAGTGTTTATAAAATATCCCTGTGTCTGTGGTTCTTTTGAGCTCATCTTTTCAAACAGGCTGAGTGTAATCCTGATAACAGAGTCCTGGAAACAGTGAACCATGGAAAGCTTTGCAGAATTAAGTTCTTCTAGAACTGCCATCCATCCCTTTACCTCCCTTGTCTTCGGCACTTTGTCTTTCAAACTGCTACCCAGGCCAGGGAGCTTGGCTGTTAGTTCTCTGCTAACGCATTCCCTGAATTAAGGCATCAAAGAGGAAAGAAAGTGGAGGGTTCCTAAGCAGGGTAATAAAAGCAACAAGCAAGAGAAAGGGCTTTCAGGAACCATGCTGCACAAATTCAGATACTTATTTTAAAGCGACACAGCAGCTCCACGCCCACGTTGTAGCAGTGGCATTTAGCTGCAGTGGGGACCGGGGTCAAGCCAGGACTGGAAGGGTGCTGCAGACAATCAGCTCTCGAGCCTCTCGGGCGTCTAATATTCCTTTGATTTTCAGGACCCTAGAGCTGGAGAAGCTTTAGCAGGCTGCCTCCAACCTGTCACCAACGGCTAACGCGGGATTGCTTCGTCTGCAGGGTTGTGCCCCGCCCCGCAGGAAGTCACGGGGGCTCTCACCACTGCCCTGGTCCGACTATTCCACAGCCTCGCAGGCCCGACTGCTGGGAACATTTTCCGGCTTTTCAGCCCAACTTGTTTAACTCAGTCCCAAGACTCTCAGTTGTGCCGTCCGAACCACCTTACACATACCCCGCCCCTTCTTTTTACATAAGGAAAGGGAGGTGAACTGGTGTGAGTTACATCTGCCCATTAGTTGGGGTAGCCGGTCTGCTCGCACGTAACTAGGTTTCATTTTGCAAAAGGGGTTAGAGAGCCAGTGAAGCCAATGGCTCCGCGCCCCCGACTGCTTCATCAAGAGCGCTCGGGGGTCATGAGAAGAGGCAGCATCTAGGTGTCGGCATGAAGTGATCCATGCGGACAGCAAACTGTTTGCTAGGATTCACCAAAGAAACCGAACATAGCTGACGTTTCCAGACCCCAAACTCTCGGGAGGCTTTGGGAAACCAGGTGAAAACAGCCTCATGCCACTAATAAGTGAAAACGGGTTCATGGCAGAGACTAACAAAATACGACACAGTTCAGCCTTGTTGACAATCTGTGCTTGATGGAGCAGCAGCAGGACTGAGGTACACTGGCAAATCTGTGAGCACATGGGGCTGGCAGGCCAGTACTGCAGTAGCAGGAAGTCCCGTAGATTCAAACTGAAGTGTATTGGCAAAGCTGCATGTGCGCTGGCATGGCTGTGAGAACACCTGCACAGAGCCTGCCTGCTCGATCTGTGGATCACATCCATCGTATTAGTACTTCCCTCTCATGAGCAACAGTTTCACTCTTAAATTTCCAGTTAAAGAGAAAACTGTAGCGTAGACAAGTCTACAGCAGAGCTAACAACACACAGCCCAGGCACTAGAGCCAGTTAAAATTAAAAAGTATACTCTGAACATAAAAGCAAGCGACCAAATCCAGGTCAGAATGAATGACTTCACATGGAGTCTGTCCAGACTCTCACTTTTGTCATCATTCCACACCCTGAAGTAGAGATCTGCCAGCTCCCCACCCCATAAATATTCATTAAAGCCCCTGTTTGTGATAGGATTATGTAGACAATCTGCCCTTTGTCATCTATGAAGGCAGGACAGTTCTACTCCGGCAGTTGCCAAGATGCTAGTGCTAACATGATGTCCCGACTTTACCCACCAAGCAAAGATTGTTCCCTTCCCCAGAGCCCAGAAGGTGCTTTTCATTTGCATAAAACAGAGCTGGTCGAAGCGGCCTTGATAGCTAATATTGAGCAGATGGTAATGTATGCAGCACTCAATCCTGACTCTAATGATGTCCCCTTGGATCAAGAGAGGGACGTGCGCTGGTCCCTATGGGCAGCAGCACTTTCAAAAGCGAGGGAGGCAGGGGACTGCATGGGCCAACTCGGTGGGCTGTGTTCGTTCCCCTGGATGTGACAAAGATTATTAGTCGAAATAATGACTCTGTGCCATTGGCAACCTGCAGGCTGATTGTGGTCTCTGGGAACAGACTGTCTCAGGGTCCAGTGCTGATCTCAGAGATGTCCATGGGAATTTCGCCAGTGACTTCAGTGGGAGCACCAGTCCCTTAACTCCCCTTCATTCAAGAGGATGTTGCTTGGACAAAAAAATCCATCCTAATGTGACAAGGCCCCATGTTGCGGGAGCAGAACCTGCCCATTAGCTTACTGCTGCATCCAGGTGGAAAGAAGGATAAACTCTAGGGTAGAAAGTTTAGGAAATACCCAGTTCCTTTCATTAATTCTAAGCCTATGATAAATACAGCCCCCTGCTTACATTTGGGTTCCAGACGCTGGCTGCTTCCAATCAAACAGTCTCGGAGGTCAGCTCCTTTCTCGATCACGGCGTTATGACAGACGAGGCAGCTCTGGAGGCTGCTTCTGTAAGGGGAACACAAAAAGAAGTCGGATACAGAATTTAGCTAGAGATTCAAGCAAGTGCAGTAACTAAGTGCTCCACGCTCTCTGATGAGCCTAACACACGATTCTGTAGGCAGGCGGAGCTCTGATCAGCCCCATCTCGCCTGGACTTTCCCCAAATTCCACACGTTCCCTGCCCACTGCGCTAGTTGCGCTGATAGAACCTTCCTGCCAGCTGTCCGAATGGGTACACAACGAATGGGTGCTTGCAGAAATTACTGGAAGACAGTTACACAGAGATAATTTTGCATTTAGCTGATTTGTAATAGGGGGGCATAGGACTTGCCACGGCCCATCTAGGCCAGTATTCTGTCTCCAACAGAAGCCAGCACCAGATACTTCAAGGAAAGTGTAAGAACCCCACAGCGGGCAGATGTGGGGTAATCTGCCTCCCAAATTAGGTCTCCTCCTAAAGCATGAGGTTCAATATCCCTGCCACAAAACTATTTTTAGTATTAATTATGACAACTTTGGATATTCTTCTGATCCATATAAATGTCCCTTTTTGAAGCTTGTTAAGTTCTTGCTTTCAGTGATTTCCAGCGGCATGGAGTTCCACAGTTTTACATGTGGTGAAGCCCCCAGCCATTTTGATCTTTGCTCATGAGCATCCTCCCCCCGCCCCTTGGTGAACAGTTCCATTGTTCTGGCAGAATGCTGCAGCCATTGGAGGTCCTGGTGGTCGATGGACAGGCAATCTATCGTGTAGCTAGATAGAGCCAATCCCACGAGGGCTTTGAATAACAGGACAGAGCTGTAGAACTGGAGCCATGTGGATGTGGTTGCGGTGACCCAAGTTAAGACAGGCTTCCCCACCACCACCTGCCAGCCCTACAAACTCACCCTGAGCTCCTCCCTGCTCACACACCATCATCAGACACAGATTCTGCCACCCAAACTTAGACAGCAATTCTCCTGCTGATGTACGAGCCAGGGCGGAATCCAGCTCCCTCTCTGAGAGCTGCAGCAAGTCTGCAGGGCTAACAGGAGCAACCCCTCACTTCAGGTCAGTAGAAGTTATCAGTTCAGACCCAGGAGTACACAAGGGGAGGTCTGGGGTGTAAGAAGGGGACACCATAAACACGAGCTCTGACTACAACCATGCGTGAGCCCAGGCCCTCCTCCCCCACGAGGAAAGGCGATCGGGATTCACTCTGGAGCTGTCCAGCTCAGGTTGCCTGGCCAAGCTTCTATGAAAAACATGTTAATAAGATAATCAAGTAGGGAAAAGGCACCAGCCTGTCTTTGCTTTCGGTTACTGTAGCACTGTCATAGCTGCTGCCTTTCCTGCAGCTCCAGCACTACACAGCAGTTTGGAGGCCATCATGTTCCGGAAGAGAGCATTAGCGCAGAAATAATGTTTATCAGTAGAGGTCAGGTTAAGGAATGAATCCGTTCAGCACAGACTGCCCGGTGCTGCTGAGAGTTTTCCTAGCAAGGACAGAGCTGCCCCCTAACTAGAAAATCCTACCCAAAGCGTGCCCCACGCTCAAAGAGCCTTATCAGTGTGTGAGCACTGCATGGGCCAGTTCTACAGTCTATCTTCCCAGCCTCACGTGGGGCCTGATCTTGGGCGTTCCCAGCACCCCTAACTTACTGACTACAAAAGGAACTGCAAGTGTTCAGTGCGTCTCAGGCTTCCACCAGCGGTTTATAAGCCCTTATCCACTACCCGCTAGTGCACATATCTGCAGAGAAGGGATTTCAGGAGTGACTGGTAAGGTTCAGATAGGAGAATGCTGGATCTTGGAGGTGGCTTGATAAGGAGAAGCGGGGGTTACAACCAAGAAACAGCTCACGCTGTCATCATCTTTGCACTGGTATCAATGATAAGCAAGTTGGGTGGGTGATTGGGGTCGGCTGTGCTGATGCCAGGGAACCAGAGGAAACTTGCTGATGCAGGTCAGGTGCTAGCAAACCAGGGGAAATCTGCCCTTCTTCACCGCCAGTGGGAAAAAAGATAAATCACCACCTCCAAAGCTGATCCAAGCACTCAAGCGCACAGAATTTTAAAATAATTCGCATATTGTCCCCCCACTCACACAGAGTAGCAGCGGACTCAGTTTTTATTGTTTGGGTGGAGCACAACTTCAACAGATATAAACACATTTGGTGGGTGTTCCTTGCAATCGCTGACAGATGGAATGCAGCCATTTTGAAACCACTTGTAAATGCCGTTTTAAAAAGTATGCTCTGCAGGCTGCCAAGAGAAGTATTCTGTGTGTTTATTTTATTTGTATTTATTTTTTAATGTAAAGAGCGAGGAAGGACCTTTTATTCTCTTGCAGGGTAAATGTCACATCTCAGGACAAGTCTATTGTGTTCTCTAACTCTTTGGCCACCGCCCTTCGTGGCTGTTTCAAATGCTCAATACTATTTTATCCTGGTAGGAGCTCTGATAGCAGTCAGTTTGATGAACATTGATTTACTGCATCCTAATGGGAACCACATTTTTCTTACTCAAACGTAGTATATTTTTCAACTTTTCAGCACTGTGAAAATGGATCTCTTCTGACCTTAAAACTCGAGGACGAAATTCAAACCCACAAGAACAACTAATTTGAGTCGTTTGATTTACAGCTGAAATTTCAATTAGAATTTGTTTTAAGTGAGATCGCACAGCTGAAAGCCTGGCAGCTGGGGGTTTTGCTGAAAATAACTAGACCTATGCAGTGTGTGTCTGCATTCTAGAGTGAGTGTTTTACAAGTCCAGTCCTGCAGTGGGAACAGATGTAGACGGCGGCTAGCTAAAGCGCATTCGTTTGCTCCACAGGTACAATGCGCAAGTGAGAGAGCGAGTGTGTGTGTCTCAAGACAGAGAGACTGACTTTGTTTTTAAAAAAGGGGAGGAACAAGAGGAAGAGTAGTAATGGCCAAGGAGGCGGGGGGTGGGAGGGTTACAAGGATTTAGGGCTTTAAGCTGCAGACCACCTAACAAGATCACTCTGAAATGCCACTCATTCACACTACCCCCCACCTCCTCTCCTCTCCTCCCCACATTGTAAACAACTAATCCCAGCAGAAAACAACAGAGAGCAAAATGTACACACATTCGGCAACATTCCAGGCCCTTCTTTATCTTCTATTTATTTTTCTAAAAGGTCAGAGATTGTAGGGGAGGGGGGAGGAAGGGAGAAGAAAGCCAAAAACGCAGTCCATCTCTTGTGTGGGCTGAGCCAGTGTCCAAACACACAACATGGAGCTTTTATTGGACTAGGCATACTTGTCTCCCTTCCCCGCCCCCCAATTTGTGGCAAAATCTCATAGCTTTAAACCCAGAGGACAGGGTGGTCGATTGCATTTGAAAGCAATGTAAAGAATTGGGAAAGAATTCCATCTCCTGTCAAAATTATAAATAAGGAAATATTAGTCCCAGAGACAGGCTGATTTACGAAGCCCTGGAACTGATGACTTTCAGGCTGGCTATCAGTCTATAAATCAAACTCTTAAATCAAATCTGTCAATTGCAGTTGCAACATGCTACTTTAGTAAAGCAAAGCATCTACCACCTAAGGTAGTCAGCTCTCCCAGGAATTGTGGTACTGTCTTCTTCTTAACCTTTGCAAAATATGCAATGCTCAGCACACAAGGATCAGTCTGCAGGAATCCAACACACAACCCATAATTACAGGCTACCCACTGATTATTTAGGACTCCATGATTAAAGTGATGAACGTTCCTGGAAGAAAGGGGCTTAAATAACGGAGGTCAAGACCTCAAGTGGAGCGCTGGCCCTAGACGTACAAACTTAGGAAGGTATGGATGTCACAGGTTTGCCTTACAGCAAATCGGCTGAAATGGAGATGGAAAATATCCAGGGCCGCTAGCTTAATCCAGTCGTGCAACAAAAGGTGATAGGCAACAAGGCAAGCTAGGTGTGTTACACATCGGATGGAGGATTTCTCACAAAGGCTTGAGAAGTGGAGGAGAGGTCGAGCGGGCTGTGGAATGGAGATGTACAAGCTCTAAGAGGGATGGAGCCCGGAGCGCTGTTCGAGAGCTACACGGATGGCTGAATAGAGGGCAGCACTGATGCATCCCAAAGGAGGTACAGCCAGTCCTGCTTGGCCAGAAAGATGGCAGCCACCACAAGAGCCCTTCATGGTGGCAGATGAAAAGCAAGGAAACAAAGAGAAACGCTTGGTGCTTTAGCAGCTGCCAATACCTTCCACAGGAGTCCCACTTAGCCTTTCTTAGCCAGTGGCATGGGGGCTATGACACACAATCAAAGGAGTCGGACACTAAGATCATGGAAAAAATGGAGCGCTCCCAAGCCCATTGTCAGGAACCTAGAGAATCCTGAAATTTCACTTTCATAAAAATACCTTTTCAGATGTTAATAATGAGTTGGGATAATGCAACTCCTCTGTTTATACACTCAAGTAAATCCCAAAGGCTACAGTAGATGACAACTGAATGTGCTTAAATTTAAGAGATAATTTTCAAAGAAACCAGTCTGTTAAAAGAATATGGGCTTTGATCTCCAGCTCTCCCCCTAGGGGAGTAACACAAAACTCCTACCAACAAGTTCTTAAGCAATTTGTATGATCTCTTAGGGTGTATTTGCTGAGGAACTTGTTTTGTGTCTCTTTTCTAGCCAGGTCTATATACTGTGCTCATTACAATGGTATGATTGCTTTACACTTCTCCTGCCCCACACCCTAAATATTGAACTATGCACTGTGTGTACTTGCCTGCATTCATATTTTCCAGTTACAATTCATGGGATCCTTCACATAACTGACCCAGAAGAACTGCCTCTGAGCTACCATCACTGGTTTTAGAAGGTGAAATACAGGTTTCTGGGCAAGGTGGACTGGGAAGTGGTTCCTCACCTCTGACACTTCAGTTTAGTTACCTCTTGTTGATCTTGGAGTAAGTTCCTCTGTGGCCCTTCATTTAGCTAAAAGTCCAGTTGTAATACATGGCAGATCTGTCGTAGCCTTTTTCATTGTAGGAACCACAGTACACAACAACTTGTCTCTCAGGATTCAATCGTTTACAGGTCTTATTTTAGGAGTGCTGTATCGCCCGCGATCACATGCATACTCATTTGATGCAGAAGTCATTTGTTCCTCATTTCAAAGGCTTGAACCAGAACTATTGTTCTTTAATTTCCAACTCTGATTTAATCCACAGGTTTGCTAGCTGACCCACCCCAAGCAGATGCCGTGATAGTTGGAGTACATAACAGGATGGCACTCTCCTTGGGATTTTTCAAGTGCAGTTCTTTGTGGTATTGTGGGGTGCCCCATTTAGGATGTCACATTAACCTCCATTCAAAGTGAGCCCATTTGAGAAGTTTTTTTTCTAAATGCCTGTCCTGACAGCGGCGCTGGAACCTGACAGCCAAGCCAGGTTCTTTCCTTCTCTCACATTAGCACTAAAAAAGGTTCTGCAGCCCAGTTCTGCCTTAGGCTACATTTGTTCACTTGTCATGGTCTTCAAATGATACCCTCCATTACACCTGTGCAACCCCATCGTTCCCTCGGGAACTTGGTTAACAAGTGTGTTGATGTACGGAAGTTCACCTCGCTCTCCCATACCCACGTGCAGAATTCCCATTGGAAGTCAATGGCAGTCCAGTGCTTAACTGCCACGTGTGCCTTTGAAAGTTTCCCCTCTTGGATCTACACGGCTAGCAGGAGCAGAAGCTTATTAGTGTCTCTGAAGCTGGCAGGACACAAGGAGCAGATCAGCAGAGCTGGAAGTGGTCATTTCACATAGTCACTCTTCAGAGTGGAACAATGCTTTAAGCTTAACCTCTGATGTAATTTTTATTTGAACCAAATGTTCTGAAAACTGGCAAGAGTTCCTTGTGCTATCAGGGAAACATCTGTATCCATGTTAAAAAAGTGGTAATATATGTAATGCAGCTTGATGTAAAACAATGTTAGCCAAAAGTAATCTCTTTTGGGAGATTATTGATAACAACAGCTCAAACATCCACAAGATGTAGGTATTTTATGAGGAGGAATGCCCTAAATATATACAAAGTGGACTTCAATAGAGTTGAAGGTGGCTGAAAAATCAGCCCTCCGAGTAGCTCAAACTTACTCCTTTCTAGAGGTTCCCGGAATGACCCACCTTTTCCATTTCATCATTTAGACAATATGCTCTTTGGGGCAAGGATTGTACTTTGTTCATTGCCTTGTAGGGCACGAAGCACGTGACTGTTGGTTAACAAATAATTCACCAAAAACAATAATTGATCAAATGTGCAGACAACATCCAACATTGGAGGCGCAACAAACAGAGACCAAGAGAGGACAGAACCCAATTTCAGCATTACCCAGAGAGATTAGACCTTGCAGTGGAGATTTGCTAAATGTAATGCCCTACATTCAGGGAGAAGAAATAGAGAGCCCAGAAAAGGCTGCATAACCCAGCAGCCATGCAGCTCACATTTAAGAAACTCAGGCCCCAACTTAGCAGAGCACTTACAAACCTATTTAACTTTAAGCATGTACATAAAGTCCATCCCTATTAAGCACATGCTGAAATGTTTCTCCGTAACTGTCCTAATTTGACGACTTCTACTGCTGCCACAGGGAACGTGTGGAAGTGGTGCTGGAGGAGACAACTGCCATCTTAAAAGTGGTGCACGATATAAAATGTTTGAGGGTCCCGGCATGAGCATAATTTTATTTCCACCTTTGCAAGTTATTGGGTTCGAAGCAACTGCATGTCCTCATTCCTTCTCATGAGGGGACGTGTTGTAAAACGTATTTTACAATGCCACACAAATGGTGCCTTGGCAGTGGGATCTCTCCTTTGTACTGGTAATATCCAAAGGGAAAAATAAGACCCCTTATGTGCTGAACCCCTATAAAATTCTCCATTCTATCCTGGTTTTAATTAGAACTTTCTTCAAATAGTTCCCAGTTTCATACATCAGGTGCTGATTTAGCACTATCAAGGAAACAACCAATAAACTTCACAATCAATCTGCAGTTAGTAGTCAATCCAGCTTGCTTTGCTTGTTGTTTTCTCCCTTTGTACATGTTCTCATAGAAAGTAGCATTAAATTGGAGACATGTGGTAAACTAGAACAGCGTTTAACTAGACACATGTGGTCCCTCTTAAGTCCGTTTACTGAGTAACAACTATAGCAAGCATGTGTGCTCTCTGCTTCAAGACAGGTAGCTGGAACTTGTTTAACAAAATCCAACATGTAGCTTATTATCTCACTATGTCTGACCAGGGAAGATCCCAGTTTTGGTCAATATAGAATCAACGGTGATAATTCTTGCTCATCTTTTGCCCTGTGCAACAGGTCATGTCCAAATCTTGCTGCTTACTCCTCCGTACTGGTTTTAAAAGTCACTGTTTTCTTTCTCCTATGCACCCAGAACTCCTATCCTGATCACTGTAAGCTCCTCCTCTCCATCCCACCTCAGGTTTATATCAAAGACAGGTGCTAAGACCTCACCCCGATCTCTGAATCCCGCACTGGCTCCCTCTGGTGCACCACATCAGCTTCTTGTCCTCAAGGCCCTTCACAACTCTACCCCTCTGTTTGTTTGCTCACATTTACTACACGGGCCAGCTTCTCTCACACACGTTTCTGTTCTGTTTTACTCTGAGCTCCTTACACGTGAAACAGCCTCCCTAAAGAGACACATAAATCCTCTGGATCTCTCCAAATCCACTTGCATTGCAAAGTTCCCAAGGACTCAGCCTATTCACGATGGCACAGATGGGAATTGTTGGAGCTTCATTCATATAGTTATGAAAACCTGCACATTAATACATGCATACACATATTTTGTATATACTTGATTGTATTCCTCTCCCCTTAATATGTACCTTGTCTACTTAGGTTGGTTGCTAACTGGGGCAGGCACCGTGTCTTCGAATGCATTTGCATAGTTCATTAGCACAATGGGGCCCCCATCCTAATAGCTGTTACTGCAAATATAAATAGAACTAAAAGAAGAGGAGGAAGAACTATAACTAAGTTTCCTTTAATGAGCCAGTATTCTTACTAGTGCTCTTCTGGGTTACAAAATCAGACACAGCAATAATGTGGCATTTACTTTGTGCTAAGTACACGTACGTGAGGGAGAGAGAGCGAGAGCGAGAACGGGAAGTGACTGCTTTACACCAGTGGTTTTCAACCTGTGGTCTGCGGACCCTTGGGGTCCACAGACTATGTCTAACATTTCCAAAGGACTCCACACCTCCATTTGAAAATTTTTAGGGGGGTCTGTAAATGAAAAAAAGGTTGAAAACCACTGCTTTACACAGATGGGCATGGTCAGATGGCTGACAGGTGAGAATGTTTCTTTACAATAATTAGATATCTGAACCCAACATTCTTAGTGATGTCCAGACATTGTTGGTGTGTGGTCAAATAACAGCTGAAATTCTGTCTGCTGATTTGACAGACCTTCCCTTAAAGAGACACTGTAAAGGACACAAATATGCTCCATATCTGGAAATCATCATCAACCCTCTTTACCACATACTGCAACAGTCTTAGAACCAAAGGGACAAATTCCTTTCTGGCGTAATGGAGTTCAATGGAGTGGCATCTGTTTACACCAGTGGTGAATTTGACCTAAAGCATATGGGTTTTTCCCTCTTCCCCCTCAGCACTGGAAGAGAGAGACCCGGAGAGTTCGACCCATGTTGGGTTTAGATGATATTCATATTTGTTTATATAGTGCCAACATGTAATAGCTTTGCAAATACATAAGATGACAAGGTCCTTGCTCAGAAGTTTTTACAATCTAATCTATAAACCATACTCCTTGCACTCAGGGATAGCATGGTATTTAACAGAGGTGGTTTTTCCCTCCCTGGGAAAAACCAGTCAATCCCAGTTTAAGGCATTTTCTATTTCAAATACTGTTTTATTAATGCACACCACATTACATATAGTTTTAGTTAAATATTCAAATTGTGGCTACATAAGGCAGTAGATTCATAGATTAATTTAGGGTTGTACCAATAAAACTGCAGTGGGCATAGTAAGAAAATATGTAATTGTAATACTGAACATTAGAATGTCTGTCTACGTTTTGGTTGGGTTTTCTCTCAAGGAAGTTCCAGGGCATGACTCATATTTCTGTTTTGAGTATTATATAAACAAAAGTCAGAAACATTCAATAGTATGAAAACACCAATAATGCAGTGCTGTAGGCTTGCAGCATTAAGCAAGCAGAAGCACGCAGCCTTGCAGACGACCAGTCTAGGTCCATTTGGCCACGCAGCATTCTGTCGCAGAAGACCAACTTTGATGTAGCGGACAGACCGAGCCTATTCCTCAGTTCTGAATGGATGTACCCAAAGTTTGAAAAGATTCATTCTATGCTTGCTGGTCACTGATACAATTATTTTTCCTGGGGCTAAGCCTGTATTTACTGTCCTCACCTAGTTTTTCCCCAGGAAATTGCCAACTCTGCTTGCCCTTGCCCTTGGATTTCATGATACACTGAAGAAAGAGGATACACCTTCTCATCGACAAGGCCTATTGGCAAGGAAAGGCTGAGGTCATAGGGCTTGCAAGATTGTCATGTTTGTTACTTGTCAAATCTATTGATTATACATACAATATAAAAAATAAATCTAGCTAATAGGCAGAGACCATCCAAAGTCAGAACCCTGCCAAACATGCTCCCTTTAGCAATGAGCTCAATATCACTGCCACTGATGAGGACTTCCACTAGCACGGAAATGCTCATATCATAAGCCACGCACCTAGTTATGCCTTACACACTACGGTGAGAGCAAGAATCTCACTGAAATCCCGCATCTCTCTTTGCCTGTGCACATGTCACACTCCGACACACAAGAATTGAAATACATTTACGCTTTGGGTTTGCCATTGAGAAATTAGTATAATTTCACCACATACGGCACTGTGGTGAGTCACAATGACTCCCTAGAGCCAAAGCTTAACCTGCACACGTAACAACTTAGTCACTTACGCTACATGCCTATAACGTTCTCTCATCTGAACATCCCAGAGGTTTTTTCACTGTCGTTTAGTTGCCAGAAATGACAATCTGTTTAAAATCTTAACTTTGTTATGCTATTTCTGTCAACACCTAGTAAACTCCGGTTAGCTGCACTCAAACAAGCCAGGCTATAAAACAGTCAAGCGCTTTAAATTTGACCTGAGCCACCTTCTGCAATTCCAGTCCTGAGCCTCTCCTGAACCGAGATGGCCAATTGTGTCAGATTGGCTGACTCCTTTCAGAAAGGAACTTTTCTTCCCTGGTCCCTTTTGGCTTTTTGGCATTCTGCTTGAGGAATTAATAGCATTTTTTGTTGGGGAATCTTAGGACACATCAGTTTAAAATAAATCCATGCAACTGAGACTAGGAGAAACGTGACATTTTTACAATTGAAGGCGAAGAACTTACAGAGTTTCAAGCAAAGCATTATTGGGGAGTGTCCACATGACAGGGCTGAGCACACAAGGCATGAAGGGAGATACAGCCCCTCCCCGAGGACTGTCCAGGTTTAGACCTTAATGTGGCAACTGCATCCACGCTGGAGCATGCTGACTTCAGAGGGTACGCGCCTCAGGACAGGAGCTGTAACTTGCCAAGACTGGATTCTTCTGGTGCCCATTTTTAACAGACATGTAACTTAAACCCTGGAATGACCGGCCAATGGGGGGTGGGGTGGAGTCCGAATCACTTGAACTCTTTAGATCACAATTGGACGTCTCTTTCTGAACGATATGCTCCAGCTCAAGCAGAAACGATGGGCTGGATGCAACAACAACTGGATGAAATTCTCTACCCTGTGTTATGCAGAAGGCCAATGATCGTAATGGTCCCTTCTGGCCTTAAAAAAACCCCCCTGAATAATGGCTTTGCTTCCAGCCACTTCGATTAAAGCACTGGTGCAGCCAGCAGCGCTTCCTGGGCTTGCACTCAGAAGGTCCAGGCCTCACAGGTGTTGATTTAATTGGGAATCCAGAAGTAATTTTGGATCATAAGCATCTTGCCATCACCTCCATGATGGCTTCCTGCTTTCTAAGGAAAGTGCCAAACACAGTATCTATGGCTGATGTGGAAACTCGTACTTACCAAGAGTTGGTTATGCCTGCCTGCTGCTTCGCTAAAGGTCTTAGTCAAGGATGCAGCAAAATATGTCTCTTCGGTTCATAAATCTACCATATGGTTACTATGGGACTGACTTCCAAAATTCAACAAGACAATTCTAAACTAGGGTTTACTTATCACGCCGATCATGAACCTTGTGCTACTTTGTCTGAGCTCCTGACGTCTTGCGCCCTCAGCTAAGCCACGGCTCAGAGGAGCCCAGTCATGGACCTGGACCCCACACACAGAACAGAAACACCCCGAAGAGTTTACAATCCAAATAAATCCCACAGTGTAGAAAACTGAAGGACCAAGACTGAGCCAAGATTTCAAAAAATGGGGGGCGAAAGTTAGGCTCCTCAATCCATATTAAAACACCTAAATAAGTGGCCCAGCTGGGAGCTGCTGGGAGCGATGATCTATGGAAGCGACCACAGCTCCACTCTACTTCCGAGGCACTACATGAAACAAGTTTAGGGAGCTCAGTTCAGCATCGTGCTGGTTATTTACAAGCAGTACTTTCCGTTCAGCAGAGGGATCAGGATGGCACTTAGTGATACCAGCTCTCTCTGTAATCAGCAGCGTCTCCCCAGGTAACTAGTTTCAATCGTTGTCAGGATGGTACTGCCGTGGTGCTTGCACTATAAATGACCTGTAGTCAGCGGACTTTTACATCAAAGACTTTCACACACACAAATCTCAGAACCCCGTGGTACTGCACCTCCTCCACCCCGACCAAAACAATAAGTAGAAAGGTCAGCCCCAGCTGCCAGACAGATTGAAGATGCCCACAGCTACTGTGCAGTGTAGATAGAGAGGCAGGAGTTTTCAGATGACCTATTATTTCAGCTTGATTAGTAGTTTTCCTCTATGTAGCTCACTGCAGTCATTTGTCACTGAGCTCCAGGGAGCTGTCCAGAGGGAACAAGAACATTTTCCATGCTGCAGCCTGTCACCTGGGCACTCAGCATCTCTCAGCGCTTGCACTGTTCTATGAATTACCTCCTCTCGCAGCTTTCAGCTGCCCGTCTCTCCAGACTTGGTCAGGCATGTCCAGCATTCAGCACATACGTAATCTTGATTTTATTGTCTAACTGAGGGAAGAATTAGCTGTGCAGTGGGAAACACATTAAGGAGGCACTGCTGATTAGATCCCCTACATTATTAACGTCTTTAATCCTTTTGTAATCTCTTACGACAGGGCTTCATGTCCACCCAAATCATTTAACAAGAGCCAGGTTACAGAATAACTTCGTACTACGCCCGCTTTCTTCTGAAGATTCCACAATAAAACTGCTTTTGGTCTGCCGGACCCATCTATGTAAATCTTCAATGGAGAAATCGATCGAAATCTGAAAACAGTAGGAAGATGCTGCTGTACAACGGGGCCCAAAATTCCTCGGTTTATTTCTTTTGGAAGAAGTGGTCTCAGTCTGGAAGTATCATCCAGGTGATTGCCTCAGTTTTTTGCATGACTAGCGAACCACAACCTCAGAATGTCAATCCAGTTTTAGGAGGATGCACCTTGTGATAGTCCCATCTGCCCCCATGGAAGCTATTTACCCGTCTCCAAGAGCTGGTGTTAAATTTCACGAGGAGGCTTCCAAAAAACTCCCTTTGGTTGGGAAATGGAATTTTGTGAATCCCTAAATATCAGGAAATGCAGCAGTTCCTACAGCATCTTGGATTCGCACTGTAATCACCACCATTTGCACTATCTCGTGGAAGTGCAAGGTGATGGTGCCCAGGAGTTTCAGAGAAAAACCTCCTGGCCTCCCTTGCACTTTATTTAGTGAATCAAAGCTTCTGAGGTTGGCCTCAAAACACTGTACCCAGACTCTACAGTGTTCATGCAGGTTCTTCGGAGTGCCTCTGGCTTCACCCCCAGATGGGCGATTACTGCGCTAACCGGCAAGATGGAGCCAGGTGCCCATGGATGCTGGAAGGTTTGTACCTCCTTCACTGACAGGGATCATGAATGGTTCCTTCAAGGAGGGCAATATCCCTTAACCAAATGCTGACTACGCCCTGGCTCAAGAAACCACCCTTTGGTGATTGTGCTCTTGCCATGAGTGCGCTGCCATAAACATTCCTTTTTGGGAGGCAGAACATTGTCACTGGATGGTCCCCATGTGAGAAAATCATTCCCTCTGCTGGTATGGAAGAGCCAGAGTTTACTGATTTTCTGCCCACAGTGCAAGACATCATTTTATCAAGCCCTTTCTGGGATGATTGCTGGGTTACTTATAGATGTTTGAAGCACGAGAGAGAGGGAAGCTGTTTGTGGAGGGGAGCTGTCTATTGGGGGTAGTTTAAAACACCATCAGCAAAGTTAATCTATGTGCTGCATCCAGATGCTACAGCCATGGACACATCACAAAAAAAATAAATCCACCAGCTGTGATTAAGGATTTGAAAGAAATGAAGGTCGAAATAACAGCAGTCATTTTTCCTTTTCATTAAGTTATGAGTAAGGTTCCTCTTACCAAACCTCAGGTTCCAGATACATTTCCAGACCTTCCTAGATGTTCACCAGAGGCTTCCCACACCAGCAAACCCAAGAGATTTACATAATGTGAGACAGGAATAAGGTATCGGCACAATATTTACACAAGCTTATCACATACAATATGAACCATGTTGCACTTTGAAACAAACCTTTATAGTGTATAATGTACATTCCACACAGAGAACAGGCACTGAGACTCTTCTGGTGTGTCAACAGCAACAAAGCGGTTGGGTTGATGGACTTTTGGAACTATCAAGGCTGTTGCTACGTTTTGGAGCATGACTGATTGCTGAGAGCGGCTCACTGGCTTTGTTACAATAATGGCTAGGAGGAGGAGGTTAGTCAGAAAACAAAACCAGTGTGCCCACAATGGTCTTTTGCTTTCAAATCAATATTTGAACATACTGAAAGGCACATTCTGAATAATGATTATTCTGATAACAATCCCTATTGAGGGTTTAGAACAGAACATTGCTGTATATTCAATGCAGAGGAACACATGCGGATTTTGTTAGCTACCTATATATACATTTAGCCCCCTTTGTGATTTCACTGTAGAGCGGCTTACCTCGCATGCAAAACCCTGCCAGAATGCCTGCGGTACCAATCGATTAATCAAGACAACAGTGTAGCTCGTTGTCAAATCAGAGTATTTCCTGGTACTTAGAGGACGGCGAATTCTGTGAGACTGCCATACTGGAGCCATTTACAAGTGAACTGGAGACCAGCTATTATCTACACACCAAGGAATTCTGATTTATGATGTGCTTGAAATGACTGTGTATTTCTATTAAAGACTAAATGCCTGGCAGTGATGTACCATACTTGCTTACCTGTAATTTAGCTCTGTAACAGTAGTATTCTCCACAGACCCAACATCCTTTGGTTTTTTGTTTTCAAGCATGTGACCGTGAGAGCCAACTTGGCATTTTTTAAGGGTTTGACTTCTCCCACAAGGACCCTCAGCAAACCTCATGGCATGAAGGAGCAGGGAATTAATAAAGGCCTGTATAGACTCTAATGAGCAGTTTCTTTTCCACTGACACCCATAGGAAGCCGGCTTGTAAGAGGAGGGGGGAACTTTCAGGCAGCAACTGGTTAGTCATTTTCCCCTCACTGAAGAGTCAAGGGATGTTTCAGTAGCACAACACAAACAAGTGGGATAAATATCATCTACCTTGGACACTAGGAGCAGAGCGAGCGCCTCCCTGAATATATAACACACATCATACAAATCAATGTTTACATGCACCTAGGTCACTTCTCAAAGACCCTCATGAGAGAACAGGAGCCCCAGAACGTGTGTGTATTGGGGGGCAGGGGGAATCTGTGGAAGATAAGTCTGGGAATCATTTGATGACTGGGCTGATTCTTCTTCCGATCTGCGAAGCAGATCCTCTCATGAAGAGGACGTTGCAAGTAATGACTGATTTTCCAGGTTTGGGAAGCACTGAGGCAGGATGAAAGATCAACTAGCTTCAAAACTGTTCATTTGTATTGGTTTAATCTTTTACAGTTTGCAAGCCCTTCCAGCATGCCAGGCTAACAAATTAATGAGGCTAACGAGTTAACGAGTCTGCTTCTATCCTGCCATAGTGACCAGCTAGAATTTTAATGGTGTCAAGACAGAGGAGGTCTCATTTTTAAACATCCAAGTATCAGTGGTGACTGTTTGTGTGGATACCTCTTCATTAGCTAGGGTCTCCTACACAAAGAACCTCTACCGGATGACAGATTTCCTTTTGGGAAAGCTTATTTATTTGCCCTGTTTTCCAGCAACCGTAATGCTAATGTAAAGATTCAAGATGACAATGAAAAGACCTAAGAGAATGCCAGTGGAGGCTCTCAAAATACCAAGCCCGTAGGAAGATGTTTATTGGTAAATGTGGAATTTTTTAAAATCAGCAGCTTTATAGGAGTATGCAGATATTTATACCAAAAATCTTAAAGTCTAAGCCATTAAAATAAGCCTTCAGTACTGGAAGGATTCGACCCAACCTCATACAGACGAGTGAATCCATTCCATCTATATGACTTAAAATAAGTTGTGCAGATGACAGGCTCTCCAGAAGGATGGGATGGAATTAATCCTCCCCATCTGGACCCCTCTAGTTAACTCTCTCCCTTGTTATTAGCGTCCTACTGATACTACACAAAACTTATTTCTGATTCATTCTTACATCCCACAAGAGATGAGAAACTAGCTTCTTCCTGAGACCAATTGCCATTGCCAGGCCAGCCAGCAGCCCAGTGCCTTTCTACGAGAGGGAAACAAACAGCTTAGGACAGGGAGATACAGAGAAGTAACATACCCTTCCTCAATGGTGACAGAGTTCATGATGATGCAGTTAGTTATTTTAACTCTGTCTTTTATGGTGCATGTGGAGCCGATGATGGAGTGTTTAATGGATGTCTTCTCTCCAACCTGTGTGGATGAACCAATGATGCTGTCAGATCCAACCTAGAGGGGAACAGAGTGGAAACTTAGTCAAACCACCATGGCTGTATATTAAGTTATCCCCAAAGTCAATGTTCTTCATATAGGATCTCTATCAAAAAACATGACTTCAGTATACAGAGCTGTGTAAGTCTTAGACATGAAGGCAAGGACCTATGTGAGTAGTCCTATTTAAGTCAGTGGGACTATTTGTGTGAGTTCAGAGCTCACCAAAGTGGGCCCAAAGCTTAGGGGTTTAGGGCTGGGATTCAGCAAAAATACTTTAGCTAAGAGCCAGCACTAAAATATTAAACCCCGCTAAGCTTGCTGGCCTTTGGAAAGCCAACGGATTGTCTATCATCATCTGCCAAACCTCACATCAGCCTGCTGGGGGACAAGACGCTGCAGTGGTTTTGGGTAAAATTTGTATAGTATCAAACAGTAGAGTACAAACAGTAAAACATGTTTTTAATGAATAAAGACTGAAGGGCAGGAACTGATGGACAAGGACACGTGGGTGTTTTGGGTTGTTTTCCATTACTTGGTTTGACTCAGTAGTATTTAGAATACGCAGCTGAAGAGAATACACATTCGGGACATTTTATTTTGCGTTCAGTCATATCTCAGCTCAGTGCTTTAGAACCTCGGCTACATTTTTGAGACAGAAGTTGAATTACAAGAGGCAGCTCTTGAAATTAAGGCCTAGCAGATAGTTCCACCTCCCCTCAAACATTCTGCAGGAACAGTCACTCACCAGGCCTCTGTCCATGACTTGAGCGGACACATGAACCAATGGTTCTTCTGGACACAGAAGAGTAGATAACAGCTTAGGAACCTGGAAGAGGAGATCCCAAGTCACAGGTGAACAAGCTAATGACACATCAGTATATTACATGGACAAATCCAAGCAGGCTTATGTTTCACGGCACTTCGGTATATAGTGTAAACATGCTCATTTACAGAAGACATCATTTTATCACCTGTGGTTTATGCTTGCAACAGATGCCTGGTAGTTACCCTCTTCACTCCATAGGAGAAGAGAGCCGGCACTGTACCAGTCCAGTCTAGTAGTAGGTCTCTTCTTTGCACACCCTGCTCTAGTCAAGAATCAGCAGCAAGCTGCCAGGCTCCCACAGAACTCGAAGGACACGCAGTATTTGAGTTCGGACAGAACGTAACTCAGCATGCTTTAATACAACACAGACCTATACAGGACACATTACACAACCGAGTACTCTGCCATCCTAGGATGACTAAGTGAAAGCATTTAGTAGAAGGGAGCTAGCTGAAGCACAGGCAAGGGAGAAGAACTATTTCAGATGTGTGAGGGGAAAACACAAAGGTGATGAGGTGTCTGTTCCAGAGAGCAGAAGCGGCAGAGGAAAACGCGAGTTCTAGAGATGCAGACATAGCAGAGAAAGTAATAGAGAGAGACAAGGTCCAGGAAGTAGCCAGGGACAAATCCATGGAGAGTCATTTTGAACTGGCTCCTGAAATGAGTGGGGAGCTAGTGTTAAAGGAGGATGGGATAATCCCACCTTCCTCTTTGTGCAGGAGGGAAGGCAGGCTAGGGCATTCTGTACCCGCTGGAGTCAGCCTGGAGCAGGTGGGCACAGGAGATGACAGTGTGGCGGAGGACTGCAGCGGCGGGGCAGTGGGGCACACAGGCAATGCTGCAGAGGTGGCCAGGGGCAGATTGACATGCGAGATGCAGGAGGAGAACAGTTCAGGGTTGGGAATGATGCCACAGTCATGGACAATGAAAGGGCCATGTTGAGAAGAGAGCGGTCATGGGGCTGTGTTTCAGGATACTCAGGCTTCTTTCAAGATATTCGGGTGAGTGGAGCTGAGAGAAAGCCACATTCGGTTAAGACAGACAGAGGAGTGTGAGTAGCACCTTTGTGCGGACAATCAAGTATCACCTCAAGTGTGGCAGTGAAGGTAAAAGTAGAAGTACGATCACCAAAAGGGAGATGGTCGGTAAAGAAAAGCCGAAGGCAGAGGACTGAACCTCAGGAGATTCCATCAGGTGGGAGGTGTAGGGATCAGATAAAAGAAAATAACCCGTGGTCTCACAATTCGCAGTGGATTATGCAGAGATGATCAGCCCTCTCCCTTCTGACATGCTCTGATCACCAGAGAAAGAGTTCACAACGCTGGCTTTTAAACCGTCATAAGGGTTCAGCGTGGACCCCGCAATGAGACGAATGGCTAAGTTCACCCCTCTCAGAGAGAGGCAGACACTGCTGCATCTGTCACTCTTCACATCTTGAGGGTTGTCTCTGCCCCCGGCAGAGCTAGAGACGGAGCTGTTTGAAGGATGAAAGGTGAGATCCTGATGCATAAGACGCAGCCACTATTGAAAAGCAACAGCTCACTGAGCCATCCCAACAAGGCCAATTTTACCCCAGTGGTGCTGCCTCAGCCCAGGGATGCTGTCAGAGCTCGAGACACGGTAGTGCAGCCATGACAGACGGGATCCCAGAGAGAAATGAACAGCTAGGAAGTAGCCTGGAACAGTCCATTGTGTCAAAGGCTGTTCTGAGGTCTGGGAGATGAGGAGGGAGAGGCAGCCTTGATCAGCAGAAAGGAGGAGGTGGTTACAGAGATGAAGAATGATTTCTCATCTGTGGCCAGGGCGAAACCCAGATCGAAATCAGTCAAGGGTAGCACAGCACGGGAGGTGACCAGAATGATTAGAGAAGGCTACTAGCGCAAGCATTTTTGCTCTGAAAGGGAAGGCTAGTGATGGGGCCGGAGTTAGAGGGAGTGTCTGGGTCAAGGGAAAGTTTAATGTTTTGCTTTTAATTCATCTTAGACGGAAACTATTTCCTGCTATTGAAGGTAACTCCCCCTTGAACCCACTGCCCACACATTGGCTTCAGGCATCCAGCAACCCAGCTGGAAGTGAAACAATTCAGGTTCAGTGTCTCCTCCCCA
Organism: Malaclemys terrapin pileata; assembly: GCF_027887155.1. Lineage (NCBI taxonomy): Eukaryota > Metazoa > Chordata > Testudines > Emydidae > Malaclemys > Malaclemys terrapin. The sequence continues at coordinate 107,463,212 of NC_071512.1, read as the reverse complement.
GGAGGGCAATGGCTTAGAACCCTGCTCCTCTTCTGGCAGTAGCAGCACAGTGCAGTAGCCAGACTCCTGCCTTCTTAACACACGGCTGGCTTTGAGCTGCCAGTAGCAGCCTTAGAGAGAAGGCATCAGAACGGTCTACAAAGCCCAAGAGGGGAGCAACGGAGACTCAAAGGGTCCTCAGAGCAGAACAACAGAATAGAGGTGAAAACCACAGATAAAATGAAGGGTGCATCTTTTACCAGCAGTGGTAAGAGAAACAAAATGCAGCAAGACTGAGGACAAGAGCTCCTTTTCCAGGGCTCCCGCAGAGGTTCCTTAGGAACCTTACCATTCTGGAAAGTTAAAAATTCAAGGAAAATCTTCTGCAACATTGCAGGTCCCAAAGTGAATTCAAAGCACTAACTTTACGTACCACCCAGGAGCAAATGCATTTCCAGCACTGACCAAAATGTAGAATATTTAGGTTAAAAAAACCCCAAACCACATGGAGCCTGACTGGCTCAACTCAATAACTTTTCACTCAAGCGGCTGCTGCCAAATGCACATGCTCACTTCCACTAGCAAGTGGTGCTCTCCCTTAACCCTTCCAACCCACTTGTCCTGGGCTTATAACAGAACTCGCTCGCTGCCCTCTGTCAGCAGCACTGTGCCCTTTCTACCTTCCGTGTGCTCGACTACGGGCACCAAAACAGCTCCTCCCCACCCAGCGCATGCAGAGCCTTTAAGTCCACAACTCCTGGGTTCGTACCAGTTCTGCCCTGCCCCCAGCTATGGTTGGCATTCATTCACCCATCCATTCCAATGAGATACCACAACTGGAACCAGGAGGCAGAGACAGGACTGGCCACCCCCAGGAATACCAATCCAGCCCCTTCATCTCCCAACCACAGTCCCTGGTTCCTCCCCTGCAGCATCCCTCCAGTCCTCGCCAGCCTCCCCAAACGCCAAAGAAATCGGCCAGTCCTGATTGCACACACCCAAGGCCAGCTCCAGACACCAGACGAGCAAGCTGGTGCTTGGGGCGGCAGCTTGTAGGAGGCGGCATTCTGCCCAGTCCTAGGGCGGCACGGTTGTTGTTCCGCTCCGGCCGCCCTGTAGGGGGCAGTGGCATGGAGGACAGGAGCGTCCTGCAGCAAGCCCGGCAGGGCAGCCCACGTCCTTCCCTCCTAGCCGACCGGAGCGGTGTGGAGCCCTCCCGGCAGGGGGAATGGCTCCTCCCCCCGCTAGCCAGGGCACATCTGCAGGTCAGGGAGTCCCCCTGCACCCTGGCTCCGGCCACGCCCCAGGGTTTTTTTTTTTTTTGCTTTGCTGTTCTGGCCGCCGCGTTTTTTTGTTTTTTGTTTTGCTTGGGGCGGCCAGAAAGCCAGAGCCGGCCCTGCACACACCCCATCACTTGATAGGGGAAGTGAGGATGTGTACGGTTTGGCAAAAAAATGACATCCTAAGGGGGTTAAAGCTTTTACTCCTCAGGTCATGAACACCTGCTACTAACGCCACTCTCTCTTTAACCCTTCCCTTTGGTCCCATATTTAATGAGGCTCTATATCAGGGTAAGTGTGAACTGGAATTGTGACTGATCGATGTTATCTTCTCTGTCAGCTGGAGTGCCCTGCGTTACATTATTTACCCTGGACAGAAACCTGCTCAAGCAATGGTACATTTAGAATGGAAGCTATTAGGCAGCCTAAATATGCGGGTTGCTATCTGCGCCCCCCAATAACAATCACATTTGTTTTCATCCGTAGCTCTCAGGGGTGGGTATCATCATCCCCAGCTTACAATGAGGGGAAGTGAGGGGCAGAAGGTTTACATGACTTGCCCGAGGTTGCCCAGCGAGTCAGAGGTACAACTGGGACTAAACCCCAAGTCGCATACCCTCTGCAGCTGACCATGCTGCGTTGCCCTATGCTGCTAAAAGGGGTGATGTGCTCGGTCAGCAGCTGGATACTGGAAGCAGTCCCCGTGCAATCCTCACTAAAAGGAGGGGTGTCGCTGATGAAGCTATCCCTACAGATAACATTACACTCACACTCGCGCACACTCACACTCGCGTGCACACACACACACACACACACAAGTCCAATACACAATTTTTATATTTTCCTTACCTGTCTGTTTGCTTCAATGTATAACCCAAGAGTGTTCACTCGGTAGCAGAGCCCCTCTTTCATGATATGGACGTAGCAACGCACTCTTCCTCCGTGCAAGGCTTCATTCAGATCTATGCTGTGACCATTCCAACATGATTTATCAGGAGCAAATTCCAGCAAGCTATCACCCTTCATGTAACTGTAGATGTCTGCAGAACATACACATGCAATGTGAGACAGGCTTCACAGAGATAGCAACTCTCTCCACAGAAGGGTTCTAGACCCAGCAGTTTTAAAATATCCTTGGGGAGGGGAAACCTGTCCAGGGCCATCACCTGAGTACTTTACAATCATTAAGGATTTTCTCCTGTGCAGTAGGGAAGTGTGACCATCTCCATGTTACAGCTGAGGAACTGGGGCCCAGGGTAGGTTAAGTGACTTGCCTATGGTCATCCAGAAAGTCTGTGGCTGACCCGGAACAGAAGCCAGGGCTCAAATCCCAGTCTAGTGCCCTACCCACTGGCCATCTTTTCACAATTACATTGATTTGCACTGTGGCACAGGAAGAAAAACACAGAGCCAGAATCTGGTTGACTCACTGATTACAATGGAGTTACTCCTGATTTACACCAACATAAGGGAGATCAGGATAAACCCCATAATGCATCCTCCTGTCCCAGCGGGGAAGAAGCCTGCATCTCAGAAACTCCCCTGCGATGCCCAAGGAAATTTGATTTTCCAACCCCTGAACAAGGGGAAATCCAGAAAGCACACCAAGAAATCTTGGGGTTCTAGGTCTTTAAAAACAGCGAGCAAACAAAACAGGGAATAATTTTGGTTTTTTAGGTCGCTTGAAATGACATTAGCCAGTCGTAATATGTTTGACTTTGCAATGACGGGTTAGAGACAGAGCTCTGTAGGCCACTCCGCTACATGCTAGCCCCACCTATGACCAGGAGCGTTTGCCTACATCTCCTCTTGCCCAACAAAACAAAGCAAGAAAATAATCCTACCCCTGCCTTTACATTCTAAATCCCAGAGGTCATATTTCCCAGCCCACTGCTTGCGTCGGTTCTACAGGCCCCACCACGACAAGCGCCAAGCTGTTCACCTGGAATAAGCCAGCAGGACACAGCTAAGTGTTGGTTGGATAGCAGCCTAGCTCTGGGGCCGTGGAGGGAGCGTAAGAAAACGTGCTCATGAGAACAGAGGCAGCACTGCCTCTCACCCCACACTGAGTATGGCTTTTTGGGTTGGGGACTGAGGTGACTGACGGGACAGGGTGCAGCATTTTACCCCAGTACTATCCGGAAATGTACAGATTAAAATAGCCTACTACAATCTTTACTGTCATGTGGGCTTGGGAGAAAACTGCGGAGACGAGCCAGCCAGAGACCCCAGCCAGAAGGGGCGGAAGCAGCCAAACCAGGGACCTTTGGCCATTCAGAGAACTTTCTATAGCTTTGACTGGACTTTGCCCTGGGCTAATTGGCTGTTTTTTGTCAACTCTCCCACTCTTGACCTCTGCTTCAGTGCACACCTGCCCCTCTTATCCTCTTCTCCCTTTCCCCCTGCCAAAGACCATAAGAACGGCCATACTGGGTCAGACCAAAGGTCCATCTAGCCCAGTCTCCTGTCTTCCGACAGTGGCCAATGCCAGGTGCCCCAGAGGGAGTGAACAGAACAGGGAATCATCAAGTGATCCATCCCCTGTCGCTCATTCCCAGCTTCTGGCAAACAGAGGCTAGAGACACCATCTCTGCCCATCCTAGCTAATAGCCATTGATGTATCTATCCTCCATCAATGTACCTAGTTCTTTTTTGAACCCTGTCTTGTCCTTCACAACATCCTCTGGTAGAGTTCCACAGGTTGACTGTGTGTTGTGTGAAAAAATACTTCCTTTTGTTTGTTTTAAACCTGCTGCCCATTAATTTCATTTGGTGACCCCTAGTTCTTGTGCTATGCGAAGGCGTAAATAACACTTCCTGGTTTACTTTCTCCACACCCATCATGATTTTATAGACCTCTATCAGATCCCCCCTTAGTCCTCTCTTTTCCAAGCTAAAAAGTCCCAGGTCTTATTAATCTCTCCTTATATGGCAGCCGTTCCATACCCCTAATCATTTTTGTTGCCCTTTTCTGAACCTTTTCCAATTCCAATATATCTTTTTTGAGATGGGGTGACCACATCAGCACACAGTATTCAAAATGTGGGCGTACCATGGATTTATATAGAGGCAATATGATCTTTTCTGTCTTATTATCTATCCCTTTCTTAATGATTCCCAACATTCTGTTCGCTTTTTTAACTGCCGTTGCACACTGAGTGGATGTTTTCAGAGAACTATCCACGATGACTCCCAAGATCTCTTTCTTGAATGGCAACAGCTAATTTAGACCACATCATTTTATACATATAGTTGGGATTATGTTTTCCAAAGTGCATTACTTTGCATTTATCAACATTGAATTTCATCTGCCATTTTGTTGCCCAGTGATCCAGTTTTGTGAGAGCTTTTTATAACACTTTGCAGTCTGCTTTGGACTTAACTATCTTGAGTAGTTTTGTATCATCTGCAAATTTTGCTACCTCACTGTTGACCCCCTTTTCCAGATCATTTATGAATATGTTGAATAGCACTGGTCCCAATACCGGTCTCTGGGGGACACCACTATTTACCTCTCTCCATTCTGTAAACTGACCATTTATTCTTACCCTTTGTTTCCTATCTTTTAACCAGTTACCAATCCATGTGAGGACCTTCTCTCTTATCCCATGACAGCTTACTTTGCTTAAGAGCCTTTTGTGAGTGACTTTGTCAAAGGCTTTCTGAAAATCTAAGTACACTATATCTCCCCTGTCCACATGCTTGTTGACCTCCTCAAAGAATTCTAGTAGATTGGTGAGGCATGATTTCCCTTTACAAAAACCATGTTGACTTTTCCCCAACAAATTATGCCCTTCCATTTTCTTTCCATTTAGCTTATCCCCTCTTAAGTAACCCCTAATCCCTCTCCCCAGAAGAATGGAACTAACATGACATTTACCACCATCACACTATTCACCCTGCTTGTATGTTCCACCTCTTCCCTAAGCCTGCACCTGTCTCGTCTGTTTAGACTGTAAGCTCTACGGGGCAGGGACCGTCTACCACTTTGTGTTAGTGCAGTGGTTCGCACAGTGCTGCTTCACTCTTGCCTGATCCTTAAGCATTACCATAATAAGCATGTTGAATACATAAAAAAGAAAAGGACCTACTGATGTAGACAAACTCTGGAGTCTATCCAGTAGCTCAACTGCAGCATAAATGATTCAAGATCTTCATTAAACCGGGTGATTCTTGCACTCACCTAATGACTTTTGATCCTTCTTTTGATCCTGCTCTTTGTTGTCCTGTCCTTGTCGTAATGATGTAGGAGAGGAAAACTGTTTCCTAACTAGATATGGAATCAATTCACTTCGGATAGATGTTAACGACCTAGGAAAAAACAATGTCCACAAATGAAATCAATGAACATTAAGTGCTGCCATCCATTTGATTTCTTCACAGAAGATCTACCAGACATTTTGCAAGTTGTTTATTTAGCAGAAATAAAAATGCCAGATGCTCAAGAGCATCTGGTACCCAGACAGCTTCCATTAAACGTGTGCTTTCTTACTATATATGAATCTAGAAGGGACTTCACTCAACTTTCTTTGCGAGATGGGGAATCAAAACAACCTTCTGACCTTCCCAGCAAATTCCTCGTTTCTCTAACTTGAGTCCCTCAGGTCTGCAAAGGGAGTGTGAAACACTACTGGATCACAATGGTGATGCTTGGAACCCACTGTGCATGGCTGCAAACGACAACACAAAGTGGGGCCAGGAAAATAAGAGAATCCAGCGTCTGCTGCAACGCCCTTCTCAGGGAAAACCAATAAAGAAACTACTTGTTGAACAGTGAAACATTCAAGAATATTTGAAATACTCAATCCTTAAATGAAAACAATGAATCACAAGCCATAACGGTGTCCTGTTCCATTGCACATCTGAAAACCCAAAGAACATTTTCAGACTTATTTCTTTAACCAAAGGAAGTTTAGCACATATCTTAACAAGTTCAGGAATGAGGTGTCATATTCTTTAAGGGCCTCAATCCAACAGCCACGGAAGTCAATGGACGGGGTCCCACTGACTTTACTGGGCATCTGCTCTTTTTGTCTTATGTACTTATCTGGCCCCAGTATCAAAGAAACTCAGCACCTCACAATCTTTTGTTGTATTTACCCTCAAAACCTCATCCCCTCTGAGGCCAGCCAGGGCTGTTATCCCTATTGTACAGATGGGGACTGAGGTAGAAAGAGATGAAGTGACTTGCCCAAAGGGATACAGGCAGTAAGTGGCAGACCAGGAGTACAGCCAGGTCTCCAAAGTCCTAGGCTAGTGCCCTCCACTGGACTACTCCTTTGCTTTTATACAACAAATAAAGCCTGCGTCCCCCCCACTCCCAGGAAGGCCAATGCCGTGCCTATTACACATGAGCTTGGAAGGCTACTATTTTATTGGAGAGTTAAATTTGGAAGATCATTTGAAGTTGCAATAAAAAGTGTCTGAAAATAACACACATGGAATCATTGATGTACTATGTGAGGAATAGCAGCCTGTGGCCTATAACTTCCTTACATTGGGTCTGAAACCAGTTTTATTGTTATTGCTTCATTACTTGAACAATATGCATTTTGTTGCTGGCCTGTTAATTATTTAAAGGCTGGGAAAGCCATTCAGCAAACTAATCCAACTTGACCTATACAAAGGGGATTGTATAACTTCTGTAACGTATGAGGAAAGGTTAAAAGAAACAAATATGTATAGCTTGGTTAAATGATAGCAGGGGATATCCATAATCAGCAGAAGGGTGCAGACATCAGAGAAAGAAAGTGGGTACCCAGGGCAGAACTAGGAGTTAACTATGGATTCAATTAAAGGAGGAATTATTTAGGTTGAATATTAGGAAAATGCTTTCTGGGCAGTGAGATCTATTAGACATCAGAACAGACTCTCAAGTGGTGGAAGTCCTGAAAAATATGCAGCACAGAACAATCCCGCACCAGTATCCTCTGCAATGTGTGACACTGGAACGGGTTTGGGAACCAAAAAGGACTTCTCCATCTGTAGCTTCCCTGGGCAAGTTCAGATTAGATCATCAGACCTACCACAACGACCAGAACGAAGCCCTATCCTGGCACACTGACAACAGAGGTTGGAAGGCAATGTTTATGTTATATATCCTGCCCTGTAATTTTTTAGGTTTTGCATATGGAACCATCTGAACCATCCCAAATCTAACCCTTTGATCGTCTCACTTCTGTCCTGAGCAAGAGCCCATGTGCTCTATCCGGCAATCTGTCCTTAAACAACATAATTATATATCATCTTGAGGTAGCCATATTTCAGGAACTAATGAAGCAAAACTCTTCGTTCTTTAATCACAAAATCTCTCACCGCTAACCATTTACAGACTCTCTGTGCCATGGTCTCCTAGTCCTGCATTCTGACATACGTGTGGGTATGCAGATGGGCAGTTTACTAGCTTAAAATGTTTGCCTTCAGCTGTGCCATTCAGCAACGATTTCCTGCTTGGGTTTTCTACTCTGTCCAAAACCGACAATCATGTTTTTCCCTCAGAGGTTGGCCAGGGCATTTATGGGATCCATTACCTATAAAATATCTGAGTATTTGGCACAGTCTTAAACAGTCTGAAGCAGAGAACAACACAACAGAGTAGGACGCGAAAGAGGTGGAAATGGGGAAAGAAAGTTTTGCCCTACTTTGGATGTTTTATTCTTTCCTGGCCATACTTTTACAGTCTTCCCAGCATTCTCTGAAATGCTATCCATATTCCTCACTTACAAGGTGGGCCTAACTCCGGTCACCTATCGAATATCTCACTCTCACACTGCTTAAACAGGATTTAATGGAACTGTTACAGGGAACCTGCTTTTGGAAGGTCTTAAAATATTAGCAGAGAGGCATTTGGTAATCAAGATTTGGAAATTTCTCTTGACATGTTTTGCAAATGTGGCTACTCAAAGTGACCATGTAAGAACATTTTTTGAGAGTCTGAAAGGTGGCAAACAAACATCTGGGTGAGGCAAGAATGAAGGTGAGGAATGAGAGACAGAAGGATTAGGTCTGAAAAACCTTAATCAGGGGAAAAAATTAACAAGAATTTGGGAGGAGGCCAACTGGCCTGCACATAGATTCAGGAAAATTAAAGAAGAAAGGGTTTCTGGCCCAGCGCTATAAAAAATATTCTTGTAATAATAAAATCCTAAAGAGCAGTTACAAGAGCCTATGTAAAGAGTCAGAGAAGAAAGGATAAGCTTGTTAAATCTGGGAAAAGGAGTCTCTCCTATTCTATCACCATGCGTCTGTATCAGTACCGCCCTGACTCAAACCCCAAGGAAGGCCGAAACACACGATGAAAATGACATAAGGAAACCTCTACTATTTCCAGAGTGAAGAAGTGAGGGGTAATGCAAAGTTAAGGGAAAAAGCCTGTCAAGAGCCATGGCTGGATGACTGTGTTCTAACACCCAACAGAAAAAAATGGGGGATAAGAAGCAGATGTACCTGCTTTTAAGAAACATTTGCTAAAACAAATGGACTTTCATAAATTGTAATTAAAGTAACAAGCCATTTTCATCTTCCATTCCCTACGATTTTATTTTTAAATGTTCATATCTGTCTGCTTTCATCTCGGCAAAAAGTAGGATTTCAATATAGCTGCCCAAGTGTTAGGGTACAAAATTAATTTGAACTTATTCTATTCGAATTTTCGGAAGCAATTTTATACATTTGGTGTTGTGTGTCCCCACTAAAGCGCGTGAATTTGGCGGAGTGCGTCCACAGTACCAAGTCTAGCACTGAATGTCGGAACGATGCACTGTGGGAAGCTATCCCACAGTTCCCGCCACCTATTGGAATTCTGGGTTAAGCTCCCAGTGCATGATGAGGCAAAAACATTCTCGTGGGTGTTTCTGGGTGTGTGTCGTCACTCGCTCCTCCCTCGGTGAAAGCTACGGCAGACGCCATACTGCCAGCAGACGGTGCAGTACAGTGCACCGCCTGTCTCCTGGCACTATGAATCCACCTCACATGTCCTCTCGTCTTTCTATCTACTCTTTTATCTAACCATTTCCCACCTTTTTTTGGCTACCGTGAACTGAGCAGCACAGCTTCTGCCGCAAACTCTGCTCTCCTGCTCTTGCATTGCTAGCTAATTTTTCCATGTTGTCAGTCCTGGGCTCCCATGGAAGCTACAGAAGGCAACAATTCCCCGCCGTTTTTCGGCCATCGTGAACTGAGCCGCACAGCTTCCGCCACAAACTCTGCTCTCCCGCTCTTGCAGCTCTAGCGAGCTTCCCGACTCCGTGAAAGCTACAGACGACAACCATTTACCGCCTTTTATTGGCCATCTTGAATCGAACAGCTCTCCTACATTTTGCGCCCTTTTTCTAGAATTACCTGTGCAGGCGCCATAGCGTGGCAAGCATGGAATCCGCTCAGATCTCCGCTACAGTTTTGACCATTGTAAATACCTCGCGCATTATCCAGCAGTACGTGCAGTACCTGCAAAACTGGGCGAGGAAGCGACAACTGTGCGATTACTGTACTGATGAGGACATGGACACAGACGTTCCTAGAAGCATGGCATGTGGCGATTGGGAGATCATGGTGGTGTTGGGCCAGGTTCATGCCGTGGAACGCCGATTCTGGGCCCGGGAAACAAGCACAGACTGGTGGGACCGCATAGTGTTGCAGGTCTGGGATGATTCCCAGTGGCTGTGAAGCTTTCGTATGCGTAGGGCCACTTTCATGGAACTTTGTGACTTGCTGTCCCCTGCCCTGAAGCGCAAAGACACCAAAATGAGAGTAGCCCTCACAGTGGAGAAGTGAGTGGCCATAGCACTGTGGAAGCTTGGAACGCCCGACAGCTACCAGTCAGTCGGGAATCAGTTTGGAGTGGGCAAATCTACTGTAGGGGCTGCTGTGCTGCAAGTAGCCAACGCAATCATTGACCAGCTGCTATCAAGGGTAGTGACTTTGGATAATGTGCAGACCATTGTGGATGGCTTTAATGCGCTGGGGTTCCCTAACTGTGGCGGGGCGATAGACAGAATGCATATCCCTACCTTGGCCCCGGCACACCGGGGCGGCCAGTACGTAAACCACAAGGGATACTTTTCCATGGTGCTGCAAGCACTGGTGGATCACAAGGAACGTTTCACCGACATCAACGTGGGATGGCTGGGAAAGGTGCATGACGCGCGCATCTTCAGGAACTCTAGTCTGTTTGAAAAGCTGCAGGAAGGGACTTGCTTCCCAGACCAGAAAATTACTGTTGGGGATGTTGAAAGGCCTATAGTTATCCTCGGGGACCCAGCCTACCCCTTAATGCCATGGCTCATGAAGCCTCACACAGGCACCCTGGACAGTAGTAAGGAGCAGTTCAACTATAGGCTGAGCAAGTGCAGAATGGTGGTAGAATGTGCTTTTGGATGTTTGAAAGCGCGCTGGCGCAGTTTACTGACTCGGTTAGATCTCAGCACAACCAATATTCCAGTTGTAATTGCTGCTTGTTGGGTGCTCCACAATATCTGTGAAAGTAAGGGGGAGACCTTTATGGCGGGTGGGAGGTTAAGGCAACTCGCCTGGTGGCCAATTTCGCACAGCCAGACAACAGGGCGATTAGAAGAGCGCAGCAGGGTGCACTGAGCATCAGAGAAGCTTTGAAAGCCAGTTTCATGACTGGCCAGGGTATGGTGTGACAGTTGTGTTTATTTCTCTTGAAGTTACCGGCCCCCTATATATATATGAAAGGAAATAAAGTCAAAATTGTTTAAAAATTGTTCTTTATTATTTGTTGCACAACACATTGAGAGAAATCAAGAAGGTAGACCGGTGGAGGGAGGGGTATTAGGTTAGGGGGGTGGAGAAGGGAAGGACAAGTCCAGAAACCAAATCAAAAGTTCGCATATGCCAGCTTTCTGCTGCTTGGGCAATCCTCTGGGGTTGAGTGTGTGGGTCCCCGTAGCCTCCCCCCTCCTGTTCTTGGGCGTCTGGGTGAGGAGACTATGGAACTTGGGGAGGAGGGAAGGCGGTTATACAGGGGCTGCAGTGGCAGTCTTTGGTCTTGCTGCCTTTCCCGCGTTAGATCCACCATACAGCGGAGCAGGTCAGTTTGCTCCCCCATGAGCTTGACTATAGCATCCTGCGTGCTCTCACTGTGCGCGTCCCTCCCTCTCTTCGTGTTCCTGTAATGCTTTATGGGACTCTGCAATTGTCTGCCTCCACGCATTCAGCTGGGCCCTATCAGTGCGGGAGGACTGCATGAGCTCGGCGAACATGTCGTCCTGAGTTCGTTTTTTCTGCCTTCGAATTTGGACCAGCCTCTGGAATGGAGTAGATAGGGGCCGCGTTGAAACATTTGCACCTGTTGGAGGAGAAAAAGGGAGGGTAGTATTTTAAAAGATACATTTCAGAGAACAAAGGGGACACTCCTTCTCAGTGAAACAGGCAATGCATAGTACACAGCACATGCTCTTTCTGTATAAGTTAGCATTTTGCCTCTTATACTGAAGTGCCTGCCACTTTGGTGTGAGTAAGCCAACACACACGGCCGGGCAACAGAATTCAGCTTGCAGGCAGCCTAGGGGCATGCAGGGTTCTGCTTCTTCTACATTCATTTCAATGCTTTCAAACTGCTGGGCCCCTTTTCCCATAGCAAGCAATGCCTGGTGGGTTTGCCATATAAAAGGAGGGCCTGCGGGGTCTCTGGGATGATCGCTTCACACAACACCACCACTCCCGTCCCCACCGTGTAGCTCTGATGAGGCTCTGAGCAGGAATAAGCCCTTTAAACTAAACGCGAACAGCCCAGCACGGCTGGGTTTCCCCCTACCCCGTGGTTCTGATCAGGCTCTCACTCACCAGAAGTATCTTCTCCAGGGTCATGGTCCGGGAGCCCGCCTTGGGAGTGGGGGGAGGCTATTGGCTCCAGCGTTAAGAATAGTTCCTGGCTAGGGGGGAAAATGGATTCCCCACTTGCCGCCTGTGCACTGTCCTTCTCCTCTTTGTCCTCCAATGACTCTTCCTCCTCGCTCCGTGCAACTCCTCCCTTGCAGGTGTCCACAACAGTGGTGGGGTAGTGGTGTCGTCACCCCCCCATAATTGCATGCAGCTCACGGTAGAAGCGGAATGTATGGGGCTGTGACCCAGAGCGCCCGTTCGCCTCCCTGGCTTTTTGGTACGCTTGCCTGAGCTCCTTGATTTTTGTACGACACTGCTCTGTGTCCCTGGAGTAGCCTCTTTCCGTCATGGCCCTGGAGACTTTAGCGTATGTATTTGCGTTCCTTTTTTTGGAACGTAGGTCTGCCATTACAGATTCGTCTCCACAACATGCAATGAGATCCAGTACCTCCCGTTTGGACCATGCTGGAGCTCGTCTGCGAATCCACGACTGTGTGATCTCCTGTGATGGTGGACTCTGCATGGTCGCCTGTGATGGTGGACTGTGCTGATGGTGACCAAACAGGAAATGAAATTCAAAAGTTCCCGGGGCTTTTCCTGCCCACCTGGCTAGTTGAGTTGAGAGTGTTGTCCAGAGTGGTCACAAGGGAGCATTCTGGGATAGCTCCTGGAGGCCAATAACGTCGAATTGCATCCACAATACCGTCAACCCGGGATTGCGATCTCGATGTAAGTGCTACTCAACTTGCCGAGGTGGAGGACAGAAATCGGATTAAAGAGCCCTTTAAATCGAAAAAACGGTTTCGTCGTGTGGACGGAATCTTTTTTTTCCCGAATTAACTTGGCTAATTCTGAAATAACAGACTAGTGTAGACCAGGCCTTAGAAATGCTGGTACTCTATCAAGTGTAAAGAGAGTGAACAAAATAGTGTTGCTCCAATCCCAGTGAGAACAATGGGAGATGGTGGTTCTTTTGAAAGGGGTCAATTCGGAATGACTCAAACTTTCAGTTATGAAAAATAACAGCCAAAAAATGACTATTAATCCCAAATATCTTCAAAAGCTATGCAACAGGCAGGCCAGGAGGAAGGGGGAAACAAGGGTGTATTCATGTGTGTTTGCAGGGTGATGTAGAAAGGAGAGGGGGGAAGCTGGGATGCATGGGCAGGGGAAATTTGGTGGTGTGTGGATAGGGGAACATATGGAGGTGCAGGAGACAAGTGGAATTTTGAGTGGTTTGTGTATGAAATCTTTAAAAAAAAAAGTCCAAACAAAACTACGTTAAAATGGAGTTAAAGTTGAGAGTAATATCAGTAACTTAGGTTAAACGATAATACCAGGATGTTGCAATGATCCCAAAACCAAGGCATTCTAAACCTAAGAAATGCACCATGAAAGTTAAACTTTAAAAAATCCAAACACATTAAGGTATGGAACTGAATCGTTAGAGCATCCAAATGACCTTAACTCTGCCCCCTGATGACACCATGGGCAGGGGGAGAGAATCCAATGTGGCTTTAAAAATCACTTTAATTTAATCAGGGTCCCACACACTAGAATGCCTTAATCATAATCGTATGATTTTTGCATGGTGTCACTATAGGACAGAGTTTAGGTTTCTGCTAGAGGAGAAACTTTTGGTTATGAAGAAGAGTAAGGAGAAAAATTATCATTAATTCCTCAAAATAGTACTCAAATAGTACTCAATAGTAGCCTTTGCACAAGATCTCCATGAGTTTTAGTTGTACAGGAAGTTAGAGGAGTCCATGACAGAGCAGAGTTAAGGTTGTTTGAGTGTCCCGATTGTGCTGTGCATTTCCAGACATTCTCTCCCTCTCCCTCTCTCTCACACACACACACACACACACACGAATCACTTCAAGCCACCAAATGCAGCCACCTCTTGGATGGAACATGGCAGCATTATAAAAGGAAGTGAAGAACAATGGATCCAGCTGAAGCAGAAGGTGGAGTTAAGGAGGCAGAATATGATCAGCTAACCTGGAATTTAGTCTGGGTTTGCTATAAAAAGTGTGATGTGATTTTTATTAACCAAAACTGGTTAGAACCTTGATTTCCTGTGTCACAATACTCCTTAACATTGTTAACAAAAAAATCACAAACCACATTGCCTATTTAAACACATCATTTGATGTATTCTCTCCCCCCCGCCCCTCCGAAAATGCATTAAGTCTAGGTGCTAGGATGGTGCCATTGGCTTGACCCGCAGCAGGAATGGAAGCACCCACAGCTCCACTGTGCTAGTTTTCACTTGCTGGAGAAGTTTGTAACAGAAGTGTCGGTCCCATTTACTGGCTGTCATTCATTTTTATTTTCCATGTTTAACATTAAACACCATAAAACAGTACTAATGAGAATTTTCATGTTAATACACCCCCCCCCTTTTTTTTTTTTTAAAGTTTATCTGTGAGGAAGCGTGAAATCTACTGTTGTTGCCAGGACCCACCTGTAAAATCTGTCATCCTTCTCCATGCGTTAGTTACTGGGAAGTGGGGATGGAGTGGGGGGTGTCTCACTTAGAATCAGCTATTTCCATAGGTGCAGACAGTGTTTATGATTCACAACCACAAAGCAGAAACTTGTTTGTGTTTTCCTTATCTAGCATTGTCCCTTTCTTTTTTAGCAGTATAATGTTGGCTCTTGTAGCGCTATGTAACGCAGTGGGTCAGATTCTGATCTCTGTTACCGGAGTGATTCCATTGACTTCGCTGCAGATAGTCCAGATTCACATCAAAAGTAGAATATGGCGCAATATTTCAAATCAGAACTTCTGGTTAAAGTTCAAAGTGTTTACATATACACAACTAAACAAATCCTACGGAATATTATAGCATCGACCAAAATGAGCTTTGCATGTTACACAGGATAATAAAGATCTAAGAAAAAGGGAAAGAGGAAAAAAATAGAAGGGTGGAAGAAGAAAGAGAAAAGTTAATGATGAAGCTTGTAGGTAACATAGTTCATGGTTCTCATCGTTTAAGGGATAAAGCCAAATAACGTTTAAAAATTCCATGTAAGCCAGGAGCTCTCTTGTTGAATCTCAATGTTATTTTCTCCTGATCCTTTGATGGAGATTAAAAATTTCCATGTGAATACAAAGAAAGAAACAACAGTTACTCTGAGATTTTCCCCCCAGCTTTGAATTTTCTAAACTAGAGCAGCAGCCACCATTCCCATCCCCTCCTCCCCCCACCACTCTCCCTTAAAGAAAAAAGTCAACTCACTTTGAAGAAAAAGACAAAACAAGGCCAGGGCAAGGAGGATTAGGGAAATGATATTTATATCATGGACCAAATTAAAATGTCAATGCAAGAGGCAGGCAAACAGCCCTTGCCATATAGACACGCCAGGCATGTTTCCTCAAGGAAATAGGAAAGAGATTTGAAAAGAGTTAATGCAGTCCTGAGTTAATACCACCTGCCTCAGACTCAACACCACTTAAAAGACAGTGTTTGGGTCCATTTCCCACAATGTGGTTTTAACGAGCACAATGGAAGAAGCAATTACAAGCCTTTTTCCCATCTCCTTATTGATTCAGGGCAAAAAACTCTGGAATTTCTGAGACATGCTAAGAATTTGGAGCTAGCAAATGTGGATTATATGCAGAAGGGAAAAAAAGTAGCAAAAATTAAACAGCATGATCGGGGGGGGGGGAGGGGTTTCTGCTGCGTTCTGCTATAAGACATATTTTGCCCCACGTCTCTCAACAACCTCTCTCCCTATTCATTTTTCTTTAACCTAGTGGTTCCCAAACTTTAACAACCTGTGAACCCCTTTCACTAATATGTCAAGTCTCGCAAACCCCCTCCTAAAAATGAATATTTCCAGGGCTTTTCTCCTTTACCGGAGTATAAATGATAAAAACAGTGATCTTGGAAATATAAAATCTGTTTTTGTGACATGCTTATTACACACTATTTATTATTATTATTATTTATCATTACAGTATTTTTATTACATTATGAAAACGGCAACACTCTTCCAAGATCTCACTTTCGTAGCTTGTATCACTTTGAATAAGCCTGTTATAAAACAAGGCTCCTATGTTTCATCAAGGAGTATCAGACGGGAAACAGCAGGAAGGTATTTAAGAAGCCAACTCAAAGAGCTCCTCCTACACAAGCATTCAGGTCTTGAGCAGTCCAGGCAAACAACGCACGTTACAACAAAGCTTAAACTTGTTCTTCATCATAATTTTAAAAACAATCCTAGCTGCCTATTTCATTTTAAAAACAGCTAAAAATATCCACCTCCCTTTCCATTTCTTATAAGGAGTCTTGGAGTTTAAATCTCCTGAGTGTGATAGAGATGCTTGCTTTGATCTGCTTAGCTCTTGGAAGTCCAGGGGCTCCGAGCTGCTGGCCCCATGCTGCCCGGGGTCCCTAAGACGAGCGCTCTCCGCCATTAGGGAATTTTTTCCCTGAGAACCCCCTGTAACATTTCCCGAACCCCAGTTTGGGAACCACTGTTCTAACCCAAGACTAATTTTAACCAATAAAAGAACAACTCCAAAGTAACCAGGTGGGCCAATAAACTGTTAGGCAGTTCCTTGTACCTCACCTAATAACCCACAGCATTAATCAGGGTACTGAACAAACATTAGTGCTTCTTTCATTTTTGTCCCTGTTTTGCTACAAAAATGTTTGATGCAAAGAGTAAATCTATATTTTTTAAAGCTCACGTTAATTAGGAAATTTGTCAGCATCTTTTATATTAAGGGAGCTAAAAATCCGCAAATGAGTCATGGAAACTTTGAGAAACATTCTGTTGAAAGACAATTCCTCCTGCCTGCTGCCATCCTTGTTGTCCCAGATTGTTGATAACTAGGACCTTCGGTTCTGACAAGTTGACCACCTGCATGTGACTCTTTCTACAGCCATCATTCAGCGTTCCTGCCTAGCCTCGGGCTTTTGACCTGAGACTGAAGTTTCTGAATTTCTCAAACCCCCAGAATGGCCTCTAAAATCTCAGGACTCTTGGTGGTGATGACTGGCCAGAGGGAGCACACATGTGTTGATTACAGACAGCACAACCTGAAAGTAGGGTGGACTAAATTATGGAAGCGATAGAGTGAAGGCAGGACAAAGCAAAACTGTTCTTGAGTTCCATCAATGTTTGGGTTCTCTTAGGCTAGTAGTCATATTCCCAGGGACCTTCTTTAGCCAAATAACATTAAGAGAACTAAGTAGCTTTCTAAAAAACAAACCATGGAAATGAAGATTCCTCTTAACTAAAAGCCCAAACCATTTGAAAGTATGCACACACACACACACACATATCCCCAGGATCACCCAAACACCCTTAACTCTGCCCACCTAGAGCCACCCAGAAAACAACAGGAACACCAGACAGCTCCAGGTTAACCAAATACTTTGCCTGGGAATGCCAACAGCTTTTCAGAATTGCTCTTTAATGGAAGTCTCTGCTGCCCTTGAAGGCCACCCAGGGAGTTTGGCAGTTCTCACCAACTGCTCAGTAATGGATCACAATCTTTCCCAGACAGCATCCCCTTCTTCTGCCAGATCAGCCCCACCTGCAGTTCCCTGCCAGCACCTCCCCCGCATCATGTGTATCTGAGCCACACACTGTCTGCAAACTGCCTGAGAGGCCAGGCTCAATTTGCAAAGTGTGCATCAAACAGAGGCTTTCTGATATTATGCCTAGACAACACGTGTGTAAACAACACACCAGTCAAACTGGTGTCTGTATATTAAAAAAATGGTGTATTATGTAAATTTAAGATACATATGTATACTTTTAGATAAATGTATAAAAAATACACTTTAAAAGATGTACCTATAGAATGTATACACTTCAAAATATAGACATATCTATAGTAAGTGGATAGATGTATATACATTTATTGTGAATTTTATATTCTCACAATATATGTCTGAGTTTCGTATTTTTGCAAGAGCACCAAAAATATCTCCGTAATCTCCACAAGCTAAGAAAGTACCTACTACTTGTGAAGAAGCCGTGGGCTTTGCCGGCAGTAGGTCATTTCCCAGTGCACTTGTCAGCTCTAGTGCGTCTCCCCATTGTTTCAGCTAACCCTGCCACAGAGCACTGATGTTTGACGTTTCTATAGAAATGGGTTTAGAGTTATGAGGAAACCAAACATTTTTAGAAAAATCCGGGGGGCGGGGGGAGGGAGGGAGAGAGAGAGAGAAAAAAAACAGGGGAACTGTTACAGTTTTCCTTAATTTTCCAGAAAAAAAATCAAGCTTCGGATGAGAGGACATCGAGATCATTCAGGTGGATCAGACTATTTGTGATGGATCTGGGGTGGAGAGAAAAGAACTGGAAGCCAGCCTCCAAGTTAACCCTGGAGGGAGGGACTAGTGGCCCCCCGTAATTATTTTCCTGGTAGAAATAGGGG
The DNA here is from genome assembly GCF_027887155.1 of Malaclemys terrapin pileata. Lineage (NCBI taxonomy): Eukaryota > Metazoa > Chordata > Testudines > Emydidae > Malaclemys > Malaclemys terrapin. Next base: position 107,444,705 of record NC_071512.1, on the reverse strand, counting down.
GAAATTATGTCAGTTTTTAATTCTAATGGGAGAAAAACCTGGGAGAGGAAAGTATTAGGCTATTCAATTCTCAGCTGTAAACAGGTACCATATGCTGTCACATCATACACATGGGACTGTGTCATCGAGTGAGGAATGCATGGCAGGAGTAAATGGACCTTTCCCACACAAAAATCCTGCCTTATGCACAAGTGGCACTGTATGGAAAAGAACAAGGTTTGGATAATATTGTCCAGGAGACAAAGATTAAAAAGCCTAGAGGAGACAGGCCTGTTAGAGTCACATAACTGGCTCAAAAAACATATTAAAGGTTACATGGAGACAAAATCCAATTGGACTGGGGGCTAATGGCTGAGGCTACAGGTAGCAGAATAATGCAAAAAGAATCCTATCAAAACTGCTTTAATTGTTAAGTGAATCAGTGTTGGCCGTTTTCATGTCCTTTCGAAATTCACTTTCCACAGTTAGAGTCAATGGGCCCGATCCTCAGCCAGAGTGCCTCCACTGAAGTTAATGGCTAAGGATCAGGCCCATTGAATCGTACTAGCACAAATGCTCATGGATGGCAAATTTCAACACCATACACACAAGAATTTACAGAAACCAAATAGGAACATTTTCACTTTCAAGTATTTGTCACAGAGGTGCCTGCATGCTCACCCAGTCAGGAATCAGAAACACCACCATGTGACTTTGGACCAATCATAACCAACCAGCAAGGCTCATATTTCAAATATGGCATATTGAGCTCTCCCACCAAAGGATCTATGTATGATCAAGCCACAGAATTAAACTGACCCAATCATATAAGCAAACTCATGGAAGCTGAGGTCTGCTTGTGGATATTCCACACACAGAAAGAGAAGCTGCATTCATCAGAGATACAATTTTGTTGGGAATTATTTGCTCAGATCTAGTTTGAACAGTTGAGGTTTTTTCCATTTAAGTTTCAATAAAGGAACTTTGCATCAACAAGCTGAATCAATACCAGAAAAAGACGATGATCTGGCAAGTTCTAAGTCTTGTCATGCCTGGTAAGGGGTAACATCTGATGTGAAAGGAAAATGGAGAAGATAAATTCATATTTCATGTTCTAATTGCTTAAATGCACACGGCTGGGTGAGGTTGGGATTTTTTTGCTTGTTTGGAGAGCTACAATCTATTTGCTCTGTCTACATACAGTACACTTCCTGCAGGAGCTGTTTGTTTATTTACCCATTTTGATCACAAGGAAAGTATTCATTATAAAACCCCTCTTTAAAGCGAAGAAGAAAACATTCCAACCATACGGCTGACACATGTTAACTTGCAGGTATTCACAGAGCAGGTTCTGTTTTTAAGGCCGTACAAAGACCACCAAGCTGGGAGTTTAGCTCTGCCAGACCTCCCCCAGCCAGCAGCTCTTGCCAGAAAACACAGGTGACAGTCTGAATGATAAAAAGGCATTTACAGGGGAAAAAGGAAAAAACGCACTGGTTTAGTCTGCAGCACCTTAACATAAACTTGCAAGGGGCCTCTGTGTACAACCTACCACACAGCCATCCAAGCGGGAGCCTTCATACAAATTCACCCTCACCCCCCGTTTTAAAAGACCCATGTCGTCTCTCTGCTGTCCCGTTTTTTTCCACAGGGGAGAAAAAGCCCGGTTTATTCCTACTTATTTCAGCAGTGCAAAAGGCAACGGTTAGCTTCGTTAAAAGTGAGCCAGTGGATGGAGCTGGACTTTCACTACACAGTTTGTTGCAAAGGAGATTAGCTCTCAGTTCTGGGAACAGTTCACTACTGGGAACCCTGGCTGTTAGGTCCACAGTCCTGAGGAAAACCGGTGAAGATCTAATCCTTTCCCTTAGCTCTCAATCAGCTCTCTCTGGTTCCAGCAAGCCCCTGCGGGCAGAGTACTCAGCGGGGAGGGAGGGAGACATTAGGTGAGTGACAAGTGAACTGTATCGGGGGAATTGAGGCTATCATGCCTACTTCTCCCCAGTCGGACCTTCCAAAGTAATCACACGATCACTCTCTATTATATTTGTCCTTCACTGTGGTTCTAATTTGCCCTGTTAGTACCAGGAGTCCTGCCAGGAAACAAAACTGTCCAGTGTCCAAGTGGCTGTAAAGAAAAGCAATAGATTATCCTGCATCAAACAATTCAAGATTGCTAGGTTCAAAACACAGATGTGGTTTTTAATATGCACAGATACATAAACGATTATACCCAGATTTTGAAAAGAAATAGGAACAGGAGAAATGCTCCAATATGCAAGAAACGCATTTGTTGGTAACCATGGTCATTTCTTTTATACACATGCTTAAGAGTCTGATTTCCAGGAAATTGAGGCCAAAGGTCCACTTGCATTAGCAAATGCGATTACCACAATTGTGCACACAAATTGCGCAAGACTCACATGCACAGGTAAAGTAACTACACAAGGGCAAATGCAATATGGTATCTGCTTTCTGAAAACTCAGGCCCTCAGTTGTCATGTATGTTTATTACAGGCAAGTGGTGCCACCCAAAGTTAAGGTTGACCAACACTTCCCAGTAGAAGACCTTGTTTTCACTTGCTTATGAACTTTGCCAAACGTTAACCATTTCAGCTGAAATTACCCATAACAGGTGTTTGCCTCAGGCTGATATTTTTTTGGAAAGTTTCAGCAAAAATAGTTCAATCGTTTCCAATAATGAGATTAGGGAAAAATATGTTGTTTTGTCCATGTTAAAAAACAAACAATTCAACCCCTCCCCCCCGACCTTTAAAAAAAACCAAACACATTTAGTTGAGAAGCTCTAGCACGCCTCCATGCTTTGGTGCAGAGACTTGAAATTTGGCACAAGTTCACCTTTGTGTCAGGGATGTGTCATTTGCCATCCCCATGAAAAAATGTCCAAATCTGGCCAAGTTATAAGAGTGCAAAAAAAAAAAAAAAAAAAAAAACACAGTTCACACATGCTCAGAAGAGACTGAAGACACTTTTGTTTTTCAGCTAAATTCTTCCAAGAGTCTATGTGCACTGGACATGCTCTATCCGCTCACAATGCCTACATGATGAATGGCCTGTGCAAGGGCCATGCCAAATCCAGTACTGAGAGGAGCAGCGAAGGAGGCTTAAAAGCATATCTCAGTGCCGTGAAAGGTTCTGGCGCCAGCATGGAAGTTGGGCCAGACTCTCTCAGCCTTAATTTCTCTTGTGGTGTAGTGCTGAGGGCTTCTTCCTTGACCTAGAGTCCTCCCTGTGGGGTGGATGTGTTGTCCACTTAGAGCTGTTTATGCCTGGTGTTCAGGGGACAGAGCTGGGTCTCTCTGCCCTGGAGTGGTGCCAACACCTCAGGGCCGAGGTTAATGCAGCCGGTGTCAGGGATGTTGATGTCAGAGGTTCTGCCACCTTTGTTTCCCTGATGGAAGTGAGTGTGGTGCCCAACAGCCAAGGGGCTTGCTGAGACGATAGAGAGGGTTACTCACCTTGTGCAGTACCTGATGTTCTTTGAGATGTGTCCCCCTGTGGGTGCTTCACTTCAGGTGATGGTGCATCCTGGTGCCCTTGATCTGAGGTTTTTCCATAGCAGTGCTCGGCAGGGCCAGCTGTCTTGTGGCGCCTGTCTGTCCCATTGAGTGCACATGTGCGGCCCGCCCCCCCTCTGTTCCTTCTCTACCGTACAGTCCTCGTATCAAACTCCAAAGTAGAGGGGAGGAGGGTGGGTAGTGGAGCACCCACAGGGACAACCATCTCCAAGAACCTCAGTTACTGCACTAGGTGAGTAAGCTTCTCTTCTTCTTCTTCGAGTGCTGTCCCTGTGGGTGCTCCACTTCAGGTGAATGTAGAGCAGTACCCATGAAGGATGGGGGCACTTTGGAGGTATATGGCTAACCAAAGTGGAGAGGACTGGAAGGCCAAGTATGGCATCGTCCCTGGAGTGTTGTGTAATGGCGTAGTGATCGGTAAAGGCATGTTCTGACGCCCAAGTGGCGGCTTTGCAAATGAAATGGGTACATTGTGAAGAAAAGCCACAGAAGTTGCCATAGCACGTGTGGAATGGGATCTGAGGCCTGTAGGGAGTTCTATTTCCCTTGATTCGTAGCACAGACGAATATAGTTCGATATCAATTTCGAAAGTCGTTGTTTCGATATTGCTGACCCTTTGGAACATTCCGCTGTCGAGACAAAGAGTCTCGGTGATTTTCGGAAAGATCTCGTCCTGTCCAGGTAGAAGGCTACCGCCCGTCTGACATCTAGGGTGTGTAGTGCTGCATCCTGTGAGCACATGCGCTGCTTGGGATAGAATGTGGGAAGGTGAATGGGTTGGTTGATATGGAAGGTTGAGGACACTTTGGGGAGAAATTTTGGATGGGGTCATAATGTGACCTTGTCCTTCAAAAAGATGGTGTAGGGTGGGTTGGCCATTAGTGCGCCAATCTCACTAACTCATCTAGTGGAAGTAATGGCTACTAAGAAAGCCACCTTCATGGACAGGTGAAGTAAGGAGCAGGTAGCCATTGGTTCGAATGGAGGTTCCATGTGGGGGTGGGGGAATGCATCTCCTGATAGAGGTTTTGTAGACCAAGCATGAAGCACTTTGTAATAGGGTGTGTGAAAACTGAAAACCCCTCGATTGTGTCATGGAAAGTATTAACCGCCGCAAGGTGAACTTTGATAGAGCTTAGCGATAGTCCTGAATTCTTCAATTCGACCAAATAGTCTAGTACCGCTGGTAATGGTGCAATACATGTAGCGATCTGTTGTTTGAACACTACGTGGAGAAACGCTTCCATTTCTGCAGGTAAGCAGTGCATGCAGATTGGTGTCTGCTGTTTAGCAAAATATTTTTCACTTGTTCTGAACAGTGGAACCATGGAGGAACCACGCTTTCAGATGGAGCTTCTCTAGTTGTGGACGTAGGACTTGTCCGTTGTCCTGCGACAGAAGGTCTCATGTTAATGGGAGAGTCTGTGGCGGACAGATCGACAGACGTAACAGGTAAGGGTACCATGTTTGTCGGGGCCATACTGGAGCAATCAGAAAGATTGTGGCCTCGTCTTCCTTTATTTTGTGTAGGACTCTGTGGATTAGTGGTATTGGTGGGAATGCGTACATAAATGAGTTGTCCCACAGAATTAGAAAGGCATCCCCTAGGGATCAGGGGCAGAGTCCTGCTCGGGTACATTTGCGGTTCTGGAACATGGCAAATAAGTCAATGGAAGGGAATCCCAATCATCTGAATATTCGGTGGAGGGTTGTGGGGTTCATTTCCCATTCGTGTTCCCGTGAGAAGTGTCTGCTGAGGGTGTCGGCGGTGGTGTTTTGGCATCCAGGAAGGTAAGAGGTTGAGATGTCTATATTGTAGCGGCTGCACCAGTCCCATAGCATCATGGCTTCGGTGCACAGGGAGTGGGATCGAGCCCCCCTTGTCTGCTGATATAGAACATGCATGCTACGTTGCCTGTCATGACTCGGATGTATTTGTTCCTTATTGGGGGAGGAAGTGATTGGGGGATCCTTGTCTGATCCTAGGAGAAGTGATTTCTCCATTAGGATCATCTTCAGGCGGAGGTCCCGGTCTCGGCGGGCTCATGCCCTCAAGTTGCTGCAATAAACGCACTTAGAAGGAATGTGCATCTCTCCGAGGCACGTCACCCATTGAGTGTGTCCATCGGATCTAGGCATTACCTTGCGGCAGGAACCGCATCTCTTAAAACCAGGAGAACCTGGCATAGTCGTTAACGTTAATGTTCATGCCCTGAGGGGGGGACTATGAACTAAGGAGAACTAACAAATCTAAGTATTGAAGAAAAAAATTTAAACGAACTATGCAACTACAATAAAAGAAAATTTATTTAACTACTAATTTCTATTTTTTTATACTCTAGGGAGAAAGGGCTGTCACACTGCGGAGAGCTCTGTCTTCAGCCAAGGATGGTTGAGAAGGAACGTGCGCTCAGTGGGACAGACAGGCGCCATGAGACAGCTGGAGAGCGCGTGCATGGCCCGGACAGGCACAGCTATGGAACAGCCTATGAGCAAAAGTGCCGGGAGTCACCATCACCTGAAGTGGAGCCCCTACAAAGACAGCACTCGAAGAATCCTGGAGGACAGCCAAGATCCTGGAGCTGAAGTTACCCTCATGGGTTGCTCCAAGAGGGGTAACTTGAGACTCATATCTCAGGACTTTCGCATGCAAGACAAAAAGGAGCAGCAGATAACAGACTTGCTGGGGACATGTGCTTCTCCGAGACAGAACAGGCAGCTGCTGTCTTCTTCTATGGGGGTTCAGGGTTTAAACCCCAAAGATTTGGAGTCCGCCATAACTAGCGGTTGTCAAGAAGCACCTCACCCCACTGTACAGGGAGGTCTCCCCTCTGTTATAACTGCTCTCTCTCTTGCTCTCTTTTTTTGGGGGGGCGGGGGCGCGGCAGCACACAAATTATATTGGAATTGGAAAGGGTTCTGAAAAGGGCAACAAAAATTATTAGGAGTATGGAACGGCTTCCATAGGAGGACAGATTAATAAGACTGGAACTTTTCAGCTTGGAAAAGAGATGGCTAAGGGGAGATATGATTGAGGTCTATAAAATCATGACTGGTGTGGAGAAAGTAGATAAGGAACTGATGTTTACTACTTCTCATAAAACAAGAACTAGGGGTCACCAAATGAAATTAATAGGCAGCAGGTTTAAAACAAATAAAAGGAAGTATTTTTTCACACAATGCACAGTCACCCTGTGGAACTCCTTGCCAAAGGATGTTGTGAAGGCCAACACCATAACAGGGTTCAAAAAAGAACTAGATAAATTCATGGAGGATAGGTCCATCAATGGCTATTAGCCAGGCTGGGCAGGAATGGTGTCCCTAGTCTCTGTTTGCCAGAAGCTGGGAATGAGTGACAGGGGATGGATCACTTGATGATTCCCTGTTCTGTTCATTCCCTCTGGGGCACCTGGCATTGGCCACTGTCAGAAGACAGGATACTGGGCTAGATGGACTCTTGGTCTGACCCAGTAGGGCCATTCTTATGTGCTTAAAGAAAATTAAAATACAGAAAGGAATAAAAAGGAATCAGGGAAGAATCTTCTTTACTGAAGTAAGGTTTGAAAGTCAGAACCAGGTCCGATATAGTCCACCTTGCATCTCATTGCCATGAGTGGTAAGAGAGAATCGAAGAGCGCAGGGCCGCTTTGCTCTTTCAGCTCTCTTATGGGAGCATGAGGTGACTCAGGGCACATGTGTGGCCCAGACACAACCTGGTAGGCAAAAGATTCTGAGCTCGCATACAGGGGGTGCATGTGCAGCTCCAGTGGGATCCACACGGACACGGACTCGAAGGAGAACATGTATTTTATGGGGTCAGAAAAAATCTGCAGTAGGATGAAGTCTGACAAGAGTGATCTTAGCCAAGAACCACATTTTTTCATATATTATATATACAATAAAAATGATTTTGGGGGAAAATTATAAGTAGGGCTATATTTTTTAAAGAGGCCTCAACTTGGCCTCTAATTTACTGCCCACCATCAATTGAGGGTGAAAATGACAGCATTCAGATGAGCCTCATTTGTGGGGACAATCAAGTAGTTAGCCATCTACCATAAATGCTATCCTTTGTGCCTGTAACTGACTGTGGGCATGATATTATTGATACATCCTGTGTACTTTAAACACACATTGCGCACACGCACGCACACGAATCCATACCAATTACACAGACCCCCATTCTCCACTCGGCCAGTACAAATTCACAAAAGGAGTTTTGGGGTGTCAATGATAAGCTCTGTAAAGCAGAAAAGTTGCTGTATTATTTTTTTAAACAGAAATTCTGCCAGGGTAGAGCTTCGGAAATATTTTGGAAAAGGCACAAATGAAAATCTACTATGTTAGTTCATGTAGATCACTATTTTTCCACTGAAAGTTTCCTGGGGATTGTAAGCAAGCCAACTCTGAGCACATACTGCATTGATATTAACACCTGCCTATACAGCAGGCGTGCTCGAAGAGCACAGGCTCAGATCCTCCCTCTGCTACCGATTGTGCTCACAAGGGAAAAGGGAAGAAGGGCTCTTTTTCCATTGCCCCTATAAGCAGCAGGAAGGCAGGATTCCAACCTAGTGCTCAAGAGAGAGAGTGCCAGAAAAGGGGACTGGCTACCGTGCTGGCCAGCACCACAGAGCCCCAAGGGTGAGAGGCCTGCCAGATGTGGGGGGTGAGTATGCCCCCAGCCAGCTTCAGCCTCTGCAGCTGTCTGCAGCGTGCTGGCCTTTGCCGCATGCTGATCCTCTTAAGAGAAGCAATACTGTGCACTTCTCCATGAGGTGCAGGTGTTCACCATGAGCCCTCTAGCCCCACACTGGCAGAATGGCTCCTGTCATTAACACACGGCCAGCACTGTGCCACTTCTCCCTCACCACTCCGAGGGTCTCCTAGCACTAACAATTTGGCCCTCGAGTTATCTTTAATATCCTCGTAAAAGGAGGCTTTTTTTTTTTAAATTAAAGGAAAGCTTTCTCACAGGTGCCATGTTTAGGACCCTGCATAGAGAAGCAAGATCTTCTATTGAGTCATGCTGGTATCAGGGTCTAGGGATCCTGCTCAGAGATGTAGGGCTGGTCTGCTGACTCACCATGGCACCAATACCGAGGCGGTCCCATTAGCTCCAATCTCTCGCAGGCAGAGGGAACAGAGGGTCCTGCAGGGAAAATCCCTAGGAACAGCCTAGCTCAGGGTACATTTTAGACCAAGTCTGTTTCTTGTTGTTTAAGTTTACATTACAGGTAACTCCCCAGGAAGACAGCACGTTTGGACCATCTTAGTGTAATGTGTGTATCGTGCCAGGGGAGGGTGGGACGGTCACAAGTTTATAGACCTATTCCACTGGAATTCAAAATTGGGCTAGTGTTTGAGAGTTGCGTGGGATTTGGGGGGCATTTTAACTGCCAAAAAGATCTACTTTTTCACACACAAAGAGTGTTTTTCCTTCTGTGAAGAAATTAAGCCTGAAAAACCTCTCCCAGGTTTAAACAAACAATAGCAAGGGTACGTGACCGCTTGACTTTGTAAGGACACAAATATTGCAGTATTTGATGTACACATAATACATAGACAAAAATAATGGCAGTTTTCACCGACCATCATTCAGATGCACTAGGGAATCTTGCTTTTCGGAAGCTCTAGAACTTGTTTGCTTTGCCAACAGACTTTGCTATAACATAACAGAACTTCTAGCAGGAATATCAGTTACTCATTCACATTTAATACATTATCAAGCCTTTAGTTCTGTGAGCTGAGTTATGGACTGGTTAAGAAGAATTTGCCCTCTCATAGCATCTTCCATCAGATAGTTCTAAGCACTTTACAAACATTGATTAATTTAGACTCCGAACAGTCCCGGGCAGAGGAGGAAACTGAGGCACAGAGAAATGAAATGACTTGCCCAAGGTCATGAAGGAAGCCGTGGTAGAGCTGATAACAGAACGCCGGAATTCTGATACTGTATCCTGTTCTTGAACCACAAGACCAGTGTCTTCTCTAGAAATCTTGCACTACTAGATGGCTTCTCTAGGGTGTGACCTTCTCATATCCAAAGCAACAATCGTACTTCAACCAACAGTGAATTGGTTAAGCTTTTGTTAAACGATATTTCCCCCCTTTGTAGCTGATGCTCAGCAACTTTGGACTTGTCTACATACAGTGTGTGCACCAGTTTATTTAAACTGCAACTCGGTGTATTAAATCAGATGATTTTAAATGGATTACAAACTGATTTAAAGTAGCCCAATTTAAGACATTCAAATTGATTTAAGCACTTCCCCATCCAAAGGCGTACTGATGTAATGAAAACAACACAGGAATGCAGGGGCAAGATTAGAAAGGCAAAGGCACAAAATGAGCTCAAACTAGCTACGGGAATAAAGGGAAACAAGAAGACTTTTTATCAATACATTAGAAGCAAGAGGAAGACCAAAGACAGGGTAGGCCCACTGCTCAGTGAAGAGGGAGAAACAGTAACAGGAATCTTGGAAATGGCAGAGATGCTTAATGACTTTTGTTTCGGTCTTCACCGAGAAATCTGAAGGAATGCCTAACATAGTGAATGCTAATGGGAAGGGGGTAGGTTTAGAAGATAAAATAAAAAAAGAACAAGTTAAAAATCACTTAGAAAAGTTAGATGCCTGCAAGTCACCAGGGCCTGATGAAATGCATCCTAGAATACTCAAGGAACTAATAGAGGAGGTATCTGAGCCTCTAGCTATTATCTTTGGAAAATCATGGGAGACGGGAGAGATTCCAGAAGACTGGAAAAGGGCAAATATAGTGCCCATCTATAAAAAGGGAAATAAAAACAACCCAGGAAACTACAGACCAGTTAGTTTAACTTCTGTGCCAGGGAAGATAATGGAGCAAGTAATTAAGGAAACCATCTGCAAACACTTGGAAGGTGGTAAGGTGATAGGGAATAGCCAGCATGGATTTGTAAAGAACAAATCGTGTCAAACCGATCTGATAGCTTTCTTTGATAGGATAATGAGTCTTGTGGATAAGGGAGAAGCTGTGGATGTGGTATACCTAGACTTTAGTAAGGCATTTGATACGGTCTCGCATGATATTCTTATCGATAAACTAGGCAAATACAATTTAGATGGGGCTACTATAAAGTGGGTGCATAACTGGCTGGATAATCGTACTCAGAGAGTTGTTATTAATGGTTCCCAATCCTGCTGGAAAGGCATAACGAGTGGGGTTCCGCAGGGGTCTGTTTTGGGACCGGCTCTGTTCAATATCTTCATTAACGACTTAGATATTGGCATAGAAAGTATGCTTACTAAGTTTGCGGATGATACCAAACTGGGAGGGATTGCAACTGCTTTGGAGGACAGGGTCATAATTCAAAATGATCTGGACAAATTGGAGAAATGGTCTGAGTTAAACAGGATGAAGTTTAACAAAGACAAATGCAAAGTGCTCCACTTAGGAAGAAAAAAATCAGTTTCACACATACAGAATGGGAAGAGACTGTCTAGGAAGGAGTACGGCAGAAAGGGATCTAGGGGTTATAGAGGACCACAAGCTAAATATGAGTCAACAGTGTGATGCTGTTGCAAAAAAAGCAAACATGATTCTGGGATGTATTAACAGGTGTGTTGTGAGCAAGACACGAGAAGTCATTCTTCCGCTCTACTCTGCGCTGCTTAGGCCTCAGCTGGAGTATTGTGTCCAGTTCTGGGCACCGCATTTCAAGAAAGATGTGGAGAAATTGGAAAGGGTCCAGAGAAGAGCAGCAAGAATGATTAAAGGTCTTGAGAACATGACCTATGAAGGAAGGCTGAAAGAATTGGGTTTGTTTAGTTTGGAAAAGAGAAGACTGAGAGGGGACATAATAGCAGTTTTCAGGTATCTAACAGGGTGTTATAAGGAGGAGGGAGAAAACCTTAGCCTCTAAGGATAGAACAAGAAGCAATGGGTTTAAACTGCAGCAAGGGAGGTCTAGGTTGGACATTAGGAAAAAGTTCCTAACTGTCAGGGTGGTTAAACACTGGAATAAATTGCCTAGGGAGGCTGTGGAATCACCATCTCTGGAGATATTTAAGAGTAGGTTAGATAAATGTCTATCAGGGATGGTCTAGACGGTATTTGGTCCTGCCATGTGGGCAGGGGACTGGACTGGATGACCTCTCAAGGTCCCTTCCAGTCCTAGAATCTATGAATCTATGAATTAAACCAGTTTAAAACTCACATCTTCAATTAAACTGGAGCTACTTTGTGTGTAGACCAGGCCCCTGTGCTATCTGGAATGACAGGCACTCTGTGCTCCCCAGGCGATTCCACAACCTGCCAGGAATCATAATCTTCCTCTGCAACATGCTGAACCATAGCTGGCCCTAGGAGCTGAAGTTTTAACTGCTAGGCAAGGTGTTTTCTGCTTGTGTATGTTAAAATACAATGAAAACAAAATGTGGATCCCTCACTGATGCTGCAACAATGCAAAAAGACAAGTAATTCCTACCATCACACCCCCAGGTTCCAATATTAACACAGTGTAAATATTGCAATACCAAGGAAGTACACTGTGTCAGTGCTTCCTGGCACAGTACAACAGCTTCACTGTTCACTTCAGGCCCTGCAGTTAGTTTTAACCACACTCAAACTTAAACAAGACATCTAAGCTTCTCCAGCCCCAGCGCGGAATTGAAGAAAAGTAAAATCTTAATGAAAGTTTTCTCTGGACTGAAAAACAAAGTATTTAAAAAACAATCATATAAACGTCAGTACTTTTGAGGCAAAAATATTCCACAGGATCTTTCAAAAGTCCTGGAATACTGCTCCTGATCATGGAAAGATCTCTGAGTATGCACTGTCCTTCCCTTCCCCCAGAAAAGAAAAACAAGCTGAGAATGCCCACCAGTGCCGGAAGCCTGAAAACCGGGTTATTCACTGTGGCAGGAATCCCATTTTCCAAGCATGGCAACACTGTACTGTGATTGGCTCTCTCACAGTTGGTTATTGGTTGAATAATAAACATGTAGCTGAATAAAGATAAACTAGCAGCCACCTGTGGTTAGTAATCTCAGTTTTGTTATCAAGCCTTGAAAATGTTAACTAAATGGTATGATACATGAAGCCAAGAAGTCAATTATAATTTAAAGGGCTTAGAAAATAAGACCTAATTTAAGAGATGTGGGCATGTTCAGCATACAGATAAAAGACAACCAATGATCACTGCACAAATGAAAAGCTGTTTTAAAGAGGACAGGGAGCTGCTACAGGTGTGGAGAACAGAATTTGGCATTTTCATAACAGAAAGTGCAACCCTGCTCTTGCTGAAGTCAAACCTCCACCTGGCTTCATGCTTTATGCTACAAGCCTTAAAAATATTATGAGCCAAATTTTCAAAAATGAGATTTAATTTTGCACAGGCCTTTCATGGATGCCAATAAAAAAAATGCTGATTTCTATCCCTCTGAAATTATTATTTGTATAGCACACAGGGACCAGGACCGAGTTATGTGAGGCACTGTGCAAACATATAACAGAGATGGCCCAGAGTTTACCAGCTAAGTTTAAGAGAAGACACAGACAAGGCGGCACAATATAGACAGTGAGGCAGTGAAATGCACGAGACATCTAAAATTATCATTTGCACCTGTAAAACTAAATGGGTTGAGGCCTTTGTGAAAATTTGACCCTATGTGTTCACTTAGGAAAGAAAGGCGCAAACTACATTTCACTCTGAAGTCATGTGATCCATAAACATGACTCCACAAACGCCACCTGCCTTCTAAAATGAACTCTAACCGAGCACTGGGAGCTTTGGCTGCTCCAAGTACCAACTACCCGTGGCCAATCAAGCATTTCCAGCTTGCAGATTTGTTTCCAATGCCTATGATTAATTCAACTGATTGGTACAAATGATCCCAAGTGCCAGCCCCAGCAATAGAGAAGCACTACACTTAACAGTGATGAGAGAGTCCCCTGGGGATTTGTCACTGATTTTCCATTTAAAAGACACACACATACAGTCCTGATCCTGCAAACTTTCCACATGTGGAACCTCCAACCAAATAACCAAGAGGGGGCGTGCATCATGAGAACCTGTATTTGTGCCTTCCTTTGTGATCAAGGCCACTAGAAGTTCCTTCATTCCTCAGTGTTCTCTCTCCTGTCAGTTTCTCTGCTAAGAAATATGGCTACAAATTCAACATCTAGTTATGACCTTTAGCCTCCATCTCACTTCAAAGGGGGAAATATATCTGAGAACTTAGTGAACATTCACTATCTGGAGTGGGCATGACAGATGCCACAGAAGATCTAGGAACTGAAAGTCGTCCCCAGGCTGAACTACTAGCTGTGTTTGGTTTAAGGTAAACACATTGATTTTTTTTTTCCTGTTACATGAAATGTTATAGCCAGGATCACTCTCGTCTTCCATAAATGGATGTTTTCCTTACCCTTGGTGGGTGGTCTCAAAGTTTCCACATGAGAACAACACAAACTAAGAACATAGGATGCTACAGAGATAGCCTGCCTACAGGGTTAGTGGGTGGGGAAGGGGGGAGAGAAAAGGTGATTACTGAGCGTGTGCTGGAGAAAAAGAAATAGGCATGAAATGTATTTACATCTCTACCCAGTGAAGAAACCCTAGAAGAGATGACTAGCCTAGGAAGTACAGCTGTTGTAGGTAGAAGCAAGGGACATGGTGAGATTATCAGAACGGAGGCAAATTTGTCTGCTTTTTAATTTTGCTGTTGCAGGATTTAAAACAAAAGCTCTGGTTAGAAATCACAGATTTTTAAACACAGCTAAGTGTTTGGACAAGTTATTTGATTTTAGAAACAGATGCAAACCGCTGTTTAACAGAACCCTGCAGCTAGACAGCTACGTATCACATTAAACGTCTGGCATCACCACCTCCCTCTGCCCATTCCTTACCTATTTTCTGCAAGGAAGTCCACCACGTACTTCTTCAGGCAGTATAGATGGGCATCCACCAGCCCTGTCCTGATGTGCATTCGAGGATGCCTGGAAGGGAAGAGAAAACAGGGAACTCACACCACAGCATTCCACAGCCATTTTTAAGAGCTCTACCTTGTTGTTAAAGCAATGGATGGTAAAAGTTTACAAGGGGCAAATGTATTCCTACCCACCTACTGCAGGCTTAACAAAGAGGTGAACAGTGATGGCTGCCATCACTGGAATCTGTCTATAAACGTACACCTGCTGGCTCTGCACTGACCGACTACACAGGAAAACACTTCCCCCCCAAAAGTCATTATTTCTGCTACATTTCCTCTGTAAGCTGAGATTGTACGTTGCTGGGGAGAAAGCCCAGGTAACGGGCCCAGCCTGTTCCAAGTTACAGCGAGTAATGTCAGGGTACAGTCATTTAAAGACTAACCTGTGGGCACTGCAGCTCCAGCCCCCTTTAATGTCATACTCCTCTAATGAACACAACTCACTTCAAGGAGGCAACAATTGTATTTCTTCCAACACCACTTTGGGGGGCCTTTGAGAGAAGGGGGCGGCTCACCTTTCCCACTGGAACACTATACTACGTCACAGCTCGAGTACAGAGCATGTGGTTATGTGATGTAGTCACACAGAAAAGGCCATTCAAATACTCTCCTCACTGGCCCTCGCTGACGAGCTGTGAATGCGGAGGCCCTACCTATAACTGGTCGCAGCGGTAGTATTTCTGGTAACTCAGTATTCTCTATTGATTTGAATCAGTGTTAAGAACAAAGGACAGTTCACATCCTCTAGAGCAGTGAGGCCTATTTATTCCTTCTTCCTGTGCATCCTCTTTCCCTTTAAAGACAGGGTGAAGCCCTGTACTGAAGGACTCTGGCATTTCACATTGATTTTACTTTCCTCTCCATACTAAACTTGTCTCATTCAAAAACGTTCTGGCACAAGCAGAGGGACGTCTGATCATCAGAGCAGTACACAGGGACTGTTCTAGGCTAGTCGATAACAATAAAACACTATCAACTTGTGGGAGATATTTTTAATGCGACTCATCAACCAAGAAGGGTTAGTAAGGAGGGAAACTCCCACCCACACCTGAATCTGACTTTATGTTTAGCTCTTTCCCCTTTGATGTCTGAATACAATTACTGTATGAAGTTTGACCCAACACATCCTACCAGTATGTACTCCCCCTACACCCCCCCCCCCACATCTTGTTCTGCTTTCACCAGGATCAAGACACTTGTCTCTTTACTTGTGTTAGTTAGGCCAGGAAACGGATCACTTACAACTCTGGGCCGGTTGTGTTGGGATGAGGTGGAAAGAGGAGTTCACTGTACAGAGCATGACAGAAACTCACAATACTAGTAGGCAGGGAACATTTCTTTACACCTGACTATGGTGAACGCCAGAGTGTTCTGTTGAAAATGTTTTTCTGTGTAGGTCTCTTATTTATTGGATTGGACTATCAAGGCACATAAGCAGGACAATTCTACTTTAATTTAGGAGCATTTCTCAAGTGCATCATTCAGCTCAAGCTAAAGATATTATGAACTAAGTATTCATTTGTCTTCACATCCCACTTGAAACGGAAAGATCGAACAATAATAGTGTAACACTTTACTGTAATGTAAAGTGTGTTACACTAAAAACTGATATATAAACTTGGAGGGGATTACTTCACTAACAAAAACATGAGCTCACCTACTAATGCCCAGGACCGATGTTATCAATGGGCCGGATGTGGCTATGAAAGGAAGCCCTAATAGCAATGTTCTCTATGCAAAGAGGATAGGGAATCCCACTAGCTTTAAAGAGTTTTGAGGTCTTGCATTTGAAAGCCAGAGGGCTCCCTCCTGCACAGCATCCTGGGAAAGGTTTCCTCCTTTCTATGGAGGATGGAGAATTCTGATAGTCTCTCTCACAAAAACAGGTTTGCAAAAGGCCAGGACCATTCCCCCCCAGAGAAAATATAAAGGTGACACAGAGAAAGGAAAGGGAGCAAGCAGAAGGAGGGGGGGGGAAAAAGAGAAGTGATGGGAGGAGGCAACAGATGTGCGAGAAAGGAAGAGGGAAAAGACAGCTGAGCAACAGAAAGACAGAAAAAGCAGGGGGAAAACAGGGAAAACAACACGAGACAATTCCTAGCTTTATAGATTCATAGATTCATAGATTCTAGGACTGGAAGGGACCTCGAGAGGTCATCGAGTCCAGTCCCCTGCCCGCATGGCAGGACCAAATACTGCCTAGACCATCCCTAATAGACATTTATCTAACCTACTCTTAAATATCTCCAGAGACGGAGATTCCACAACCTCCCTAGGCAATTTGTTCCAGTGTTTAACCACCCTGACAGTTAGGAACTTTTTCCTAATGTCCAACCTAGACCTCCCTTGCTGCAGTTTAAACCCATTGTTTCTGGTTCTATCCTTAGAGGCTAAGGTGAACAAGTTCTCTCCCTCCTCCTTATGACACCCTTTTAGATACCTGAAAACTGCTATCATGTCCCCTCTCAGTCTTCTCTTTTCCAAACTAAACAAACCCAATTCTTTCAGCCTTCCTTCATAGGTCATGTTCTCAAGACCTTTAATCATTCTTGTCGCTCTTCTTTGGACCCTTTCCAATTTCTCCACATCTTTTTTAAAATGCGGCGCCCAGAACTGGACACAATACTCCAGCTGAGGCCTAACCAGAGCAGAGTAGAGCGGAAGAATGACTTCTCGTGTCTTGCTCACAACACACCTGTTAATACATCCCAGAATCATGTTTGCTTTTTTTGCAACAGCATCACACTGTTTAGGGTTTAATTCAAGAAGCCCAATTCCCCTACACAATGCTGGGTTTCCCCTTCCTGAATGCACATGGCCTGGCAATCCCCCTTAAGTGCAAAGGTGAAGAGTGGAGGCTGCCTGGGCTACAAAGGTCTAGTAAATATTATCAGGGTGGCTTTCCCTAAGGGCTGGAAGGCCTGGGGCCAGACAACCCGGATTACTATGGAGCCACACCTGGGAGGGATCAGGTGATTGCCCTACAAAGAGCAGCAGGAAGCTGCAAAGAAAGGGAGGGACGCTCAGGAAACTGCACACAGAAAGGATCCTGCAGGGAACACGCTGCCATCGGGGGAGTTTGGAGGCCAGACCCCAGGAGGCTCCTGGGGGAACTCAGACTGGGTTTGGGCCTTGAGGCCAGAGCCAGAAGGCTGAGTTCCAGCTAGGAAGAGCTGGGAGGACGGGCTGTGAGAACAGACTGGGAAGATGAGCTCTGGCTAGAAGATGCCAGAGCTAAGTTTGAGTTTTTGGGTTGTGGAGATGGACTTTTCATTTGGGACCCTGAGGATTTTTGAACTGTTTGTATTATTAAACCAGCCCCAGGCAGGCGTGGCTTTAACCCAGCGAGAAGCCTATGTACTGTTCTTAAGAGGTCCTGAAGAGAGGGAAACAGAGGCACGGTGCTGCAGAGTGATCTCTGGCCACGAGGGGGCGCTCAGGAGGCAGCCAACCCTATTACATGGCTCAAACAGAAGAGTGGAAACCAGGAACTCCTCAGTTAATACTGGCTCAGACACTAACTTCACGTGTGGCCCAGGGTCAGTCACAACCTCTGGGTGTCCATTTCCCCCCTGGCAAGATGGATAGTACTTACCTCCCTGTAGCGTTGTGAGCATTTACAAGCTGATCTTTGCGCAACATTTTGAAAAAAATCTATTTAAGTCCAAGTATCATTGTTACAAAATTACAGTCCTGCACACTATACAGCCAGAAGCCAAAGGATATCCTGCTCACAACTCTGTCAAATAATATCTGCTCCATCAGCAAGACAAACTGATGGTAAGTATCCAGGCTAGCGTTCAGAACTGGGCAAGAACAGAACAATAGGCTGGCTAAAGCAGAGAGATCTCTCGATGAGGACTCCTGTGCTCCAGAGATCACCTAAGTGATTTGCAGCAGAATAGAGCCACAGATGCCATTTGAAGCTGTGATTATAATGTCAAGTGGATGAAGCTCTGGTCTAAGCACCGTAAACCTGTGGTGAGGACAGCCACGCTAAACTAGACTGATAATACTTCTCTATCCTAACAGGCCACTAAGGATAAAATTTGATTTAATGTATTAGTGTTTAAGCCAAGGTTATCTTCAGGTGAAAGTAAAAAGAGGCAAGTAATCTAGTCGATTCACAGGGCAGCAAACTCCATCACCAGTTCAAGTGAAGATCAAAAGCAGGATGGCATCCTGCTACAATCTTTACAATGGGTCACAGCCACAAGAACCAGCTGATAGGGAGAGAAACAAATACTGACTAACCCATGTCTTGAACACTGATACACCCAGGTTTATCAGCCTGAAAAGATAAGGCAGCAGCCTTTAATTATATCATCAAAGTTGCATAGTATTTGCTGGGAGGAGCTGGTTGCAGTTGGGTAAGCATTAAACAACACTACTCTACAGCCAAAATGCTTCTGAAATAAATGTAGTCAAACTTTACTAATTCTGGGTCACTGAGAACAAAAATGATGCTTAATATTGTTGATTGGCTCTAGTTTTCAAGATATGCTATTGGGTCAGTATATACGACCCTTGACTTGGGAATGGCGGAGGATAAGTGAGTTATAAAGGGAAGGGATCTCAATTTAAACCAGAAATGACTAAAATACATCTTTGCCTGGATCTATGAATAAATCTATGACTGGGTTTGGACAGTACTTGCTTTTTAGGCAAAACAATGAATGGTGCAATGTGAAGCTGGCATTGTCTCATACATGATATGAATTGCATCATGTTATTCCTAGAAGTCATGGATGATGCAATCATAACGAAGCTTACATCACTCTGCTGAACAAATTGCCCTATATCAGCTCTAGAAATCATACAGTGTCGTTTGATTTTGCAAAGGGACACATTTCTGTTTAGCCAAATTGAGCAGAGATGCCTCGTACTTGTGTAAACAGTGCAGATAACTTCTGCTATGTTTGTGGTGAAGTGACTTTTGCATCACAAAAGCACAGTATAACCACTATGGTTAAGAAAGCCTACCACCTTTATTTTGGCTGCAAAATTGGAGTTCAGGACAAGAGGTGGGTCCCACACATATGCTGCAACACTTGTGCAACAAATCTTCGTCAGTGGTTGAACAGGAAAAGGAAATCTATGCCTTTTGCAGTTCCAATGATTTGGAGAGAGCCAACAGATCATACCAGCAATTGTTACTTCTGCATGGTGCCTCCAGTTGGGAAAGATGTGTCAAAGAAGAAAAAGTGGACTGTGCATTATCCAAACATTCCATCAGCTATACACCCAGTACCCCACGGAGAAGGACTGCCGGTTCCTGATGCACCAGAATCATTCTCACTTGAGTCAGACGAGGAAGAGGAAGAGGATGAAACTTCTGGTCCTGAACCATCAATGTCACAGGACCCACATTTTCTCCCATCCTCCTCCTCTGAACCACACCTCATAACACAAGGTGAACTGAATGACCTTGTCAGGGATTTGGAATACCCAAGAGTAAGGCAGAGCTGTTGGGCTCCAGACTACAGCAGTGGAATCTCCTGGCAGGTGATGTTAGGGTTTCCATGTTCCGTGACCGTCAAAAGGATCTTGTCCCATTCTTCTTCATGGAAGGTGATCCTGTAGCCTGCAACAACATCGATGGTGTAATGGCAGCCCTCAACATCGTTCACAATCCAGATGAGTGGAGACTGTTCATTGATTCATCGAAGACGAGTCTTAAAGCTGTTTTACTGCATAATGGCAATGTTTTGCCATCAATTCCAGTTGGTCATTCAGTCCATATGAGGGAAACTTATGACAATATGAAACAACTTTTGAGGTGCATAAACTATGACCAACATCAGTGGCAGCTTTGTGGTGATTTGAAGGATGTTGCTCTCTTGCTTGGTCTGCAGACTGGATACACAAAGTACTGCTGTTTTCTCTGCGAATGGGATAGTCGTGCAAGAAATTCCCACTACATCAAGAAAGATTGGCCACTTTGACAGTCATTGGAGCCTGGGAGGAAAAGTGTTCAGCATCCACCACTTGTTGAATCAAGGAAGATTTTGTTACCATCCTTACACATCAAGCTGGGTCTGATGAAGAACTTTGTCAAGGCCACTGACAAAACACAAGCAGCTTTCAAGTACCTCCGTGGAAAATTTCCAAGGTTAAGTGAAGCTAAACAACAGACTGGATTTCTACATAGATTGCTTCCGTCGACGTGCAAAGGCTGAAATTGTGGAAAAGCAACATCACTTGCCACATAACCTCAGCCATGCTGAACACAACGCCATCTACAGCCTCAGAAACAACCCTGACATCATAATCAAAAAGGCTGACAAAGGAGGTGCTGTCGTCATCATGAATAAATTGGAATATGACCAGGAGGCTGCTAGACAGCTCTCTAACACCACATTCTACAGGCCATTATCCTCTGATCCCACTGAGGATTACCTAAAGAAACTACACCATCTGCTAAAAAAACTCCCTGACAAAGCACAGGAACAAATCCGTACAGACACATGCCTAGAACCCCGACCAGGGGTATTCTATTTGCTACCCAAGATCCATAAACCTGGATATCCTGGACGCCCCATCATCTCAGGCATTGGCACCCTAACATCAGGCTTGTCTGGTTATGTAGACTCTGTCCTAAGACCCTACGCTACCAGCACTCCCAGCTATCTTCGAGACACCACTGACTTCCTGAGGAAACTACAATCCATCGGTGATCTTCCAGAAAACACCATCCTGGCCACTATGGACGTAGAAGCCCTCTACACCAATATTCCACACAAAGATGGACTACAAGCTATCAGGAACAGTATCCCTGATAATGTCACAGCTAACCTGGTGGCTGAACTTTGTGATTTTGTCCTCACCCACAACTATTTCACATTTGGGGACAATATATACCTTCAAGTCAGCGGCACTGCTATGGGTACCCGCATGGCCCCACAATATGCCAACATTTTTATGGCTGACTTAGAACAACGCTTCCTTAGCTCTCGTCCCCTAACGCCCCTACTCTACTTGCGCTACATTGATGACATCTTCATCATCTGGACCCATGGAAAAGAAGCCCTTGAGGAATTTCACCATGATTTCAATAATTTCCATCCCACCATCAACCTCAGCCTAGATCAATCCACACAAGCGGTCCATTTCCTGGACACTACTGTGCTAATAAGCGATGGTCACATCAATACCACCCTATACCGGAAACCTACTGACCGCTACACTTACCTACATGCCTCCAGCTTCCATCCAGGACACACCACACGATCCATTGTCTACAGCCAAGCTCTAAGATATAACCGCATTTGCTCCAATCCCTCGGATAGAGACAAGCACCTACAAGATCTCTATCAAGCATTCTTAAAACTACAATACCCACCTGCTGAAGTGAAAAAACAGATTGACAGAGCCAGACGAGTACCCAGAAGTCACCTCCTACAAGACAGGCCCAACAAAGAAAATAACAGAACACCACTAGCTGTCACCTTCAGCCCCCAACTAAAACCTCTCCAGCGCATCATCAGAGATCTACAACCTATCCTGAAAGATGATCCTTTACTCTCACAGATCTTGGGAGACAGACCTGTCCTCGCTTACAGACAACCCCCCAACCTAAAGCAAATACTCACCAGCAACCACACATCACTGAACAAAACCACTAACCCAGGAACCTATCCTTGTAACAAACCCCGATGCCAACTCTGTCCACATATCTATTCAAGTGACATCATCATAGGACCTAATCACATCAGCCATTCCATCAGGGGCTCGTTCACCTGCACATCTACCAATGTGATCTATGCCATCATGTGCCAGCAATGCCCCTCTGCCATGTACATTGGCCAAACCGGACAGTCTCTACGCAAAAGAATTAATGGACACAAATCTGACATCAGGAATCAAAATACTCAAAAACCAGTGGGAGAACACTTTAACCTGTCTGGTCATTCAGTGACAGACCTGCGGGTGGCTATATTACAACAGAAAAACTTCAAAAACAGACTCCAAAGAGAGACTGCAGAGCTAGAATTGATATGCAAACTAGACACAATCAACTCCGGTTTGAATAAGGACTGGGAATGGCTGAGCCATTACAAACGTTGACTATCTCCCCTTGTAAGTACTCTCACACTTCTTATCACACTGTCTGTACTCGGCTAGCTTGATTATCACTTCAAAAGTTTTTTTTTTTTTTTTTTTTTTTTTTTTTTCTCTTAATTAATTGGCCTCTCAGAGTTAGTAAGACAACTCCCACCTGTTTATGCTCTCTGTATGTGTGTATATATATCTCCTCATTATATGTTCCATTCTATATGCATCCGAAGAAGTGGGCTGTAGTCCACGAAAGCTTATGCTCTAATAAATTTGTTAGTCTCTAAGGTGCCACAAGTACTCCTGTTCTTCTTTTTGCGGATACAGACTAACACGGCTGTTACTCTGAAACTTAAGATAAAGGAAGGTGTCTTTGTTGGTCCTCAGATTCGTGAACTTCTTCGAGATGATGCATTTGACCACGCACTGCGTGGCAAGGAAAAGACGGCATGGAAAGCCTTCCAGTTAGTGGCAATAAATTTTCTCGGAAACAACAAGGCAGACAACTACAGGTTGTTGGTGGAAAACCTCTTCAAGGCATACAAAAGCCTTGGTTGCAACACGTCACTAAAGATACATTTTTTGCACTCTCATCTAGATTTTTTTCCACCGAACTGCGGAGCAGTGAGCGACGAGCACGGCGAGCGATTTCACCAGGACGTTGCAACAATGGAGAAACGCTATCAGGGCAAATGGAGCCCATCAATGCTTGCAAACTATTGCTGGACAGTGCCAAGAGATGCTCCATTTAATGAATACAAGAGACAAGCCAAGAAGCGCCGAGTAGACACTGAATAGGACTAAACTATGTACATAATGGTTTTTTGCCTTTTGTTTCCTAATAAATTTTATTTATATAACCCTTTTGCTGATTTTTAAAGTGTTACATAAACAGGACAGGTGAAATATTATCATGTAAAGCAACCATAAACACATGAAAAGACGTAGGTTTACAATTTATGATTAAAACTCTATCTACACAATATACATAGACAAAAAATGTAAAAACTTAAATATCTTAGAAACAGTAGCCAATCAGTTGTTTTAATTGTCATATTTGAATTCAGCACATCAAAATACATAATAGCACATTTTATCTCTGAAGCAGATGACTTCTCAAAAATTGTAGACTAGTGTAATTAATGCCGGTTTGTTTGGTAAAAAACTTGCCAGACATTTCTCTGGGCGGAGCATTATATGGGCCGTGATTATAACCTCCGCTGTTTGAATTCTTTTATGTCACACATGAAACCTTCCTACGAATCGCACCAAGCTACTGAGGAACACTTTAGTCCAGCAAATGCTACTGAACTTAGGGCTTGATCCTGCTTCACTGAAATGAAATGGCAAAACTCCCACTGAATGCAATGGTGCAGGATCAGGCTACAGTGCTTACTACCATCCGTATTTCCGCAGACGACAACAGGGCTACTCACAGAAGTAAGCACCTTGCGTGGCAGTAAGTGTTTGAAGGATCAAGCCCTAATGATGAGGTCTGAGGGGCTCACTGGAGGGAAATCTACAATGGTGACGTTATGAGAAGTCAGGGGAAAACGGGGGATGAAAAGAAGAGACTTGCAATGAATGAAAAAAGTCATTTCATTGGTCAAATTAGCGCTCAGTAGCAGGTGGCTCTGTAAAATCCTGTGTTTGGATGTGTCGCCACTAAATCCCCCAGGAGCAGTCAGAAAAGTCTGTGCATGTGGTTCCTCACACCCCACTCAAACGGTAAGCAGCACTAACAGCATTCATGCAGACATCTCCCCTCCCACCGCTTTGAAAATGGAGCTCTATACGCTTTTTCTTCCCGATAACCTCTCTCTCAGGAGTTCCTCCCTCAGGGAAATCAGCCACTGATAGTGGAGACTCCTCTTGTTTGAAGGAAAAAATGGACACTTGTTTGAACTGTAAACTAATTAAGAGAGACGACCACTAAGAGCTTAAGGTTCAAACCAGCCTCGCACTCCCACGGACAGTGAGGTAATTCCAGTCTGGGGTCAAAATCATAAACCTACAGGGAGCACAGGGAATGTTTAAACCCAACAAGTCTCTCTGCTAAGCATGGGCTATTGCCACATTAACCCCACCACCTCACAAATAAACCAGCTGAGCACGAGGAATCCTGTGGCTTCTCCCCATAACTTCGTACAGCTGTGGACGGAGAGCAGAAATACCCTCAATGAAGCCCAAGGACTTGAAGTTATCCATATTCGAACGCTAATCTGAGCGCTGTCCTAAGGAAAAGGCACTCACACCTGCAATGATTCAACTGGCCTCTGACCTTTGAACTAATTGGCGTGATCTATGGGCATTCCGCAGTCCTGGGCAGTTAGGGTGTGTTGTTCCCCTTTAAAAAAAAAAACCCATGAAATGCTCTAAGTATGCATCACATTCCTCAATCATCTTCTTAACTCAAGGACATACAGTATAACCCACACACTGTACCAGGTCTTTCATATCTCCTGCACTACGTGCTATGTTCTTACACTCTCACAGGGTCAGCACCTGTTCCAAATGTACATCACTGTTCCTCGATTGTTTACACAGAGATGCCGTTCTCACGTAAAGCTGTGGATGTGAAAGCAATGTGCAGCTCACAGCTAACAGAAATCCTACAGCAAAAGCTGCTAGCCAACCTTTAAATATCGCAGGCATCCCTTTTTTAAAGGAGGAAAGTCCATATAAAATGTATGGCTCACTTACAGTACAGCTCTTGGTTCGAAAAATTACCAGTGGGGGGAGGGAAAAAAAACCACACTTACTTCAGCTCTTCAAAATCACAGCCACTTATGACCTCAATTTGATACAGTGTCTTTAATCCAAGAGATCCCAAAGCACATAACAAAATGAATGTACCTACTTGTAACGAAGGACCACTTTGCCCACCAATGAAATGCTGCCACCTCTGGGCTGAAATGTAGTAGCTGTTTACCGTGCACAGTTTAAGGACAGCCTTGCAAAATTCTATTCACCCACCCACCCACACCAGACCAGACACGTTTTTGGATGGGTGAATAAAATAGCAGTAGTAGATTTTGTGCCTGCACTGGTAAATTTTCATGACAAGTTTGGAAGACTAGTTTACAATTAGCAGTGAATATTCTATCCAAAGGCAACTGTGGGAGGAATGTAAATTGGCAGAGATGGGATTACCCGAACTGGAATTTAACAAGGACACCGGCTAATACTGCTAGTCTTACAAAATGTGTCATGAGCATGTGTGACCAGGACTGTTTTATATTTCATCCAAAATACGGCACCTGCAGCAGCTCCGGACTCCCCCAAACCATGCTAGAACATTAGCTACTGACAACAGAGGAAAGACGCAACTTGGTTTCTTAGGACAGTTATAAAGAGTGGATATGCCATATTCACAAATTAATTCCAGTAGCAGATTACCACCAGCTGATGGGAGAGATCTTAAAAAAATTACATGAGGATTATTATTTTTGGCACCTAGCTATTTAATACACTATTGCTTTCAAAGAGACACTGCATTTGTACAGCACCTGCAATGGTAAGGTGGCTTTATTTACCACAATGGTTCGTGATGCATTTTTGTCAGAAATAAAGGTCTCAGGATATTATGACGCAGAATCTCTCTCTCTCAACTCCTAGATATGATGCAAGTGATAAAACAAATGATAATGCCATAGCTCTCGATTTCTTTAAACTGAAACAATACTCATTATTAAGAATGCCATACAACACTGGTCGTTACAACCATGACACTGTTTGATAAACAATGCCTCTCAATAGAGCACTTCTTACAGCTGATTACCCTTGAGAAATGACTGAAACATTTCTAACCAGGGTATACAGCTGCATAGGTTAATAGGCAGAGCACAGGATAAATAGAGTTTTAGGCCAGAGTGATATATGAACATAAGAATGGCCCTACTGGGTCAGACAAAAGGTCCATCTAGTCCAGTCTCCTGTCTTCTGACAGTGGCCAATGCCAAGTGCCCCAGAGGGAATGAACAGAACAGGGAATCATCAAGTGATCCATCCCGTCGCCCATTCCCAGCTTCTGGCCAACAGAGGCTAGAGACACCATCCCTGCCCATCCTGGCTAATAGCCATTGATGGACCTATCCTCCATGAATTGATCTAGTTCTTTTTTGAACCTTTGAACTGGATGATCAAGTCTGACCTTCGGCATAACATGGGCCAGAGAATTTCATCCAGCATCTCCTGCATCTACGTTTTAGACAGGGAACTGCTGCTGACTCACTGTCTGACCTTGTACAAATCACTTACTCTGCCTCAGTTCCTCCATCTGTAAAATGGGAACAGCAATACTATCTACCTCCCCAATTCCCAGGGACACTAAGTGCCATTGTTTGCAGCTGGTTTTGTAGGTGAGTGCCCGTGCTCTCTACTCAGCTGAACGCCTGCTGCTGCAGACGGCGCTTTCCTCACTTGGCTCTGCAGGTCGTCCTGGCCATTCCCAGGGCCAGTGGCTGAATGGAGGTGGGTGGGTGATGGATCTGTACAATTTATTAATCCCGATGGATACTGTGACGTTGTGTTATGAAAGACTGCTGTACTCTGAGTGCCTGTCTGTATGTGGATCCATTATTGCGGATAGCCCCAGACAGATACAAAGCAAAATACTTAAGGCTGACGACAATACTTAAGCCTCAAAGGTTATGCAAAAAAGCAACTGCATCCTTAGGGGAAAAAACAGTTTAGGTGACTGGGAGGCAGTAAGGTAGGATCAGTGGACATTTATTAAGAGAAGAACAAAAAGGGCCAGGAGACCAGGAGGGGTTTAAAAATTAAGAGAAACACAGTAACGGGGGCCAGAAGGAAGAGGAAGCTCAGGCCAGGAGACAGCAAGGTCGCAGAAGCTGGATAAGTATAATGGAGCATAAAAGTGTTCGGCTGTGCAAAGTCTACATGTCCAAAGAGACTTGCACTGTAAACTCCAACCTGTGGGTGCAGTTCTGGCAGAGTGTTTAAGTGACTGGGGTACCTCAGGCAGCGCTGACCTTGGGGGCTTAGGAGCCCCATTTCCACAGAGTCAGTGCCCTGGAAACAAGCCAGGGAGAAACCAGTGCTGCAATCTGCGGAGGCTCTAGGAGCTTAACACAGCCCTGGGGATCCAGAGCAGCAGAGGTCGGATTCCCCTCCTGGGGGCGCTCACGGGGAACGGTGACAGGGGAAAAGGGGGCACAGAGTTCCCCTTATCCCATCCTCCCCTCTCTCTGATGTTTCTCCTTCTTACACATGCACGCAAAAAAAAAAGGGGGGGATGCAGAGAAAAAGATGGAGAGATGTGGGATAGGGAGTGGAAAGACTTGCCTGCACTGGGTAATTTTGCACCAGTGTGGCTGCACTGATGCAATCCCCTAGGGTAGACATGTTGTTCTGCTGTAGCTTACTCAGATTTGAAACTGGGACAGCGAAAGGGAGAGAGCACGTGCCAAAGAGGAGACACTAAGCAATGGAGGGGTTAGTATGAATGAGAGGGTAGACTGACTAGAGAAGTAGCCAGTGAAATGGGGAGGGAATGGTAGAGGGCGAGACGGCATTCACAGATTTTAAACTGGAACTCTGGCAATTATTTGTTCCATACACAACGGGAAAAGTTCCTTCGAATGTTTGCCAAGTGCTGTGAACATGTAAAGCACTGCCCACAAATGGTAAGCACCAATATAATAACAGGTTTCAGAGTAGCAGCCGTGTTAGTCTGTATCCACAAAAAGAACAGGAGTACTTGTGGCCCCTTAGAGACTAACAAATTTATTATGCTCTAATAAATTTGTTAGTCTCTAAGGTGCCACAAGTACTCCTGTTCTTTTTACCAATATAATATACATTCCATAGAACATCTGAAACTGCACCTAGAATCGGGCCAACAGCACACCATTTATTGCATACTAAAAGTGATTCAATTCTAACTGGAACTGAACTTGATTTAGTCAGTTTGGCTCAGATCCAGCCTCCAAGTTCATTTTTCGTATGTTGGGCTAGAAAATGATTTAGGGAAGCTAATCAAGCTTTGGAAGATTTTCTGTTTTATTAAGGAAGGAGTAACAACTGAAGTTCTGCAACTTAAAGACTTACAACCTTTAGCTCCTTTTATCCCGCCCAACACATGTGCTCAAGTGGAAAGTCACCTGGGTAAAGAATTATTCCATGAAATCAACAGGACTGAAAAGATGGCAATCCATAAGGGGAGCAAGCGTTACGCAAACATCAGAAGTCAAAGGACTGTAGGGATGCTCTGAAGAATAGCAGCTCCAGTTACTCGCTCCTACGCCAGTCCCCAAAGGGCCAAGCAGTAGACATCAGATATATTTTCAGATGACACTAAACTAAACTGGGAGGAGTGGTAGATACGCTGGAGGGTAGGGATAGGATACAGAAGGACCTAGACAAATTAGAGGATTGGGCCAAAAGAAATCTGATGAGGTTCAACAAGGACAAGTGCAGAGTCCTGCACTTAGGACAGAAGAATCCCATGCATTGCTACAGACTGGGGACCGAGTGACTAGGCAGTAGTTCTGCAGAAAAGGACCTAGGGGTTACAGTGGATGAGAAGCTGGATATGAGTCAACAGTGTGCCCTTGTTGCCAAGAAGGCTAATGGCATTTTGGGCTGCTGTATAAGTAGGGGCATTGCCAGCAGATCGAGGGACGTGATCATTCCCCTCTATTCAACATTGGTGAGGCCTCATCTGGAGTACTGTGTCCAGTTTTGGGCCCCACACTACAAGAAGGATGTGGAAAAATTGGAAAGAGTCCAGCAGAGGGCAACAAAAATGATTAGGGGGCTTGAGCACATGACTTATGAGGAGAGGCTGAGGGAACTGGGATTGTTTAGTCTGCAGAAGAGAAGAACGAAGGAGGATTTGATAGCTGCTTTCAACTACCTGAAAGGGGGTTCCAAAGAGGATGGGTCTAAACTATTCTCAGTGGTAGCAGATGACAGAACAAGGAGCAATGGTCTCAAGTTGCAGTGGGGGAGGTTTAGGTTGGATATTAGGAAAAAAATTTTCACTGGGAGGATGGTGAAGCACTGGAATGGGTTACCTAGGGAAGTGGTGGAATCTCCTTCCTTAGAGGTTTTTAAGGCCCGGCTTGACAAAGCCCTGGCTGGGATGATTTAGTTGGGGATTGGTCCTGCTTTGAGCAGGGGGTTGGACTAGATGACCTCCTGAGGTCCCTTCCAACCTTGATATTCTATGATTCTATGAAAGGAAATCTATGGTCTGCAAAATCTGCAGATTTAAAGCAATTGCTGGGCTCCACACTGTCATTAAAACAAACACCCTAAATTGCAACTAAAATAATCACAATGCAACTAAAAACTTAACTGGGGGCAGAAAAGACAAGGTGAAAATGAGTGCGTCCCTTTTACTGGGTGGTGCCAGCAGCAGGATAACATCAACAGCTTTCACAGCGTTCTATGGCTCCCACTGGGTGCCAACCTAATGGACATCCAATCAAAGCCATCCCCTTCTGTCCAATCAATTCATTAAAGAAAGATTTGAAAACCCCTCCACCCCCTGCCCCTGGTGTGCCCAGCCCCACATACGGGAAGAGGGGCAGTGAGTGCCTCAGCGCTGAAATCCTCATTTCGAAGCATGGGGTTTTTCAAGACTGAACTTGTGCAGTCTTAAAAGAGCTTCTTTTAAAAGAGCGTTTGAAGCTAAAAGTGGCGTGTTCATAAAACGCCAGCAAATACCGCTCCTCCTCACATGCTGCTTTTACAACGCAAACAAAGCAAAACACACGGCTTTAATTCATAACTAGTGTGGTTGCTCAGTGCCAGAGGCCACCCACCCTGTGGGATGCCAGTAGCCCCGTGACTCAGGCAGGCACTGGAGTTGCTTCAGCAGCTGGGCCTTGTAGGCACTAACCCCGGTAGATCCCAATAACCACTCCGACACACATGGCTAAGGGAAGGGGTATTTTACTAGGGGGGGCAGGAAAGGAAAAGGTTGCAAATACCCTAGGTTCAGAGGCTCAGACCGTTACAATTCAAAGTGAACAGCAGCAGTGGTTCTGGGTCCCTTGGGCAGTCCAGTAAAGAGTCAAGACTCTTCAGGGATAATGCCTGGGGTGCCTTCCCCAGTCCAGGCTCAGTTACCATCTCTCATTGGGGCCCCTCTGCACTGACTCCCCGCCAACCACTGCAGCTCCCCAGCAAGCCCCACAAAGGCCTGCAGCCAGCTGTACGGTCCGGCAGCCACAGCCTGTTCCACGTGCGTCTCTCAGTGCCGTTCTAGGGATTCCGCTTCGCTCCAGCTTCTCGGCAGCTCCTGGCTTCCAAACTGAGCCCAGCCATTCCTGGGCTAGGGCCTTTCCCCTCACCTGGCCAGGAGGAAGGGGATGCAGTGGGAAGCAGGCTGAAGGGAGTTGGAGTCCCCTGCTTGGCAAATCCATCACAACAGTCATCTCTTTTGCCATAATCACATTCCATGGGGCCCAAGGAGAGCCTGCAAAGACTGGCTGGTAGGAGGAGAGGTTTTTTGGGGGGCTTTTTTTTTTTTTTTTTTAAACAACTCGTTTTTATGATCTCATCATTATTTAGCGCTGTGAGTGTGGTGCTGTACAAAACTTGGGTAAGACTGGCTCTGGCCCTACAAAAAGCTTACAGCGTAGGAGGGAAGAGAGAGGGGACAGGAAGCATGTATAAACCCAAAGGGAAAAACTCTAGTATTCTTATGTTTTACATTATAAAAGGTGTCTCAGTCTAAGCCCATACAGGACTTCCCCTGCAGTAAAACTGGTAGCACTGTCACTTCCTTGGACCTTGATATATGGTGAGGGAAGTACTTTCATTTCATGCTCTCTGTGGTGTCACTCTGCTGAATTAGTGTTCTGAACTGCAATTCCCTTCGACTTCCCTACAGGCCTAGTGCTTCTGTCTCACCTTTGATACACAACAAGGATTTAAAACAAAGAAGCCAAATAGATTTGCATTGCAGATTCACAGAACTGCTGCCCTTTTGCGATTGGGTAACACATCAGCCACACCTTGCTCCTTGACAGATCTCACTCAGTATGCATGAATGGAAAGATATTTAGTCTGTCAGGTAAGGGCAATCAACTGAATGGCTCCAGCCTAGCCAGAAGTTAATGAACATCACTGGGGCCTTGGCTACACTTGCAGATGTCCAGTGCTGTGAGTTAAACCTGACTTTGTACAGCTGAGTAGGGAAAGCACTGCAGTCTGTCCACACTGACAGCTGCCCAGCGCACTGTCGTGGCCACATTTGTGGCAATTGCAGCGCTATTGGGAGCGGTGCATTATGGGCAGCTATCCCACAGAGCACCTTTTCCCATTCTGGCGCCGTGGGTTGTGGGAAGGGGGCGTAGGTGCGGGGCATTCTGGGTCCTGTCCCAACGCCCCGTGATGCATCGCTTTGCATCCCAGAAATCCCTTTGTTTCCGTCCACCTTTGGCGCCATCTTTCAACGGTTTCTGTGCAGCGCGATCTGTCTGCGGGAAATGGAGCCCGAACTGCTGAGGCGTATGCTGATGAGTCTCGCCAGCACGTCACGTTTGGCTGTCGAACTATTCCTTAAGATCCAAAGTGATAGTGAGAGCGAGGAGTCCGACGATGCTATCGAGCCGCGTAACGCGTACGACACGAAATTGCTTGTGGCATTCATGGACATGCTTAGCACCGTGGAACACCGCTTTTGGGCTCGGGAAACAAGCACCGAGTGGTGGGATCACATCGTCATGGAAGTCTGGGATGACGAGCAGTGGCTGCAGAACTTTTGGATGAGAAAAGCCACTTTCATGGGACTGTGAGGAGCTTGCCCCCACCCTGTGGCGCAAGGACACGAGATTGAGAGCTGCCCTGTCAGTGGAGAAGCGGGTGGCTATTGCAATCTGAAAGCTGGCAACTCCAGACAGCTACCGGTCGGTCACAAACCAGTTTGGAATGGGAAAGTCGACCGTTGGAATCATGTTGATGCAAGTTTGCAAGGCCATTAATCGCATCCTACTCAGAAGAACCGTGACTCTGGGTAACGTGCAGGAAATAGTGGATGGCTTTGCACAAATGGGGTTCCCTAACTGTGGAGGGGTGATAGATGGGACGCACATTCCTATTCTGGCACCACCCCACCTAGGATCCGAGTACGTTAATCGGAAGGGGTATTTCTCTATGGTTCTCCAGGCGCTTGTGGATCACCGTGGGCCTTTCATTGACATTAACACAGGCTGGCCTGGAAAGGTGCATGATGCACGCATCTTTCGGAACACTTGGCTGTTCAGGAAGATGCAGGCCGGGACTTTTTTCCCAGAGTGGAAGATCACGGTAGGGGAAGTTGAAATGCCCATTGTGATCCTTGGAGATCCCGCTTACCCGTTAATGCCGTGGCTCATAAAACCCTACACAGGGAGCCTTGACAGCAGCAAGGAAAGGTTCAACTACAGGCTGAGCCGGTGCCGAATGACTGTGGAGTGTGCCTTTGGCCGTTTAAAGGCCCGCTGGCGATCTCTGTATGGGAAGCTGGACTTGGCCGAAAACAGCTTCCCCGCGGTTATATCCGCGTGCTGTGCCCTCCATAATATTTGTGAAGGGAAGGGTGAAAGCTTCACTCAGGCATGGACCTCTGAGATTCAACACCTGGAGGCTGAATTTGCACAGCCAGAGCGCAGGGCTATTACAGGGGCCCAGTGCGGGGCTGCAAGGATTAGGGATGCCTTGAGGGAGCAATTTGAGGCTGAAAACCAGCAGTGATATCTGGTGCCCTGCACGGGAGTGAAGTGCAGTAGTTCCAGTCTTAAGGAATCAGTGTTTGCTAAGCAGACAAGCAGATTTGCAGTGCCTGTTTATTTCCTGGGCTAAGGAGTCTTTTACTTTATGCAATAATAATGAATGTTTTCAAAGCCAAAAAATCCATTTATTGAAAAGAAACAAGGGGGTGGAGTGGGGAACAGTACAATCACAGATTCGCGTATGTCCTGTCTGGTGTGCTGTGCAGTGAGTGCTACACTTCAGGACAGCTATACTGCATGGTGATGGGGGTTGAGTGCAGAGGGTAAGGGTCGTGGTTTTCAGGGCTGGGTGGTGAAGATACTGGTGTTGGAGGCAGCGGGTGGCGTGAAGTACACGGAAGTTGGGGAAAGTGGGTTGGAGGTGACAGTGGGGCACAATGGAAAGAGTTTTGGGACAAGGGCTGTGGGGGGGGGGTGGCATTTGCAGTACTGCTCCTCTTTCTGCATGGCTACCAGCTCCTGGATAGCGTCTGCTTGGCGCTCCAGGATGCTTATGAGCCTATCAGTGCTTTGCCGCCAGTGCGCTGCGTTTTCCTGGCGGATCCTGCTTTCTCTCTCCCTCCAGTCCTGTGCTTTCTCATTCTCTTTAATAGATTGCCGCATCACTTCTTGCAGCATGTCTTCTTTGCTTTTTCGCGGTCTCTTCCTGAGTCTTTGCAGTCTCTGAGCAAGCGATAAGAGGGACGGCTGAGGTCTCAAGGTTGATGCAGTTGTATAGGCAAAATGCAACATTTAACAGAGGCAGCATTGTTTATACCAGACAGAGTAATGATTCCCCCTGCTCTTAAGGAGTAGAAAACACACAGGGTCTACACAACAGCATAATTTTCCCGTCCGAAACAGCACACATATCCCATGGGAGCCTCAAAATGGTGAGTAAGGGGGACTGATTGTTTCAGGGCTGCACTGTCCTCTGGGTTTCTGTACCTTGGGGAGAGCCAACAGCTTCAGGGGGCACCTACACCGAACACCGTCCCAACATTTTTCACAGGAGTTCGTCCTGGACGATATCTCGCTGCTGAGGGTGACCTGGGAAGCAAGGGAGGGTCTTCTACTGCAATGCGGCTTCCGCCCTGGCCCATATGCAGCTTGCCTGTGTGCAGCAATGGTCCCCCCGCCCCTCGCGGCACAGTGGCGCGGACACGTTAGCCTGGCTGGGACAAGGACCACGGTGGCTCTCCCCATAAACCTGCGCAAGCGCATTGCACACGTTCTGGATAAGACATTCGAGGAGATTACCGAGGCCGATTACTGCAATGTGATAAACCACATCAATGCACTATTCCGCATCTAGGCATGCATGCCTAACCCTCCTCTCCCAAAGAGCCCGCACCGAAAAAATTCCTTCCCAAAATAAAAAACAAACAAACAAACAAACAAAAAAAACCGCTTACCGGGAACCTGCTCTTCTGTTTGTCCTCCACCAAGTACCGGCCGCTGCGACTGGCTACCTTCCTCCTGGCTCGAGAAGAGCTCCTGGCTGCATGGCTCCAGGGATTCCGAGGTGTCTCCATCCGGCCCACCACCATCACTCCCGTTTTCCTCCTCCTCCCCCCCCCACACCGGCTCTGAAGTGTCCATGGTGGTGCTCGGAGTGGAGGTGGGGTTAACCCCAAGTATCGCATCCAGCTCTGTAGAATCGTCAGGTCGCGGGGGGAGCACCCGAGCGGCCGTTTGCGTCGCGGGCTTTGAGGTAGGCACTCTGCAGCTCCTTCACTTTAATCCTGCACTGCAGGGTGTCCCGGTCATGGCCCCTTTCCATCATGTCCTTTGATACCTTCCCGAAGGTATCGTAATTCCTACGGCTGGAGCGCAACTGGGACTGTACAGCTTCCTCCCCCTAAATACTGATGAGGTCCAGCAACTCGCCATTGCTCCATGCTGGGGCTCGCTTGGCGCGTGGAGGCATGGTCACCTGGAAAGATGCGTTGATAGCACTCCACGCCACGCCGGGCTGAGCAAACAGGAAGGGGATTTTTAAAATTCCCGGGGAATGTAAAGGGTGGGTCACATGGTTGGTTACCTGAGGCCAGGGCAGTAGAGTTTGAACTGATGACCAGAGTGGCTAGAACAGGCATTGTGGGATACTGCCGAATAATTCTGGAGGCCATTCACAGCGCATTGGGCGGCCACACTGGTGCCGCAGCACTGCAGCAGAAGTGCAATACTCGCTATTCCTCTCGGAGAGGTGGAGTACATGCAGCGCTGCAACCACGGAGATACAGCGCTGCAAATGCCTTGCCAGTGTGGACGGGGAGTGAGTTACAGCGCTGGGGGCGGCTTTACAGCGCTGTAACTCGCAAGCGTAGCCAAGGCCTGGGTATGTCTTCACTGCAGAGGAGCCCAGGCTTACCCTTGGTGATACATCACTACTGGAAAGCCCTACTGTGCTAGTGAGGTAGAGGGCAACAAATACATCCAGCTAGAATTGTGGAAGGCTTTGGTCAACAACCAGCACCCAAGCTTGATTAGCCTGCATCCTCATTGCAAAATAGGTGGGTTGCCAGCCCAGGCTTCAGTGAAACCCTGGCCCAAGCCTATTCCTCAGTCATGCATGCTAGCCTGGGCTAACAAGCCCAGGTGAGAGGTGTGTGGACGGCAGGGGGGATAGGAGCAACACCCGGATTAGAGCCCGGCAGCGAAGTTATACCCTTTCCGTAATAAGGGCTACAAACACACACTAGGATATTTAAATAATATTTTCCTCAACAGCCATAAATTACACAGGACACATTTGTTTCTTGTCTAATGATATTCCAAAGGTATAAAATAACAAGTTAATGAAAACTAAACTAGTAATTAGAAAAGACAGAACTCTAGTACGACTGCATCTCTAACCAGACTTAAAAACAAAGCAGAGTTGGAATTACATTAAAACCAATTAACAGAGATCTCAGATCATCACTTTAATTCAGATAGAACTCTCTGCATGTAAACATTTTCATTATTAATTAGTTTATAAAGAACACCCTCAGAAATACCATGGGGCCATGGATGTAAGTGTCAGTGGAAAAAAAAGCTCAAGAAAAATCGATCGTTACTGCAGAAAGAATAAGATGTTCACCAAGAGTTCAAATTAACATTTTTAAACACAATTACAATGGTTGGAACCACAGTGGCTTATTTTCTGTTTAGAATAGATTACTCATGATTTAAAATTTCCAGATCTTTTAATGGCAATAACAGAAGTCACTGCATCATATTACTTACTAGGAAGAAACGAGCTTACACCTTAAATGCTTTTGAGAGGATGTTAAAGTTGGAACCCTACATCCTTAAACCCCAACTGAATGTCAACATACCATATATACCGCACACTGAAGACAGGTCTAAGTATTTAAAGAGTCGTTCTCATCTTTCACTCGCTTACCAGGACCTGCATAACTGCTCAAGAATGAGAGCTGGTAAATTTGTTCCTTTTGCAAAGTGACCAGACTGCGGTTAAAATACCACAGTGGACAGAGGAAAACTAGCGCAGGAATCTTGGCTAACCCAATGGATTAAGCCAGTGTTTAGAGCAGTAGGGTACCTTCCTTCCTCTGTATGACTACTGCAGAATAGAAGCTCCATGCAAACAGAACCTTGTTCTTCACCTGTTAACTTATTTAATGCAGAAGACTGGTTGAGGGTGGGGGAACTGCTTTTAGAATAAACACAAGAGATTTTCGCAGTGTTGTTGTAGCCTTGTTGGTCCCAGGATATGAGAGAGACAAGGTGGGTGAAGAAGTATCGTCTATTGGACCAACTTTTCTGTTGGTGGAAGAGGCAAGCTTTTTGAGCTCCACAAAGCAGAGATTTTGTCTGTTTAAAGAAGCATTTTTAAAAAAGAAAAGCAGCCGTCTTGAAAGCCAACAAGACGGTGCCCATCACTGTATTTCTAAAATGTAAATACTGGTGTCATTTCTTTGTAATTGCAACCACAGAAAACAACGTCTGGTTTCTAGCTGTAACTAATAAGAGCTTTATGGTTTTCTAGTGGTTGTACTGGCAGATTGCTTTGTCTGGAGACATACCACGACTGGCATGCTTAAATTGGTAGAAGAGATGTTACTAATCCAGACTTAAAATAGTTCCTCAATATTAGTGCAGTGGCCCAGAATGACCTTTTCCACACAGGACATGTATCACAGACCACAGGATGGGACCGAGGAGCAAAGACACAAACAGCAACTGCTGCTTTTATTGTTTCGCTTGCCCATTTGTGGCACCAACCTAAAGGTTCATGGCTAGAGGAAATGTACTGGCAATGACTGGCTGCTGAACTCAAATGCCTCTGGAATCTGAGCTTTAAACAAATCTCCAGGCAAGTACCAGAGTAGCAACAAATCAGATCCTTGTACTTTAATGAGGATAGATGCCTTGTTGGACAATTCTCCCATCTTGAACCATTTAGCATTACAAACAGTAAAAAGGACCCTTGTGGTTGATGACCTGCAGATTATCACTTACAATTTTTTTTAACAATCTCAAATGTTATTAAAAACAAAACAACTCCCATATCCCTTCTTGCCTGGAAGACCCTGGGCCCATTCTCTGGACGTGGCTAAGACCTGCCTCGGTATTCTTAGCAGCCCCAACGAGACTAATGTCAGAAGTAGGCTTTCAATGGCTTGAGGTTTATAGGAATGAAAGAAGGAAGAATTAAATTTGAAACTCTGCTTGTTTACTAGCACTAATTATATATGCCAGATTTCTGGGCAAGGCTTCCTAGCCTGTGGCTCCTAAGTTACTGGCTTGTAAAACAGTCAAAAATTACACAAGTGCAGAGTGAAAATACAATAACAGAGTGTTTCATGTCCAGTCCTGTCCTCAGCTTGTAAAGAAAGAAATGTATTAGAAACCATCTGAAACTATAAAGACTGGCTTCCTAGACTGTAATACAGACTGATAAAGGGTTGACTCTACAGTGGTTCCTTCTGAGGAGTGAAGTACAAAGTAGGAGGGGTTAAGAACCAGTGGCCAGCACACAAAATGAACCTTAAAAATCCAGCGGCATGCTTATCCTAAAATACAAGGGTTCCGATTCTGCTCCCACTGAATTTAATGGAATTTCTCCATTTACTTCAACAGGAGCAGGGTGGATCCAGTATCTGAACTGGAGAATCTGCAGTCCTCAGAGCGGGATTGTTAATTTACTCAGCGATTCACTGAAAATTAGCTTGTTTCCCCCTCCACCCCACATACACACACACTTGGGATTCCAAAATTAAATCCAACCAAAGGCCACAGCCAATTTGCATATTCCACTGAGACTGTAAC
Organism: Malaclemys terrapin pileata; assembly: GCF_027887155.1. NCBI lineage: Eukaryota > Metazoa > Chordata > Testudines > Emydidae > Malaclemys > Malaclemys terrapin. The sequence continues at coordinate 107,406,151 of NC_071512.1, read as the reverse complement.
CTTTTTGGGGCAGGCAGGGTGTCTTTGCTCTGTGTTTGTACAGCACCTAGGCACTACTTCAGTAGTGATCGCTAAAAAAGCTGAGGAAGACTGAAGTCAACTTCACCTTTAATGGCGCCTCGGGAGACTGCTCCTCTCAATGTACAAGGGAGATAAAATGGAATCATGTATGTTGGGATTTGTAATGTCCACAGGCATTAAAAAGTAAGGCAAGGCAGGGAGGGGAGAAGAGAGAGACTAAAATTCCATGGACCACAGGCAGCACTTTTTACACTCCTGCACTACAGGGACAAGCTTCCCAATTACTATCAGAGACTGAAATGGAAGTTTCTGCAAAGAGTGGCAGAAACACTCGAGTGATTAAGGAACACTTAGAAATGTGACCCGCAGCCCTGATGTCCTACAAAATTGCACAAGGTCTTATGATGAATGTGAAATTCACACACGTCACCACTGTCCGGTAGTTTTGTTCAGTTTTCATGAAGGCTTGAGTTATGTTGCAACAAAAAATATTCTGCTATAAAAATAAGGGCAAACGTATAACACTCAAACTCCCAGAATAATGTTGACAAGGCAGAGAGAAACTGTACAAAAATTAGGTCTCCGTTTATAACGGAGATTTACAAAAGCAATTCCAGAAACTGCAAGTTCTTCCATGGAGGCATTAATTTAATTAGCCTGCATAGTGCACTGGGTTTGTACTACAGCCCCCACTGTATACTTACAAAAAAAAAAAGGAGGGGGGAAGGGAATAGAAGCATGACTATTTACTGAACTACTTTAAAAATGACCATGTGCAGATAAGAAGTCTCCCAAACATACTCCCACAAGATCCCTTTTACAAACAAATAATATACATTTTACACGTATTCAGACTATATGCTTTAAATTAAAAATGTGACTGGATCATATAATCATATAATCTTGCAAACCTGCCAAAAATCAAATGCAAATTAAATGAAGGAATTTCTGGAAATACAACCCCTACAGCGCTGCAGTATCATTTCTTGTAAAGAGGATGACGTTCCCCTTTAAAATGAATCTAGACGTAACACTACAGTATAAAAGAATACCACACTTCAATATAATGATATCAATAAAAGAGCCTGTGACGATACTGTTCTGGCGGAACCCAACTGAGAGTGCTAATTCAGGACAAATTGCTAAAACAGGGCAGTCACAGACCAAGGCTGGGGTTTTTCCACCTCTAAGGCAAACCAAACCAGCCAGACTAAGAGGACTTCGGTCTCACCCCACTGGCTAACCACAAGTCACACAAGCAATCTCCTTAGACACTCCAGTTTCCCAGTATTCCCACCAGTGCCACTCGTTATGGGGACAAATGGTTATGAAAACCAATACCCCAGTAAAAGAAAAAGGTTCTCCTGATCCCATAGGACCAAGCCCCAGACCCCGGTCAATATACAAATCAGATCTTACCCACAAATCACGCTGTTGCCAATCCTTTAGAACCTAAAATCTAAAGGTTTATTCATAAAAGGAAAAAGATATAGAGGAGAGTTGTAATTGGTTACATGGAATCAATTACACACAGTAATGACAAAGTTCTTGGTTCAGGCTTGCAGCAGCGATAGAATAAACTGCAGGTTCAAATCAAATCTCTGGAACATCCCCAGCTGGGATGGGTCCTCAGTCTTTTGTTCAGAGCTTCAGTTGTAGCAAAGTCCCTCCAGAGATAAGAAGCAGGACTGAAGACAAAATGGAGATGAGGCCTCAGCCTTTTATAGTCTTTTCCAGGTGTAAGAACACCTCTTTGTTCTTACTGTGGAAAATTACAGCAAAATGGAGTCTGGAGTCACATGGGCCAGTCCCTGCATACTTTGCTGAGTCTCAAGGCATATTTGCCTTTTCTCAGTGAGTCCATTGTATAGCTGATGGTTCTTAATGGGCCATCAAGCAAGCTAGGCAGAGCTAACACTAGCTTGTCTGGGATGTCACCCAGAAGCATAGCATAAGTTTGCAATACAGACAGTATAGAGCCAATATAACGTCAACTATAAAACTGATACACACATAGACAGCATAATCCTAACCAGTAAACCATAACCTTGTCCTAGACACCCCATTTGACCCCCTTTATACAAGATTTGGGTTCAACTACAGGACCTTGGTTGCAACAATGATCTATATGGTCCCAGATTATATCAATAACATCACAGAGCCTCATAAGAATTAGAACATATGAATGGCCCTACTGGGTCAGACCAAAGGTCCATCTAGCCCAGTATTCTGTCTTCCGACAGCGACCAGTCCCAGATGCTTCAGAGTGAATCAACAAAACAGGCAGATTTATTGAGTGTGATCCATCTCCTGTTGTCCAGTCCCAGCTTCTAGCAGTCAGAGGTTTAAGGACACCCAGAGCATGGGGTTGCATCTCTGACCATCTTGGCCAATAACCATTGAAGAACTTATCCTCCATGAATTTATCTAATTCTTTTTTAACCCATTATAGTTTTGGCCTTCACAACATCCCCTGGGGCAATGAGTTCCACAGGTCGACTCTGCATTACCTGAAGTACTTCCTTATGTTTGTTTTAAACCTGCTGCCTAGTAATTTAATTGGGTCACCCTTGATTCTTGGGTTATGTGAAGCGCTAAATAACACTTTCCTATTCACTTTCTCCACATCATTCATGATTTTATAGATTGCCATCATATCCCCCTCATCATTTTTGCTGCCCTTCTCTGTACCTTTTCCAATTCTAATATATCTTTTTTTGAGATTGGGCAACCTGAACTGCACGCCCCAACTCCACCCCTTCCGAACCCCTTCCCCAAATCCCCAGCCCCGCCTCCTCCCCTGGCGTGCTGCATTTCCCCTCCCCCCCATTGCTTCCTGCAGGCCCCCCGCAACCTCCCTCCCTAGCTCACCTCTGCCTGCTCCCCCGGGCGTGCCGCCACTCCACTTCTCCCCCCTCCCTCTCAGGCGAGGGAGGGTGGAGACGCGGAGCAGCAGCGTGTTCAGGGGAGCAGGCAGAGTAGAGGTGAGCTAGGGTGGCAGGGCGCAGGAAGTAACGGGGGGGTAGAGGAACCCCTCCCCGCTCCAGCTCACCTCCGCCGCAGCCTCCCCTGAGTGCCCGCCGCTCGGCTTTCCTCCCTCCCAGCCTTGCTGCGCGAAACAGCGGTTTCACGGGCGGCAAGCCTGGGAGGGGGAGAAACGGAGTGGCGGCGCGTTCGGAGAGCAGGCGGAGCGGAGGTGAACTAGGGTGGGGTTGCACAGGAAGTAACGGGGTGGGGTAGAAGAACCACTCCCTGCGCCAGCTCACCTCGACCGCCTCCCCCGAGTGCCTCCCCACTCGGCTTCTCCTCCTTCCCAGCCTTGCTGCGCAAAACAGCGGTTTCACGGGCAGCAAGCTGGGGGGGGGGGGGGAGCGGAGGCAAGCTGGGGTGGCAAACTGGGGTGGCAGGGGCATTTTTCCCCATGCCCCAGAATCGGTGCCTATAATGGCCAGCACCAGAATGCCGCCCCCAGAAATGTGCCGCCCCAAGCACCTACTTGTTTTGCTGGTGCCTGGAGCTGGTCCTGGGAGAGGGGATGGGAGCCAGACCAGATCAGTAGACCAGGTCAGCCACCAATTCGCCGCTCGCCTCCTCAGCCCCCCTCCTCTGGCTCGCGTACTTACCCCCCACCACTGTCCGCCCACTCGCCTCCTCAGCCCCAGGGCCGGCTCCAGCATTTCTGCCGCCCCAAGCAAAAAAAAAAGTTGCTATCGGCGGCGCCAGTTCAGCAGCAGGTCCTTCGCTCCTAGAGGGAGTGAGGGACCTGCCGCCCCCGAATTGCCGCAGGTGCCGCCCCTCTCCCTTGGCCGCCCCAAGCACCTGCTTGTTAAGCTGGTGCCTGGAGCCGGCCCTGCTCAGCCCCCCCTCTATCTCCCCCCCACCCCCGGCTTGCCTACTCACTCCCTGCCACTGCCTGCCGGCTCGCCTACTCAGCCCCCCTCCCCCACCCGCCACTTGCCTACTCGCCCCCCGCGGGCCGCACAGTGAGCCCACGCGGGCCGCATGTTGTGCAGGCCTGATTTACACTGTTGTAGCAGGCAGGGATTAAACAATTCTGACAAGTCAACCCAATTTAGAGAAGTCAGATTTGTTTTTTAAAGACTTGGCCTGATATCTTTCAGATGGATGTGCTGATGCCATCCTTGACCCTCACACACTGCAAGCCCTTTGCTGCAGTCTAAATAAAATGAATGGTGTATATTTTTTTTCTGGAATGTTTGAATAATTCCAGGCAAGAAGTTGCAGAAAGCAGGCTTCAACATCCTCCCAGGAGGGGATATCTGCGATACTGCCCAAGAATTCTGAGCAGAGCAGTGGGAATAGAATGGTTTGGGAGAGGAGCAAAGAGGGCAAGAGAAAATATTTCTGTACCCCAGAAAAGGATAAGGACAAAGACGATTCAGAGAGACCAAGAGAGGATCAGAGAGAGGTATAATTTTGTTCTCCTTCCGACTGACAAAGGAAATCTGTGAAGGTGCCTGGACTTAAAACACCCATATGAATAGGGCTTTCCGCAGAATCACTACAATCTAGTATCTTTGTGCCACTCTCTCCGATTCCAACGGATGTATTATTGTTTTTGCAGATTAAGGGCTCAATCTGGCAAGGCACCGACTGCCTCTCCATTACCCGATAACCTGTAAAGTGCTGATCACTGTCAACTCCCAGATACCATTGTGAGAGGCTGCGGTAGAATACCCAGAGCAAGACAGACAAGAGACTTAGCACCTCTCTGGATTAAAGTTTAGGACTGTTTTTCTTAGTGCCTTGTGAGGAAGGCTGTTAGGGATGAAGCTGGCAACTTAACAAGTATTAAGATTGGAGTCTTCAAAAACGGTGAACAAAATCATATGGACAACTTCTCAATGGACACACTCCACTCTCAGTGTGCTGAGACCCCTGCTTGTCACCTTTACCGGTACTGTCCCATTGTTTCCTTGTACTCCCCCATCTGGGTGTATCCATCTGTCTCGTCTTGAATTTAGCTTGGCAGCTCTTTGTTCAGTTTGTACATTACCTAGAACAATGGGGTCCTGGTCCACAAGTGGGGCTCCTAGGTGCTACTGTAATATGAATATTTAACGATAACATCATAAATTGAGTGAGGGGGAGGAAATCAGGAAACGGATAAACTAATTTGCAAACTGACCTTGGACCTTCACCACTGTAAAGGTGAGAAGATGGCCAGATGTGATTCACTCAACGCTGTCCTGATAAAAGCTTTGGAAGAACTGAAGTGAGGAGTAACAAAAAGCCCAGCTTTCTGAGGAATAACTGCTCCGTCCTGCTGCAGTTTCTGAAGAGAGAAGAAGTCTAGGTTGGCAGAGAGATGGTTTAGCGTTTAGCTGATCTAACACGTCCTTCCCCATCTCTAATTTCTAGTATTCTGTGGTTTATTTTGACAGTCATCTGGCAAGAATGTATTCTTTTGATCAGATCCTTCTCTCTGAGTGGCCACAAATCCTTGCTGTTCTCCACATCTGCACCAAGAAAGCAAAGACTGAGAAGGGACGAGAACTTACAAGACCTGGAACAGAACACCTCTCCCCTAAGGCTCTCGCTTGGCATGAAAGGACGTCCTGCACTATAAAAAGCTGTGAAGAGTCAGTCGTCTTACTAAGAACAGCTGTGTGCCTATAAACCTGCAGTATTTAGAGAATGTTCTGAGCGTGGAATAAAGTTCAAGAAAGAGGCAGTTGCCACCCTTTCCAAATGGAGCACACTTCTAGCTATACCCAGAATGTAGCTCTAAGAGATTCTGCTTACCTAGCACAGCATTCCACATCCTTCCTGCTCCATAATCACAGTAGTCACATTTACATAAGACAGAACAAGAAAACCCCTCTCCAGTAAAGGGAGGTAACAAGCTCTAGAGTGCCATGAGATAATCAAGTATGAATGATTCCTTATAAGAAGATAGAAATACAACAGCAATAGCCCACTTTTGTGATTTATAAAACCCACCTGTTACTGACTGACGCAGAAACCAGAAGCGCATTCAGCTAAGAAGCTAGAACAGCTAGTCTATGGAACCACATAACCACGTTACTATTATCTGCAAAGCTACCCCGTTGTCCCCATGAAACCTCTCCTTTTCTATGATGCCTCCACCGGTTACAATGAGAAACTTAAGGAGCTCAATCTGTGTCGCTTTGCTGTCCGCACTGCACGGCAGCGCATACTGCGGGGCTGACAACTGCAGAGTGCATTGCTGGCGCCAACTAACAAGTACCCAGCTCACAGTAAGGTACCCCTGTTTGAAAGAGGACTGTGTTAATGTGAACCAGGTACCTTTTAGTTCATGTCACCAGCATCACACAAGGCAGTTGGCGTGCAGCACTTTGGTGCACTCTGCAATTCACACCCCGGTACTCTGCAGTGCAGTGTAGTGTAGACATACCAAAGAGAAACTTAAACAGTGACTTGATCACAGTTTACAAGTACTACACAGGACGAGGTCTGATACTACAGGGCTCTTCAGTCTAACCGTAAAAAGCATAAGATTCAATGACTGGAAGTTGAAATTAGAAAAATTCAAACTAGAAAAAAGCAAGGGTAATTATCCAAACATCTTATCAAGGTGTGTGGTGGATTCTCCATCACTCACAGTCTTTAAATCAAGACAGGATGCCTTTCTGAAACATACACTAGTTCAACCACTAGGGACTGACCTTGCAGCAGGAGTTACTGGATGAAGTTCTATGGCCTGTGTCATGCAGAAGGTTAGACTGAATAATAATGGTCCTCTTCTGGCCTTAGAAATCTAAGGATAAAAGAAGCCACCAACGTGGACCTCCTTCCCTCATGTTATTCTCAGTTCTACCCGCAGCCCCAGCCCCAGCCTGGGGTTTCTTCCATTTATAGCATTCTTGACCTATGATGTATTTGTTATATCTTCACTTATGAAGCTGACCTTTCATGAGGTCATTACTTAGCAAAGCAATCATATCGCCTCTTGTTTTGTTTCTAGTCTGTCATTTCATACATAAAATATTCATTAATAAGACATGCAAGAAGCCCAAACAGCAGCCCAAATGAACTGGGCAAAAGAGAATAAAAAACAAGACTAGGTATAGGGGAACTGTTGGCAGGTTTTTAAGAACACTGGTTAGAAGAAACGTGCAGGAGAAGAAGCGTTGACAGAGAATGTTGCTAATGAACTCAATCTCTGGATAATTCATTTCATATTGAAAGTAAACTAGCGAAAGCGAGAGAAACGATAGGTTTTTGTTATTATTTAACATTTGTACCGTAGTAGCATCTGGAGGCCCAACCCAAGGCTGTACAATGAAAAGCCAGCCCCCACCCCAAGGAGCATAGGTCCCCTTAAAAAATGTTGTTGGTTATGTTTGAACAGTAATTATTTGGATTCTAAAAAGCAGCACGTCTGTAATACTACTACTTTTTACTTGTATAGCAGTGGTGCCCAAACTTTTCCTGTCGCCTCCCGCCCCCTTACCAGTAATGGAATCTATCCACACACACCCCCACCCCATTACTACACAGCCAAAGCTTCCACAAGAGCAGAGCTTGGGCTGAAGGGGATAGGAGAGGAGCTGAAGCTAGAGGCGGAGCTGGCCTGGAGACAGAAAGGGAATGAAGCAGGGGGCGGAGCAGGGCTACGACTGGGACCGGTGGTGGAGGTCGGAGTGGAACTGCAGCTGGGGAGCGGAGCTGGGTGGCGCTTCCTCCCTACCCCCCCCTCGGGCCCCACCATGTGCCCCTCGCACCTCTCTAGGGAGACGCCCCACAGTCTGGGGACTACTGTTATATAGAATTTTGCATGTAAGGAGCTTACATAAATAATATGAATTAAGTCTTGACACTCTAATGAGGTAGGCAAGTATTATTATCTGTTCAGGAACCAGAGCACATACACAGAAGGGAATCCCAGGGGAAGCAGAAAAGATAGAAGCTTTCATCCCAGTGACTGTCTACAGTAAACCAACAAATTAACTCATGTATTTCTCCTCAAAGGAACGAAGAGAGCACTCTGAAGTTGATGTTTGGAGTAAGACCAGACAACCTTCCTGCAATGTCAGAGTTTAAAAAAAGATTAAGAGCTCAGTTCTATTCCCAAGTACCACTAGGCTTCAGGTTCTCTGTATGCTAGAGCTCACAGCCGGCATAACAGTTTACTTGCCTTCCCCTTTTGCAGCTAGATAAAGTCTAATGCTACAGTGAGACTTGTCAGAGTCCAAACTTTTCAGGTCTCTGTCTCCATACAGTATGCACTTTTTAAAACTACATTCTCCAGCTACATTCGCAGGGCTTATGCATTTATAGCTGAAAAAAACAAATGCAAACGATACAGTCGTTAGACTTTAGATATATGCTATTTTTGAAGTGGAAAAGTATCAAAAACATACCAGAAAGTAGTAATTGGGCTCATGGAGCTGTGCCCTCAATAAACAGACGTAACTGGTCTTTGCTGTTAAATGTGCGCTGATCTACAAGGAATCTAACTTCTATAAATCAATCACTCAAGAAGGATTTTATGTTTGGGAAGGGGAAAGGAGGAAGAAACAGAACGTAAGCAGGGAAATAAAATTATTTGACACACCGGTGGCTCCAGAGTTCTGGCAGTGTGGATATGAAGAATGGAGTTGAATGTGGGAAGAGTCCATTATTCTTTCAATAGCGTCTCGGTGCTGCTAAATATGTGCTCACATACTTTCCTATGTGAAAAGCTTAAATCTATAATAGCCGTTTGGTCTGGGAAAGTGGCACTCATTCAAATGCTAAACCAGGGACCTAGGAAGGAAACCTACCTGAGGAACAATATTTTTCAAGTGCTCTTAGAAGCAAAGATGGACAGAAAGAGCAGAAGCTTGGAGAAGTCTCATTCACAGGGGGTTTTATCCATTCTGTCTGGTGCTTGCCCCTCAGGTGCCGTTCTCAGCACACATCCCTAACACATTCTATTGCATGAATGGAAATAGAGCCCCTCTGAAAATAATCACACTTGCTGAAAGACCTGCCCTGCATAAATATCTTTAATAACAGTACAAACAGAAATCAGCATTTTTTTCTATAGTCTAGTTGAAATTTATAGCACTGCTGGCCTTGGTTCTGTTATTACTGTTCTACCTGGCTGAGACTCAAAATCACAAAAGTGGGAAGTTCAGAAATATTTTCAGCAACGCTATAGTTCATTTGACAAAAGACAAAAATCCAGTTCTATGAATGCTGCATTAATACATTAGGAAGGACTAATGCATATAATAGAAATCGAATCATAAAAACGTAGGGCTGGAAGGGACATTAAGAGGTTATCTAGTCCAGGCCTCTGGGCTGAGACAGGACCAAATAAACCTAAATCATCCCTGGCAGATGTTTGTCTAACCTGGTCTTAAAAACCTCCAATGATGGGGATTTCACAACTCCCCTTGGAAGCCTGTTCCAGAGCTTAATGATCCTGAGAGTTAGAAGCAGATTAAGCCCATTGCCTCTTGTCCTACCTTCAATAGACATGGAGAACCGCTGATCACCATCCTCTTTATAACAGCCCTTAGCGTATTTGAACACTTATCAGGTCCTGTCCCCTCCCTTTTCCCTCCCCCCCGTCCATCTTCCTTGGCAAGACTAACCATGCCCAGTTGTTTTAACCTTTCCTCAGCGGTCAGGTTTTCCAAATATTTTTTTCATTTTTGTTGCTCTCCTCTGCACTCCTTCCAATTTGTACACATCTTTCTTAAAGTGTTATGCCCAAAACTGGACACAATACTCCTGCTGAGGCCTCACCAGTGCTGAGCAGAGCGGAGCAATTACCTCCCATGTCCTACATGTGACACTCCTGTTAATATATCCCTAAAAGATATTAGCTTTTTTCGGAATTGCATCACATTATTGACTCCTATTCAATTTGAGATCCACTATAATCCCCAGATCCTTTCCAACAGTACTGCTGTATTTGTATTTTCCTTCCTAAGTGTTGTATTTTGCACTTGTCTTTATTGAATTTCATCTGGTTGATTTCCAACCAATTTTCCAATTTATCAAAGTCACTTTGAATTCTAATCCTGTCCTCCAAAGGGCTTGCAGCTTGGTGTCATCTGCAAATTTTATAAGCACTCTCTCCACTCCATTACTCAAGTCATTACTGAAAATATTGACTAGTACCAGACCCAGGACTGAACCCTGCAGGGCCCCACTATATACATCCTCCCAGTTTGACAGTGAACCTTGATCACTACTCTGAGTACTTTCAACCAGTTATGCACCCACCTTTTAGTAATTTCACCTAGACTACATTTCCTTAGTTTGCTTATGAGAAAATCATGTGGGACTGTGTCAAAGGCCTTTCTTAAATCAAGATTATCACACCTACTGCTTCCCTCTTATCCACTAGGCCAGTAACCTTGTCAAAGGAGAAAATGAGGTTGGTTTGGCATGATCTGTTCATGACAAATCCACATTGGCTATTACTTACCACCCTATTATCCTTTAGGTGTTTACAAACTGATTGTTTAATAGTTTGTTCCAGTATCTCTCTAGGTATTGAAGTTAGGCTTCCTGGTTTATAAATTCCCAGGTCTTCTTTGTTCCCTTTTAAAAGAGAGGTACTATGTTTGCCCTTCTCAGTACACGGGGACGTAAGAACTTAGGAGCTGCGATACTGGGTCAGGCCATGGCCCATCTTGCCCAGTATCCTATCCCCAACAGTGACTCATACCAGAGCTTCAGGGAGAGTGCACAGAACAGGGTAATCATGGAGTGATCCACTCCTACCTTCCACTCCCAGCTTTAGAAAGTCCGAGGTTTAGGGTCACACTGAGCATGGGGTTACATCCCTGATCATGTTGGCCACTGATGGATCAATCCTTCATGAACTTTTCCAGTTCTTCTTTGAACCCTGTTATACTTTTGGCCATCACACCATCCCATGACAATGAGTTTCACAGGTTAGTTGTGTACTGTGTGAAAAAGTACTTCCTCTTGTTGTATAAACTTGCTGCCTACTAATTTCATCAGGTGACCCATTTTTTGCATTGTGTGAAAAGTTAAATAACACTTCCCTATTAGTCTCTAAGGTGCCACAAGTACTCCTGTTCTTCTTTTTGCGGATACAGACTAACACGGCTGCTACTCTGAAACTTCCCTATTCACTTTTTCCACACCATTCATGATTTCATAAACCCCCATCATATCCCGCACTTTACCACTTCACTGTTTAACCTTTTTCCAGATCATAATGAATGAATATGTTTAATTTATTCCATTTATCCCACCAAGTCATAATTGATGTCAATAAAGTCATAATTTAGCTTGTATATTAATACTCTCAGTTCTTCCTGTTTATTCCCCAGACTCATTGCATTTGTGCAGAGACATCTAAGATGCTAAGCAGATTGTCCCACGGTTTTTCCTTTTTTTGCTCCTATGGCACTATTGTAATTTTCCATGTCTCCAGTAACATCTAGCCCTCTGTTAAGATCACCCTTTTTTTATGCCTTCCAGTGAGCTTTTGTTGCCTGACCCTCCTCATTAGGTTGGTGAGTTATCAAAAGATGCTCTTCCCTTTCTTGGTCAGTACATCCCATCTTTTCCCAGCAGTCCTCCTTCCCAGAACAGCATCCCAGGGTTGAGGGAGCCAAACCCTCCCACTGACACCATCTGCGCTGCCATGCATTAATCTCCAGAATGTGCGTGTTCCCACCTGGGCCCTTATCCTCAACCAGGAGGAGAGATGAGAACACTACCTCTGCCCCTGACTCTTTCACCCTCGCTCCCAGAGCCCCGTAGTCACTACTGATATGAGGGGGAGAGAAGTTAAGAACATGTGAGGCAAATACTTAAGGTCTCCAAAATGATATCTAATGCTATGACTTGGGGCTAGTAAGGCAAGGAAATTCAAAGGGAAGTCTGAAAGACAGTCCTTCACGCCTTTGTAAAGTCACCAGCTGCTCAAAGAATTATATACAGGAAACAAGAGGATAAATTCAACTGTAACTTAGAATCTCCCTTGCTTTTTACTGGTTTGTATCCAACCTTTGGAATTAATTAAGATCCATCAGCCAAAGTTTTAAATATGAGAGCTTAAGAAGGTTAGGCTCCTAAATGCTTATTTAGGCAACTAAATAAAGTGGCCAGATTCTCAGAAGTGCCAACTACCCACCAGCTCCCACTGATCTCAATTTAAGGACTTGGGTTTTTTCCAGATGAAAGGATTTCAAGATGACCAGTCAGCAAAATACTACTAGATATTATTGCCCAAGGTTTCGACATATGTAAATTATGTTTAAAATGCAAACTAGCCATTTAGGAGATCCAGTTTGTGATCATCTCTTGAATCCCAGGTAGGGAAGGGCACAATACAGTAAAGTACGTCAGATTGAACCACTGGAAGGAGAGCCTTGTATCTAAAAGAGATCTCCTGGACCATTTAAGAAGGGAATTTGCTACCTAAAAAGGAACCTCCATTTAAGCTTCCTAGCAGCATCAAGATGAATTAGAGAGGGGAAGTATCTAAAGCCAGGGAATGTGCGAGGAATTTTCTGGATGAGACAGACATGCAAAGGACATACTGTCTTTAGAAAAAGTTCTGTGTTATTTATTCCATCCACTGGAAGAACTCACGGGAAGCACGTCTTAGCAAGAGAAAAGAAAATCTGTTATGCTCTTCATTTCCGGTATAATTCCAGCATAATTCTGTTTTGGGAGAGTCACACAATGGCTGTTCAACAGGGAATGGAGAATTTTAGCCTGAGTGGAATCATTTAAAAAGATATATCATTACTGTAAGTAAAACAGAATGCTCACTTTGCAAGGGTCTCAGGCACATATATCTAACTTTACACGAGCTAATTGTGTATTCTGACCCTTTCCATTATCAATTTTTATGATCTGTGTTTAGCACTAAGAACAAGTCATTCACAATCTAGAGCAGTGGTCTCCAAATTTTTTTGATCGCGCACCCCCTGCCGCGCCGGCTTTACCATTTTTGCCGAAGCAAAAAAAAAAAAAAATCGCTCGGACTCCCGCCTGAACTGAAAATGAAGCAAAAAACAAAACAAAAAAACAACCAAAAAAACGCTCCTCCTGCTGCACACCCCCCAGGATCCTTTTGCGCACCCCTGGGGTGTGCACACCCCACTTTGGAGACCACTGATCTAGAGCCCCAGTAGACAACACAGTAGGTGTAACAAATTGGCACTTGAAGGATTATGTAACAACAGTTTGTTCAATCAAATGGTTGCTAATTTTAACATGAGACCACTGTTCTGTACCCCTGCGTTACAGTCTATTTGAGATCTGAATGACTATGCTTAAGAAAGAGTTCTTTAAGGTCAAGGTTTCTTGTGTGAGATCGATGAATGGTGCTTTGCAAGAATTCCACTGGTATTTCCATCCTGCCAGCTGAAAACCCTTCTGTTAGGGATGACATTAAGGAAATAAAAAAAAAAAAAGTACAGAATAGTAAGAATAAGCATGAATTCTGGACAGCGTTGGGAGTCAGAATCTCAGCTCCAAGCAGAATTGAACCTTTTAACTTTTATAGAATTTTATATGCCTCATTTCACCCTTGCTTTGCTTTAAACTAGGTGATTTTTTTCTCCCCTGCATTCCTGCCTGCTTTGCGTCATGGAGTTCCATAATTCACTGATGAGTAACACATGTCTAACATGTGGCAGAGGAGAATCTGACAACATTGAAACAGGCATAGATAACTCCTCTGACCTTTGATGTCCATCCCAACAGCACAATAATGCATTTGTGCCTCTGTTACCTACTGGTTATTTCAGGAACGTAGTCCACAAGCTGAGATCTCTGCTCTGCTACACATCACCAAATATACTCTGTGCATCAAAATAGAAGCCCAAAGAGAAAAGTTTTCAACTAGCAATAATCACACCTCAGATTAATAGTGCTGTGTCTTTTCTCAAAGTATTCATAGGAACAGCTGGTTTGATTAGAGTTAACATACCATAAAAACAGCCAACAAAGATGGGCATGCTTCCCACTGACCCCATGAAATACACTAACTCGTTCCATTACTAAAGACCCCAGACACGGTGCTGAATATTTTAAGATATCAAAAGGTCTCTTTAAAACAAACAAAATATTGATCAAGTTTTCAAGATCCAGGCCTCTGGTAGGGTAGTGATGGGAATTAGTGTATGTATCGTCTAAAGGGATATGTTCACACAAAATATTGTATCACCAGGCACATGCCTTCTAAGATGTCCAAGCAACACAATAATTTCTTCCTCTTCTGGAAAGTTTGAATAATAAAACAGATTCTCAGGACAAGCGCTGGTCTAAAACCAAGCCCTAACCAGCATTACATGGACAAATGACAGTCAATTCAGCACAAACTCAGTAACAATTAGAAACCAAATACCAAATCTCTCCTCTCCTTTTTTAGTCTTGCAATTTTTGTAATGCTAGTAATAATCATATAATAAAAAAAATTCATCTTGTGACAGTGTACCCCATAAGGCTTTGTGGGGAGGGGGTGCTTATAAATGTCTGTATGACATAACTGGAATATGTTTTGTGCTGCCTGTGCCATGTAACATATCTCTGTAAAGGTTATGATCTACTATATCTATTCATCCTATTTGTACATATATATCATTTTCTACTCGAGGTTAAGAATATGGGCTGTATGCTTGCCTGATTTCTAAGTAAGCTTTGTGAGGCATTTGGTCAGCTTCTTTAGGAAGGAATTCGCCAGGTTAAGTACCTGATCAGGAAACACTTGGAGAACAATGCATCTTGGAATGCTCCAATCCACATGAGAAGTCTTCCTGGAGACATGCAAGATACCATGTGGACAATGGCTTCGGCCTGTAAAGACTGAGTCATGCAGGGACATGTGACTTGCCCAGGTGACTTCAGAACTCCATCATGGAGCTGGACTTTGCATAGGAGGGAGGAGGGGGGGTCTCCACGCACAAGAGAGAGTCTATTTAAACCCATGGGAGACCCCTCCATTTTGTCTTCAGCTGGCTAAGGAAAGAGCCTCTCCACCCCCTAGGATACTTGAAGGGAACTGGAACAAACAACAGTAACTACAGGGGGGTGTGAGTGATTGCTGGACCCAGGCTAAGAAGAGATTAGCCTGTAAAAGGGAGCATTCTGGAACTGGTGAGGAACTTATCTGGATTCAGTTTGATTAGACATAGATTTGCGCATTTTATTTTATTTTGCTTGGTGACTTACTTTGTTCTGTCTGTTACTACTTGGAACCACTTAAATCCTATTTTCTGTATTTAATAAAATCACTTTTTATTTAGTAATTTACTCAGAGTCTGTATTAATACCTGGGGGAGCAAACAACTGTGCATCTCTCTCTATCAGTGTTATAGAGGGAGAACAATTTATGAGTTTATGCAGCATAAGCTTTATGCAGGGTAAAATGGATTTATTTGGGTTTAGACCCCATTGGGAGTTGGGCATCTGAGTGCTAAAGACAAGTGCACTACTGTGAGCGGTTTTCAGGTAAACTTGCAGCTTTGGGGCAAGTGATTCAGACCCTGGGTCTGTGTCTGGAGCCAGATGGGAGTGTCTGGCTCAGCAAGACAGGGTGCTGGAGTCCTGAGCTGGCAGGGAAAACAGGAGCAGGGGTAGTCTTTGCACATCGGGTGGCAGCTCCTAAGGGGGTTTCTGTGATCCAACCCGTCACACATCTCCAAACTTTTTACTAGCTACATTCAATAAACGGTCTTGCAAATATTTCTAGATTTGATTCTTACGTCCCAGAACACTCTTTTTATTGGTTCGTAATTCACTACCTGGAAGCGGGCATGTTCTATATTCCTCTCAATCTTTTCTTCTCCCCCATGCCTGAATAGCAAAACATACCAACATCCATACCAATCATTAATGTCAATGTATTCCCCAAAACATCGAGCTCAACACTCAGTACATGGCTTTCGGAATATACATGTGTTTGCTGTACAAGCGCAAAATAAAAACACAGAACTGAAGAGAAAAATGACATTATTTTTATTTGGCTCCAGTATCTATTTAAGAACCATAAAAAGGTAATTCAAAAGTATGTCAATGTGTGAAGTTGGAGCCTATATCCATCCCCAATGTATTTTCAGCAAAGAGCAACTAAAGTTAAGCAAAGTTTAAAAGCATAATAAAAATGCAGCCTTGTTGAAAATATGAATGTCTTTTAGCTGATGGCAGTTATACTTAATGAACTGAGAAACTTATAAACAGGCAAGCAAGAGCTACAAAGAGTTCCTTGAGAATGTCTATTCCCTACCAGTGGCTGAGACAGCAGCTAACCTGCCAATATTCTGTTGCTGAACTATTCAGCAAGATATTCATTTGTAAAGCAATATGATTAAAGCCATACCATGCTTTTTAAAGTGTGGTTTTACTCTGAAAAGTTAGTATCTAAAAATCAATACACCTAGTCCCCTGGTTTAATTCGGAGTCAGTTCTGCTTACTTCCCTGGCAAGAATGTTACTACACTTTGACTGCTGTTAGCACTTTGGAGTCCCTGCAGCCCAGAGAAAGGGAGCAGGGTTCTTTTCTGCTCATGCATCAACAACAGGATCATTAATAACTAAACTCAAATCAGAGCATGTTCATTTTCAGTGATGCATGAGCAGAAAGAACCCAGCTTGACTTTCAGACGTCAATCAGAAAATCTTCTTCCTTATAAACTGCACAAATCTAGAGTGCCTGAAAAGACAAATATAGACTCGCCCGTTGTTCTTAAAAAGTGACGTTTCAGAGCAGAACCACAAGATTAAACCTCTTTCCACAATGGTTTACAATCCCTCGCTGCTTGCAAAGAGAAGACAGACTTTTTTAAAAAAAAGTTTTAATTAGGGTTACCATATTTCAGCAAGCAAAAAAGAGGACGGGAGGAGCCCCGCCCTAGCCCCGCCCACTTCCCGCCCCCCCAGAACCCCCAACCCTCCCCCCGTTCCTTGTCCCCTGACTGCCCCCTCCTGGGACCCCTGCCCCTAACTGCCCCCCAGGACTCCACTCCCTATCTAAGCCTCCCTGCCTCTTGTCCCCTGACTGCCCCAACCCTTATCCACACCCCCACCCCCAGACAGACCCCTGGGACTCCCACGCCCCATCCAACCACTCCCCACCCCCTGACAGCCCCCCCCCCGAACTCCCAACCCATCTAAACCCCTCTGCTCCCTGTCCCCTGACTGCTCCGATCCCTCTCCGCACTCCTGCCCCCTGACAGCCCCCCCCAGAACTCCCAACCCATCTAAACCTCTCTGCTCCCTGTCCCGACTGCTCCGATCCCACTCCTGCCCCCTGACAGCCCCCCCCAGAACTCCCAACCCATCTAAACCTCTCTGCTCCCTGTCCCCTGACTGCTCCGATCCCTCTCCCCACTCCTGCCCCCTGACAGCCCCCCCCCAGAACTCCCAGCTCCCCACCCCCCTGCTCCTTGTCCCCTGACTGCCCCTTCCTGGGACCCCTGCTCCTAACTGCCCTCCAGAACCCCACCCCTAAGCCTCCCTGTTCCTTGTCCCCTAACTGCCCCCTCCTAAGACCCCCCCCCAATTGCCCCCCAGGACCCTACCCCCTACCTGTACCCTGACTGCCCAAAACTTTCTCCACCCCCCCAAAAGCCCCCCCCCCGTTTCTTGACTGCCCCCTCCAGAACCTTCCTGCCCCCGGTCCCCCTTACCCTGCTGCTCAGAACAGGGTGTTGGGCTCTGTGCGAGCCGAGCCGGACACGTGGCTGCGCTCCCCAGCACAACAAAACCCGGTCCCTGGCCCTGCACAGTGCTGCCGGACCGGGTTGCAGGAGAGGCCAACTCAGAATGCAGGGCGGCTCCGGCTCCTCTACAGCTGCTCAGGAGTCCAGCCCGGGATTTTTCTGCAGCCCTCCCAGCCGCTCGCTCTGCCGGGGGAGGGGGGGAATCCCGGACATTGTGAGTGCTTTACAAATTCCCCCCGGACGCTATTTTTAGCGCGAAAAGGAGGACATGTCCAGGTAAATCCGGACGAATGGTAACCCTAGTTTTAATACTGAAGCCTTCCAATTTTACCAACATCTGTGAACAGTGACAAACTAATGTAAAATATTTTACCCAACGGGAGTCACTGCGTTTGGGTATGTCACACACACACACACACACACCGTTCTCATGGCGTTACGTTTGAGGATAAAAGGCAGATGAGTGAGGAACACTAAGCGTCATGGAGTAGTTCAGAAAGATAACTTTCGGACTGGAGCACAGCTGCACAGACCAGAGATATCCAGTGACTAACAGTGAGTCTATGAGCAGAAAGGCGGCAGGATCTTAGGGCAATACAACAGAAATTATATGTACCAATGCTCTTTCGGAACTCCCATTAGGCACCTGGCACCATGTTGACTTTTTCCTATTAGCAGATCCTTAAAGTGAGGCTACTTCATTCATTTGTATCCTCACAGTGTGAGGGGGAAGGGAAGAAAAAAATTCTCCAACTCTACCCCACCCCCGCTTTTTTGTATTTAAAAAAAAAAAATCTTAAAAACAGGTCTGCAGTGCTACTTCAGAGTTATTCCCATAATTACTCCATACAGTTCTAGATGAGGTATTCTTTTCTGTCTGAAGCACATGAGGTAATGAGTAGCCGAGATTGTCCTGGTGATTTATTAGCATATCCTCTAGGAGAAGCACAACACCTGCATTTACACAGATGGAACACCCACGAAGACGGATGGTTTAGTAGGGACGACACACCCTGAAACATCCCATGGTATCTTAAAAGGAAATGCTCCAAATTTAGACCTGCTCCAACAGGTGTCTTTTACTATCTTACTTGTGACCATAAATGTCTAAGGTGGAGAAAACAATTCCATGTCCCTAGTAATCACTTTGAAAACAAATGCTTCAGCCTCCTCTTTCAAAGGGGGGGGAGGGGGGGGAGTCCATGGAATTCTCATTATTTTCTCAGTCTTACGGCCTGCCAAGCCCCCAGTCAGAGAGATGTAACTGGTGAATTCAGGCTTCAGGGATGAGCACGCTGCCTTCATTTCTCTCTGTAAAGGATCACAGCTTGGCTCAGAAGTTTCTCCAGGGCATTTCCTTCGTTCTTATGCCTCATTTCTCAGCCATTTACCACAATTCACCTAATGAAGGGCCCACACAGTGTATTCATAAATTTTCTATAAGCCCCTATTACCCAAGCAGGAAATCTCTTCCTTGAAAATTCCTTCCCTAACAGCACTGCTCTCGCTAGGTGCTCTCAGCAAATTTGCTTACCTGCCCACTCCTGATGTTTTGTTACATACCTACAAATGGGGCTGAACATGGATATCTGACTCTGCTGTGTTTGTTACGATATGTACTCCCAGGCCACTGCGCACGTGCAGAATTTATGTCTCTTGCAGATTTTCTCGTTTCCCCACAGAAAAATGGCTGACGGGGAAGCAAAGGGAAGCCACCACAGTGGTCATGCGACCCTCCCCAGCAATATGTTTCAGGTGCCCAGGGCAGCCGGCAGAGAAGTAAATCACTGTGGGGCAGGGGGTGGGACTGGGGAAGACCTGGCTGGTGGCTCCTACCCTGCGCCAGGCTCAGCTGCTAGTCCCAGCTGGGCTGGGAAGGATGGGACTTCCTCTTCCCCGGCACGGCATCCGGGGCCCATGTCAGACCCACCCCCAGATTTCTCCCCCAGCTGTAGGAAGCTCTGCAAACTCCCTCATCCCCCACTTCCTGCACCCATCGCTCCTCAGCTGCAGGGGGAGGGATCACTGTGCAGGGAGTTGCTTCCCCATCCGCCCAACCCCCATGCATCCAACCCCCCCGGCCGAGCCTCACACCCTCCCCCCACACTCAGAACTCCCCCAATGAGTCCCACTCCCCCTGCACCTGGACTACCCCAATAAGCCACCCTCCCCTGGAATCCCACCCCACTGAGCCCCAATCAGCTGCACCTGGATCCCCACCTGACTAAGCCCCACTCCCCCAACATCTGGACCCCCTCCACTGTGCTCCCTACACCCAGACCCCCCCGGCTGAGTTCTATCCCCTTCCCGAGCCCCAACCACCTTCACCTGCCCCCCCCTGCAGAGTCCCATTATTGTTGCACCCAGAGCCCTCCAACAAGCTCCTGGGCATCCAGATCCCCCCGACCCAGATCCCCCACTGAGCCTCCCACACCCAGATTGCCCCACACAGAATCCTCTCAACCCACACCTGGATCCCCCCCCACACTTGGATCCTGCCTTGCTGAGCTTGCTTGCCCACACCTGGTGCACCTGGCACGGAGGGGCAGGGCCCTGGGGTGTTTCTGGGGCAGGCCGGGTCCTTGCCCTGTGTCAGGTTGGGTAAAGCCTCACTACTGAGTCTCTGTCATGGCAGGGAGCTGCACAGTGATCTCCCACCTCTGTGCAGCCAGTGGCTGTGCTCCCCAATGCCATGCTGGAGCATCCATATTTATTTGACAAATAAAATTTGCAGAATTTTAAAATATTTTGGTGCAGAATTTTTAGTTTTTTGGCGCCGAATGCCCTCAGAAGTAGATATGAAGCCTTGATCGAGAGAGATTAGGTATATCAGCAACAGGAGAACAAGACACTTTGTCAAAATGTGGCGTGATGTTTTTGCAATCGAAGAAGCAATGTCCAGAATCACATGTCTGATGTACAAGGTGGCACAGCTTCCCTTTGTTAATCACAGTTGCTGCCCACAGCTAGCAGAAAGTGAACACTACTTCAAAGAAATCCTACGCCAAACTGAAGAGCAGAATATTAGGGAGAAAACCAGATCACTAGGTTAACTTTTCCTTCGCCTCACAAAAGGTTCATTCTGCAGCAATTTAGTTACTGCTGACCCCCTCTGGGCGAAGAGCAATCCACAACAGGTACTCAGGAAAGTCTGCATTTCCCCCTTTCCCACTGCCCTTTTACAGCAGCAAAGAGCTTGAAATCCAGGGGTAAGAAAAAGGCAGGGAAGGTCAGAACAAAGGATTTTCTGGGATGTTTTGTTTTGTTTTAAATAATTGTTCTACAGCTTTGGCTCTTTTGTCAGAGGAGCTTCCCACCAGTGACAGGTGGAAGCAAAGTTCCTTTGACCAGCTCTTGCATCAGATCTAGATTTTTGCCATGGGTAAACAAGGAAGTCAACGAGGTTCTGACAACTTCTCCTGGTGCGACAGTGTAAAAGAAAATTCTCCCCCATTCCTCCCCCCCCCCCCCCCAACACAAACCAGAAATGAAGAGCAGACCATGTATTGAGGGGTTTTTTTTTTTTTTTGGAGTATAACAATCATGCAACAAGGCCACCATAACTTTTCAAAGTATTGATAGAAAGAAATCTGTTTCACTTTCTAGGGGAATCAAACGTGCCCTGGAAATTCTTCTCTCTCACTATGAGATCAACGGGCTGTAATTCCACTAAATGAGAAAAGTCCAAAGAACAAGAAGCGATCAACAGAGCAGAAACCAGCTGAAGGATGGTGACCTACAATGGGAAGTAAGATTGGGTACACACCCTTTCCATAGAATCACGGAAGATTAGGGTTGGAAGGGACCTCAGGAGGTCATCTAGTCCAACCCCCTGCTCAAAGCAGGACCAACACCAACTAAATGATCCCAGCCCCAGGGCTTTGTCAAGCCGGACCTTAAAAACTTCTAAGGATGGAGATTCCATCACCTCCCTAGATAACCATTCCAGTGCTTCACCATCCTCCTAGTGAAAAAGTGTTTCCTAATATCCAACCTAAACCTCCCCCACTGCAACTTAAGACCATTACTCCTTGTTCTGTTATCTGCCACCACCAAGAACAGCTTAGCTCCATCCTCTTTGGAACCCCCCTTCAGGTAGTTGAAGGCTGCTATCAAATCCCTCCTCATTCTCTCTTTTGCAGACTAAATAAGCCCAGTTCCCTCAGCCTCTCCTCATAAGTCATGTGCCCCAGCCCCCTAATTATTTTCACTGCCCTCCGCTGGACTCTCTCCAATTTCTCCACGTCCTTTTTGTAGTGGGGGGCCCAAAACTGGACACAGTACTCCAGATGTAGCCTCACCAGTGCCGAATAGAGGGGAATAATCACATCCCTCGATCTGCTGGCGATGCTCCTACTAATGCCACCCAATATGCCGTTAGCCTTCTTGGCAAGAAGGGTACACTGCTGACTCATAGCCAGCTTCTTGTCCAGTGTAATTTCCAGATCCTCCTTTACAATGATGTTTAAAAGAGGCTTCAAAGGTTATGTAATTTAAATGTTTTGCTTGTTTCTGACTTGAAAAATTCAGGTCTTGAGCAAGTTAGCTTCAGAGCAGGTCTAGACAACACAGTGATTAACCTGTCATTGGCTGCCAGCATTTTGTCTCAGAGAGCTCCTTCAATGGCTATCCCTGTGGAACTGCACTGCTGGGAAATTTTAAGGAAAAGGCTTTTCCTACACTACACTGTTTGACTTACAATTTCCCCAAGATGGAAGCGGTTCTCAAATTTTTTTTTTTGTCAACAGACCCCTTTTCAAATGCAACGTTAATCACGGACTTCCAACTGAGAAACTGATGGACAAAGGTATAGGTGTACCTCATATAAACATATACTGTTAGTAATGCCTTAAGAAAAAGAGCAGCGTACTTAGAGATGTCAGTGAGAGGGTTGTGCCTGCTTCTCACTGCAGAGTCTATCTATCGTTGGTGTGATTGTTGCCATTTTGAGGACCTCCCCGTGCAATCTCTAAGGCCCCCCATTTGAGAACCATTGCACGAGGGTACACAAAACACTGGTGGCCACTCTGAGTAGTGTAGACAACACAACATAGTGGTGCTGGTGATTCAATAAGTGGTGCTGCTTCCCTCTGAATCAGTCAGGCCTCAGTGTGGTGCTCCAGAATGCAACACCGTTGCAAGTGCCACATACAGGGTGAGGCGTGAAACCAAGGTCTTGGCCACTTGTGCATTCCAAGAAGCAAAACGCCACATTTACTCTCAACTACCCTAAGGGGAGTGTTGTGAAGCTTAAAATAGGGTTTTCTCCAAAATATGATGTACAAATGGTCTTCTCTTAGCAGATCTTCTCCCTGCACACTTGCAGAATCCCATGTGCTGACCTGAATGACAAAAGTAAGTTTTTACTGCTTTTTTCTGCCTGCACAACTAACACAGGCAAGAGGGAGAGAACTGCAAAGGCCATCCCAGCTTGTACATCATCAATACTACTACTTATTAAGTTCCAATCAGTTGCACTTGTGAAACTCTACTGAAGGCAATGGAGTTGAGTGGGTATCCCTGAGGTCTGCAGGATGGACACTGAGTAATTCTCATGCTAGAAGCTAAATTAAGTGAGGTAACAGGAGTGAAAATCCACTGGCGAGAAAAATCTGTAAAATCAATCATAGGTCAACTAAAATCACATATGTTGCAGCAACTGCTAAGCTGTCATACCATAGCCACCTGTAAATGCAATGACAAAAAACACCTAGAAAAGCCTCCAATAACAATAGCTGCAATATTCTTTACTAGCCCCACAGAGAACGACAAGTGTTGGTTCGCTAATAATCACAGTCACAGAACACAGTTCTAACAGCAAGCACGTCAATCGGGAACCAGTTGTAACAATTCTGTGGCCGCCTTGGATATCAAGGAGACAAATTTTTCATTTACATCAACGGATCTATCACAAATATAAACTACTGAATTTGAACAACATCTGAATTTAGCCCCCCGGCTTTTCTTAAAAAACACATGGCTCTTTAACTCATCCCTTTCTCCTTCCCTGCTCTTTTTCATGATAATCCTTCTGCTCTTGCCAAACAAGGACACCGACCAGTTGTAGGTGCAAAATACTTCTCACTGAAAAATAACCCTGTGCTTTCATTGCTGTTTGTGGGAGCCACGTATCATGCATCAGGAAAATCCTTTCCCCCTCCTCTCCTTAACCCAGTTCATCTTTCTCCATCAATCCCACCCCAATATTTTTCCCCACTCCAAGCTAAATTTCCATTAAAAGGACCCCAGAGGGCTTACTTCTGAAGGAGGGATCTCTTAATGACAAGTTCTTCATCCAAGTCAGCTTCATTAGCCATGAAGAGCAACCGCTTTCCTGTGTCATCCACTCCAATGAAGTCACGCTGCTCCACTGAAGTAGAAAATCAAACACAACCATTTTACAGTCTTATCTTAATGAAATCTAAGACAACAAGGAGGATTGGTCAAATTGCCCTGGACTTCAAAACACAAACATAAGCAGAGATTAACCCACCAAGCCTAAGAACCTGCATTAATGCTCTACAACATACATTTATTTCATCCTTTCAACCAGAGTAACCAAAATGTGACTCAAGACGTATAAACATGGCCCCTGAAACTACCCATATCTTTAATATGAAGATGCCAACTGTGGAGACAGCAGGTCCCAGCATGCAATACTCCATCTTGATTGAGCTAATGCGTACTTCTCTTCCCTCTTTCTTTACAACTATTTCAATTTGCACTACAAAGAATCCATGATAATTAATAGCTCATCCGAGCCAGCTCCTCCTCCTTCACCATAAATCACTCTCCTTGTCTCATATCGCAATTAGCTGGTGAGGAGAGGATTATGGATTTCAGACAAGACTTCGCAACTAGTATCCTGTTTTCATACATGTTTTGTTAGTAATAAATATGTAGGCTACACGCACACACAGCTCCAGACTCCTAATACTTGGATGCCCCAGGACACGTATTGGTTTAAAAAGGGCACCCACCCAAAGGAATACCTAATGTTCACATGTCTATTATGTCAATTTCTCTCTAGAGTAATGCTACTGAAATCAATGGCAATACACTAGGGGTGAGTTTGGCCTAATGGTCTGAGTACTTTCTTTTTGAACAGTCTGTCCCAAGCACTGCAAACGGTGACGGCAAAACTTCATTCTCACAAATCTCTATGGATATGGGTCAAACCAGCTCTAGAGTAAAGAGCTCAAGAGAGCTGGGGGAAAGCCAGTTGGAAGGTGATTTCACTTTGCAATGAATATGGAATGCAACACAACTTTGGTGGTATCCACAAACCGTTCCCACACCCTGAAGCTGAAAGCACAGGAATATCTCAATGGCACAATTCAGATACAAACTTTTCTTTTTCTTCCCAGAGACGGTATTTTTGGTCAAATGCTGGCATATGCTTTACCCTCCCCAATTCCTAAAACTCACACCAACCTTGTGTGAGAAATGAATGCCCTGGGAGAAATGATTTCCTCACAGTCTTCTTTTTTTCTACCCAAATTGCATTTTAACTCCACTTTTCCTCCTTCGCTTTCTTTCTATTTGCATCTTAATAGCTGCCATAGTGACAGCCACCACCAAAATAAGGTCAAAACTCAGTAGCTGTTGAAAGCGTCCCACTGGCAGCCTTTGATCCAAGTGGTCAAGCTAGCTAGCTCCCGTCAGACGTCTCCCCTCTCAAATTAAGTATATAGCTAAGGAGCACAAAAATAGGCCCCGAACACACAACAATGTGAAAAATTAAGCACAATTAGGATCAAGCAACCAACTCACAAAATTCTTGAGCGCAGTGGCTCTATTCATTCTAGGCAGTAAATCAAGCTACAAGCCATGGTCCTAATTCTAAGCAGAGATAAACAAATGCCTGCTGCGCCTAACCCTTTGAAATCCTTGTCTGCGCCTACATACAGAATAGCGACAGGTTTCTCAATAAGGGCATCATGCTTCTTAAATTAAAGTCAGGTCCTAAGCCACTGTCTAGTCTACTGGATCTTTATGTCTGTACAGCAAAGAGCCTGTCTACAATAAAAAATAGAACCATGATTAAAACTGGATTGTGCAACATGGTTGTGGCCAAACAGGTTTTTCTCTTCCCTGTGTGGATAGAAAAAAAAGGCATAATAAATGTTAGTGAACTGTTTTACCCCTAGGAGAAACCTAGATAAAAATGTGCTCTTCCATGCACAGGCAAGAGATACGGTTGTTTTTGTGCCGCAGACCAGGCAAAATGTATCACCAAACCCTGTAGTGAAAAAGGACAGTTCTGAAATGCACTGACGTTAACAGGCTAGAAGCAGGCAGATAACTAGTTTAATTAGTCCCTGATGGAAAGGAAGGGGAAAAGGGAGAATGTGCATGAATGGTAACTTAAAGATGACCCACAAAGGGGAAAAAAATGGACTTGTACCCTGGTCTGTATTTTGATGTTGGATAAAGATGGCTTGAGAGATTTTTGTCCCAATAAAAAATAGTTCTACTTGAGGTATGTCTACACTACCCACATTACAGCATGGCCGCGGCAGCGCTGTGACGTGGGCAGTGTAGTCACGCTTTATCGCTGGAGGAGAGCTCTCCCGGCGATAAAAAACAAACAAACCAGAATGAGCGGTGGTAGCTTTATCCGTCGGCAGGGCAGCTCCTAACGATAAAGCACTGTCTATACTGGCGCTTTTCAGCACTAAAACTTTTGTCCTTGGGGGGGGGGGGGTGTTTTTTCACACCCCTGAACGACAAAAGTTTTAGCGCTGAAAGTGGCAGTGTAGACACAGCCTTAGTTAGAAATCCAGGCTCTGTCTACCTTGGGGACTTTGAAGAGTGGAGAAATGATGACATCACAAGAGAGTGAGGCTGAGCAATTCAGGGGAGGAATTGTTAGTCAAATTTCTAAATCTTTGTTTTTAAACAAACCTATTTAACTCTGAGGCCTAATTGACATATGGGGAAAATGTCTTTAAAAATTCAGAACTCCCGCCCCTTTTCAATTCAGGTGAGAGAACTCACATGACACATCCATCATGAGGTCATTCCACAACCATACCAATGATCCTCAGTGACATTCCCAAGATCTTTAAGGTAAGAAAAACAAGCAGGAAAGAACCCCACCCTCACAATCCTTTCAGACTTTCTTTATACATATAAAGACATAAACAATCCTTTGCCTGGGACTGTCTGGGGGAGGACAATGTGTCTGGGACATAGAGCCAGGGATGGGAAGAGACAGGTCTCAGGCCTTGGCTACACTCGGGAATTCACAGCGCTGCCGCGAGTGTAGTCGCGCCGCCAGCGCTGTGAGAGAGCTCTCGCAGCACTGTAAGTACTTCACCTCTCCGAGGGGAGTAGCTTGCAGCGCTGCGAGGGAGCGTGCAGCACTGCAGGCTCTGATCACACTGGTGCTTTACAGCGCTGCACTCGCTGCGCTCGGAGGGGGGGGGGCGTTTTCACACCCCTGAGCGCAGCAAGTTGCAGCGCTGTACAGCACCAGTGTAGCCAAGGCCTGAGGCAGAGGCCCGGACAGGTTTAAGGCACATATGTTGGATCTAGCCTGGATGTTTGAACTTCTCATACTGACAGTCTCAAAAAACTCATGGCAGACACATTTGGCATGTCCGCCTTGGTCTTTGCCGCAATGCCCAGAGATAAGAATATACTGGCTTAGCACCCTAATATTGGGGTTCATTCTTCATACAATCTCTGCCTATCTGGGTTACTATCACTCCCCAGGGTCCTACTATGTTTGCATTGCTTCTTATGACTATGTTCCACAGATGTTAAGGCCAGAAGGGACCGTTATGATCACTAGCCTGACCTCCTACATAAGAAGCCAAAGTACTTCACCCAGCACTTGCTGCAGTGACCCCACAACTTGTGGTTGAACTATAGCATACATTTTAAAAAGACATCAAGGTGCACAAGAATTATTAAAGGAGGTCAGTGTTTTAGCCTCTGTTTAAAGCTGACTACAGTGGCAAATTCAAAACTGTTCTCTACAGCAGAGATATTAAACATCTAGAAAGCAATGAAATGACAGTTATTCCTTGTGGGCCATTTTCTATCAGCCCGAGGCGATCTGGTAGATCTCTCCAATCTCTGACTTCTGCAAATTTATGAACTGATGACAACATTTATTGTTAGTTTAACAGAGCTTCCCAGGACTCAGGGTCCACAGGCAACCTTAACTGTGGCATTCCCTAAGCTTTGAGTGCTTGACTTTGTAACCTAAATAGCATACTTGTAACAGAGTTTTTTGTAATAATTTTCCAGGGTTTTTTTTTAAAAAAAGAGCAAATTGTAAAAAAACAGATTCCATCATGTGGCATCGTGCTGACATCCACATGGCTCATCAGCAGGGTTCCAACCTTTAGATTTACTGAACAGACCAGGGCTGACCCTACCCATATGCAAAGTATGCAGCTGCATAGGGCACCAGGAAATTTGGGGCACCAAATTGCCTGGTACTCTACACAGCTGTGTGCTGCTCCAGCAGTCAGCCCGCCCAGGAAAGCTGCCCCGCCCCCGCCCCTTCCTGCCCCTGCTCCGCCCCACCTCTTCCCCTGAGGACTGCAGCAGGGGTCGGGCTTGCCCTGCACTCACTGGGCAGCGGTAAGTGGAGCAACCCGGCCCCAGCCCGCTCTGCACCGCCGGCTTCCAGCCATGCCACCGGTGAGTGCTGGGGGGCAGTTCCCCCCTGCCCTCCAAGTCCCAAGGCTGGGAGCCAGGGGAGCAGAGCAGAGCAGGCTGGGGCTGGTCACTCCACTTCTGCCGCCCTGTGAGTGCGGGGTCGGGCCTGTCCTGCACTCACCGGGCAGCAGGAAGTGGAGTGACCCGGCCACAGCCTACTCCGCTAGTGAGTGCTGGGGGGAAGTTTCCCACCTGCCCGCCATACCTGCCCTCCCCGCGGAGGCCTGGGGCCAGCCCTCCCCTCACCCCACCCCACGGAGGCCTGGGAACGCCCCCCTGCATAGGGCACCAAAATGCCTAAGGATGGCCCTGGAACAGACCTCCACCACATGAGCTTATGGAGTAAAACTGATAGCAACAGTAGGTTGTCATCCTCTAAGTGGACTAGCACTGGAGGGCGATTAGACACACACTTGGCCAGCGGTTTTCACAGAGATTTGCTGTCAGCAGAGGAATGGTGAGACTCAGGGATCTTGGGTTCTTTTCCAGGCTCTGGAGGGGAGTGTGCTCTAGTGGGCACAGACCCTTCTGCCCATTCCTCTCAAGCTTGACCCCTTTCTGCCTCATCCCCTCCAATGTGTCTCTGCCCCATCCCTCACTCCATGTCCCAGTCCCATTCTCCTCACCTAGTCAGTCCCTGTCTCCTCAGGCTTCTCACCACACTTCTAGGCTCCCCTTCTCTGGCTCTTTGCAGGGGGTTGGACTAGATGACCTCCTGAGGTCCCTTCCAACCCTGATATTCTATGATTCTCTTTGCCCAGTCTTTTTTGACCAATGGGGCAAAAACAGCATGTCCCCCTGTCCGTATGTCTTAGGAGACAGCCTTTAATTACATGATCACATACTATTTTACTATTTTTCCCACAGGACCCTTGCCTCTCTCAGTGTCCAGGTTGGATGGTGCTCGCTTAATGAGCTATTTCAGATTTTGTTCTACCCTCATTGCTCAATGTGCAGCCGCAGGTTTATTTAGCACCATTTCTTAACTTCCGAGTGCTTGACTGAGAAACTGTAATAACGCCCTTCTAAGGTGGTGTTTTGTGGTCACTTATCTACCCTCGCTTTACAAAGCAGTGTTTCTTTCAGAGGCCTTCAGGGGAGGGATGATCCAAGCTTTCATATCAGTCCTATTCCCTGTCCTTAAATCCTTTAGTCTAATAAGGGCAGGTCTTCACTATGGGGGAGAGGGGGGTCGATTTAAGATACGCAAATTCAGCTACGCGAATAGCGTAGCTGAATTCGACGCATCGGAGCCGACTTACCCCGCTGTGAGGACGGCGGCAAAATCGACCTCCGCGGTTCCCCGTCGACGGTGCTTACTCCTACCTCTGCTGGTGGAGTAAGCGCGTCGATTCGGGGATCGATTGTCGATCCCCGAGAGATCGATTTCTACCCGCCGATTCAGGCGGGTAGTGTAGACCTAGCCTAAAGCAGTTGTTTCAGCCGTCTTCTTTTAAAGTCCCTCCATCCTGGGGCACACATTTGGCTTGGCCCTTCCATTCTACCATGTTGTAATATTATTGTTATTCTTTTGTATGACTTCAGTGCCTCGGAGCCAGGACCCCACGGAGCTGGATTTTAGTTTGCTCAGGTGCACTGAGTCAGGAAGAACACTGTTAGTCGACTTACCTGGCTTTTTTTTCCCTTTCTGTCCTGGTACCATTTCTGTGGGTTCCTGAGCTTTTTTCATCAATATGGAGAGTGTGGCATCATGGGCTCGAAACAGATCCACAACCTCATGTAAAGCAACATCTGTGATCAGATCACAGCTCAGTACCAAGACATCAGTCTGCCAAAACAGAGAAGAAAAAAATAAACATTTCAAAGACAGAACATACCACATACTTGTCAACTTGGGATACCTTAGCAACAAACAGTCTGTAATGTTTCATGGCTTTCTCATTTGAGATCCACATTAAGCCACCAGACAGAGTTCCGGGTGTATGTTTTTACTGGCATGAAGAGGATATCTAGCGGTAAGGTTACTGGATTTGTTACCACTGCCAGCGCACATCCAAGAATGGATCCAATTTGTCATCCTCTCCTTGCAACCCAAGGAGCAGGATCATGGACACACAGATGAGTTCACAGCCTTCAGTGCTGCCATTAAGTTCTGCAACACTTGCCATGGCTATTTTAAGTTAATTAATAATAATGACCTTTCTGGAGTAATCTTTGTAGCTGACTTCCCATCTTGCCTAAACAATTGAAAAATGTATTTAAATGAAGTCACTCTTATTGGAAAATCAAATGCTGGACAAATCTGGCACCTGATTTACTCAGACATCACACCTCAGTTTGCTCACTTTATAAGCATGCCCTCTAAAAGCCAACATCGTCCTGCAACAAATTTTAATAAGCAAACTCCTATTACATTTAACTTTGATCTCAAAGGATCCCAAAGTGCTTTGCAAACTATACGAGGGAACCACTTCACTCACCACTAAAGTACAGCCACGTCTGAAGTGAAATACGACCAATTCCCCGCTATTGCCAATTACAAATACGCATGTCAGACCAGACGCTCTCTTGTTTAGGATCAGCTTTCAATTTCCTGTGAGTGGCAGAAAACTACTTTTCCAAAAACAACTAGTCAGACAGCTATTCTCGCCTCATTTAATTTGCTCCTGACACACCATTTCTAGAGCTTTGCCAACAGCAAAATTAGTGAGTTTGGACTTTATCTTTTAATTTTAATCCATCACTTTGCTCCTAAATGGTGTAATCACAACATTATGTGTCAGGGACACAGTTCTTCTCCCCTCCCTGGTGTTTGTTACTTTCATTTTTTCATCAGTCCATCATTTACTATGCAAGCTCTATGGCACAGAGACACGGATGTTTTTTGTGAAGCTCCTACCATAGGATACGTCATGGTGACAGGAGTTGAATTACTTTATTCATTATTTCTGCTTTAACTGTGAACACCACATCAATTCAAAGAGAAAACCTGAGTGTGCACTTTTTAGTTTGGAAGGGATTGCAAGATAGCCCTTTACCCGATATTAGGAGATGTGAAAGTCATAACTAGGAATAACTCTGAGGTTTGATATACTGAAGGGCCTGCAGGGTCTTTCCCCAAAAGCCTTTGGAGATTGTCAGGTGTTTACCCGTAACTTTGGGGGAATTCATCATGCTACAGACTGCGACACAGCTACCGCGTTAGCATGCTGCACATGGGAGATGTCTAGTACTTTGCAGGGCCATGCCTATCATTTTTAGTGTAGAATATCTGCACTAATAATTTATTATGATGAAGATTATGGCCATTTAGTCTGAAGGAGAACATCCAGGTTGGAAGTCTGACGGGTCCAAAAATTGTGACCTACCTCTCTCCGTCTGAATATAATGCTGCTTATCAAAATCCATATTTCATATGGAGGTTTTGCCTAGGAGAAATGCTATGATTATCTCATCTGAAAAACAAACCAAAGAATCCAATGCCAGCTGCCCACCACTCAAGAGCAACTCTATATCAGCAAACCAATACATACAAATACTGGGAGGAAAATCTGGCGAAGAAGATTTCAGCCTGCAACTTTATGACTGCAAAGAGTGAGACATGCAATGAATGTCTTTCAGAGTATGTAATATTCAGTCTTTTTAAGCTGTAAAACTTCCAGATATTTCTGCAAGAGCATGAATTTAGTCGCAATACTTTCAAAGAAGGGCAAAGATTTGTCAAGGACGTTTAAAAACAGACCAACTTTTCTTCTTCTACCTGATTTTGCAGAGGGAAAGGATTGCTGTTTAAATCTAAATGCATTCACTCCGACGGTGAATAAAGAGACAGACCAGACATATCGTAAGGAACAACTATCTTGACTTGTAAAACAAATCTCGTAATTATTTAACATTTTACTAAGTGCTTTAATCTGTCATTGTAGTAAACTGCCAACAAGCCTTTCGTAATTGTGAACAGGCCCCCCTCTCACTTTAGGACGAGCTTTTGCAAAGACTGAATGCAAGACCCCTGAGGAGCACAGGGGAACAGAACCACCCAATGTCTGGTTGCCATCTGTTCTACCCATTTACTCTCCCAATATGTAAATACACGTCAGCGAGCACAGGGACCAGTGAAACACACAGCTGCTCTGTAAAGCCCACATTTCTGCCTCTCCTCCTGATGAGCAGAGCGCTGGCCTCAGAAGCATGCTGAGAATACACCGTGAAAGGCTCTTTGGGGACTCAACAGCCTCCCCTTTGAAACACCACTCCCCCCATAAATAAAGCCCTCACTGTCTAATGGATGCACTTTTTTCCAGCGTTGAACCCATGAAAGAATAAACTAATGGCTGAATGAAAAAATAAACTCTACTAGTACCCTAGTAGAAGTGCGTGTTTTTCATTACTTTCTTAAGGCTGGTGCAGTAGAAAGAAAACAAATGGGTCAGCTTGTATTTGTTCCAATATGTACTCCATAGACGTGCGCTAAGTACAGTGCACCGTCCTGACAAAGCATCAATAGAAAGGAGACATACTGTATGCACACATGAGCATTCACATCCCCTTAGCGCTCGATTTAATGAATTATGCAAACACTGAACAAACATCAAAATCTTTACGAAATTAAATGCAACACTGATTACATCAACCCCAAACTATTATACAAACACGATAAGCAACAACATGAACTGGTTAAAAAAAACCCCAGCATATGCCATACTTAATAAGCACACCCCCTGCAAGCTCAGTCACTTCAAGGGAAGGGGGGGGGAGGAAGCAACTTATTATTCATTATTCAGACTGGGTGGATAAAAGATGAGGTGAGGAGAACCCAGACAGGGATGATGGTCCAGTGTTTAGAGTGGTAGCCAGGGTCTCAGGAGACCCCGGCTCCACCAAAAATCTCCTGTGTAACTTTAGGTAAGTCATTCAGGGCTTGTCTACACAGTCCCTTCATCTGTGCCAGTGGGGGGGAGGGAGGGTAAATTCAGTGCACACATGCCAGCGTGCATTAAACTGGCTTGTGTGGATGCTGCTGCTGTATATTAAAAGTTCCCTGGTGTACATTAATATAGTCCTGTTTCAAAACAGGACTACATTAACGCACACTAAGGAACTTTCTAGTGCGTGCCAGCAGGGTCCACGTGGACTAGTTAGTGAGTGAGATGCTGATGCACATTAGAATTTACACCCCTGCAGGGGCACATTAAGGTACCGTGTAGACAAATGCTTTGTTTCTCAAATATTTCGTTCCCCATCTGTAATATGGGGATAACAGTACTTCCCCACAATGCATTATAACTGTGATGTATCCAGGTGCTACAGGGGCCGTGTAAGTATCCTTCTTCTGTGTGGCTTAATGACAGCAATGTTAAATGTTCAAGTCTAGGTTGGCGATCCAATTGATTGCTTCAGGTGATGTGGAGTGGATGGCAGAGATTCCATCAGGATATGATCCTTTGGGACACTGTGGACGAGGTGTTCCATAGTTAAGTCCCTTTCCACAGCCGCAAATAGGATTGTGTCTCAGCCGCAATTTATGGAGGAGGTAGGTGGACCTGCCATGTGACGTATAGATGCAGTTCAAAGTGGACCATATTTTTCATGGGGGAGAAAAGCCACTGGTTTCTTCAGTTGCGTCCTTGATCAGCAATTTGTTCAGGACGTGAATCCTTCCACTTCGCTTGCCATTGATCTTTGGGAAAAACCCGGAGTTGTCAAGCTCTTGCGCTGCAAGCCAAAAAGGTTTTCTGAATTTGAGTCAGACTCTTGGTATATTATATTATGTAGGTCTTCATGTATTGAAAATCCTTGTTCCCTTGAATACTATGGAACTCCCAAAGGATTCTCATGGTAAGTAAATCCCATGCAGTCATAATAATGTCATCAGCATAGATAAATTTCCATGATGATGTTCAGGGAAGGTCGCTGGTGTAAGTATTTAACAGGATTGGTGCTAGGACTGATCCCTGTGGTAGGCCATTGTTGAGCATGTATGGCCTGCTGACCTGGTCACCAAGGAAAATGCAAAACAATTTTCCAAACTCTTGGGAAGAATTTTATTATTGCATTGCATGGGATCATTTTGATGGCTTTCAAGAGAAGGGCGTTCGTTCCTCCTTACAGTGTCATAGATGGCAGAGAAGTATAAGAAAGCTACCCCAGTCTTAAGTTTTCACTGGAATCCCACCTTGATGCAGGTTTTTAAAAGGCGAATACTTGGTCGGTGCAGCAGCAGCCGAGTCGGAAACCCAATTATTCATTCAGCAACATTGCTTCTACAAGCGGCATAATCCTTGCCAGTAATATTACGTATGTTTTTCAGATGTATTTATCCATCACACCATACCACACCACGCATCAACAGGAGGACAGAATGCAATCCAAAACATCAAGCTAGTCATGGAAGTTTAGATACCATGGTGACAGGCACCATAAAAAAAAAAAAAAAAAAACTTTAAGAAGACATATTGGCAAGAACTTCACACTAAACCCTGCCCACCCTGGGATGCCTACACAATGAAGAAAATAAGTCCCCAAAAGATCATCTTAAGATTTCAACACGAGAGTGACTTAAAAATAGAAAACACATTTTGAATTGGAATTAATTCACAATATAGATCAAAGGAGGCATACCATGACTATACAGTAGCATATCCCAGCCTAAATCAAAACCCTTGGGTTTGCTCACACCCCGTATACAATGGACACCATTAAAAACTCA
Source organism: Malaclemys terrapin pileata (assembly GCF_027887155.1). Classification (NCBI taxonomy): domain Eukaryota; kingdom Metazoa; phylum Chordata; order Testudines; family Emydidae; genus Malaclemys; species Malaclemys terrapin. Next base: position 107,371,126 of record NC_071512.1, on the reverse strand, counting down.
ATGTCCCACTCAGCAGTGATTGAAGTATCTCCTGCTCTAATAACAGGAAGATATCAAGGTAACCATGGACAACTGGCAGTGAATGTTGAGTTTTTAATAGCATCCATTTTAGGTTTTTCTATCCAGTAAAGTTACAGAAAAAGGGTTGGACCTTTGTAGACGAAAAACAACAGCCGCTTAAATACCAGTCCAAAAAATCAGAAAACATATGCTACAAGGAAAATCTCTAATTCAGACAAGATCAGCACTGAGAGAAAAAAAAGAAATGTCAGTAGCATTATTAACGTACAATTTAAATTAACACATAACCACTAGGGGGAATAAACAGTTTCTAAGGGAACTAAAGAAAGACGTGTTAAATGCAAAATAAATGTTGGTAATGCAATATTACAGTTGAGATGTTACAGGAATACAAGGCAGGAAGTTGAAAGGTTTGGTTTCTACAGCAAGCACAACTCAATTATTTGCACAAATGAAATATTTTGCATTACTTTATATGGCATTCAGACCTTAATATAGTATGGGGCCATGTTACAGTTACTGTTGGAATCAGAACTCTGATGTTCCTAACTTTTGGGAAGGCAAAGTCTCAACCATATGTTGCATTATCATCAGATTATAGATGAAGTGTCCCTGTAATTCTAAAAATGGAGGAAAGAGAACAGTTCTGCTGTGGGCAGCGGCTTGGACTGAGTACCTGCCTCCATAGGAACCGCATTACCCACCACAGCTCACGCTAAGAATCTAATTGCATCCGAGGAGGTAGAACCTCTGCCCCCTCAGTCTCTAAAGAGCCCCTCCAATTACCACATCCATGACCTTTTTAGGGTATTTGAGGCTCTTTGGCTGCTGCTGTAAGTGCAACAGGGAATCTGTACATCACCTTCTGCTTTGATTTTTCAGAATCTATAGGATTTTGTTCCCTTTGGTGGGGAATTCCCACTGCTACTCAATGGCAGCATTTAGCACCAAGCCAAGATTTCTTATCTAGTAGTAAAATAAAAATAAAATAAAATAAAATAAAAAATGTTCACCTGCTGTGCACTTCGCCTCAAGCACTAGAGTTTACTGGTAGTCTAGAGCGTTAGCCACTCTTGTGAGTATCGTCTCAAGCAGTTCAGGAGGATAAATTCTGTCCTACAAGCTAGGCTCTTTCTCTGGGGTCCCAGAGCTTGGGCTCTAGCCTGAACCTGACCAGCTGCACTGCATTTTACAGCCCCGTAGCCCGAGCCCTGAGAACCCAAGTCAGCTGATCCGGGTCAGCCTTGGGTGTGTAATTGCTCAGTAGATGTACCCTGAATCAGAAAACTGTTCTTCCTCAGCAGGCAGGGGATGAAGACTTAAGAAGAGTCTGATCCCCTTTAAAAAAAAAAAAAAAAAAAAAAAGCTATAGATTCTTCTGGAAAAAGAGAAAGAAATAGGGAAAGTATCAGGAGCAGGGCAGGCCCCTGACCTCCCAGGTGAAGCTATCTCGAGGCAATGTAAACACTTTCACCTACATAACCTGTCCGTTTCACTGCCTGTCCTCTGCCAGTGAGCTGAAGGAAAGCCACCAAGGGCTTGGGAGGAGACAACTCCTGTCCTTTAGTACAGATCATCCCGCCCACCAACTCAGGAGGGATCTCACAAGGCAAACACTATTCCATCTGATCTCAACATCTCAAGAACAGCCATGCAAAATTCCAATTTTTTAAAGTTCACATAGGCTGAGAATAGGAATGAGCCATTTCAGCCCAGAGTTTATTACCAAAATTGACATCTGGGATGGAAAAGGTAACTTAAAAAAACACCTAAGCACCTGAAAACAGGAGCTTAAGGATGAGCCTATCGAGTTCATGCATGTATTAGGAATACTCTCAAAACAGAACTTCAGTGTAGTGACATTATTAAACTGTGGGAAACAGCCACAAGAATTGAAGTCTGGAAAACATGCCTTACGATACATTTGTTTCTCTGCTCTCTACAAATGCAACCTTGCCCCACTTACATCTATTCAGAATGGTGCTGCAAAGATCATTTTCCTATGACCAAGTCAATCCTTTCTTTGCATCCCTTTGCTGGCTAATCCTTCTCTATGCATCAAACATAAGTGACTCGTCTTCATTTTCAAGGCCCTTCACAGCCTATCCCCACCCTCCCGAGCATCTTTCACTACTTAGATGTTGATTCCTGCCTCCGATTGCCCACTTGTTCCATTTGTGCTGCCCTATGCTGCCCCCATGCTTCGGAGGACCTGCCCGAAAATATCCAGAATGTTACCTCATTATCTTCCTTCCTGTGATGCCTACAGAAAAACTTGACAGTGGTTACACCACCAGTGGACTGAGACCATAGCCTGTCACCCCGGCCAATCCTGTCCCATTGGGTCCTTGTACGAATATAAGAACGGCTGCACTGGGTCAGATCAAACGTCCATCCAGCCCAGTATCCTGTCTTCCGACAGTGGCCAATGTCAGGTGCCCCAGAGGAAGTGAACCTAACAGGTAATGAATGATCAAGTGATCTCTCTCCTGCCATCCATCTCCACCCTCTGACAAACGGAGGCTAGGGACACCATTCCTTACCCATCTTGGCTAATAGCCATTAATGGACTTAACCACCATGAATTTATCTAGTTCTCTTTTAAACTCTGTTATAGTCCTAGCCTTCACAACCTCCTCAGGCAAGGAGTTCCACAGATTGACTGTGTGCTGTGTGAAGAACTTCCTTTTATTTGTTTTAAACCTGCTGCCCATTAATTTCATTTGGTGCCCCCTAGTTCTTATATTATGGGAACAAGTAAATAACTTTTCCTTATTCACGTTCTCCACACCACTCATAATTTTATATACCTCTATCATATCCGCCCTTAGTCTCCTCCTTTCCAAGATGAAAAGTCCTAGCCTCTTTAATCTCTCCTCATATGGGACCTGTTCCAAACCCCTAGTCATTTTAGTTGACCTTTTCTAACGCCAGTATATCTTTTTTGAGATGAGGAGACCACATCTGTACGCAGTATTCAAGATGTGGGGGTACCATGGATTTATATAAGGCCATAAGATATTCTCCATCTTATTCTCTATCCCTTTTTTAATGAATCCTAACATCCTGTTTGCTTTTTTGACCACCACCACACACTGCGTGGATGTCTTCAGAGAACTATCCACGATGACTCCAAGCTCTCTTTTCGGATTAGCTGTAGCTAAATTAGCCCCCATCATATTGTATGTATAGTTGGTGTTATTTTTTCCAATATACATTGGAATCTCCCCCGTCTATATCCCTCTATCGTCTCCTGTCTTATCCTCAGAGCGCAAGCTGTTTGGGGGCCAGGGATCATCTTTTTGTTCTGTTTGTACAAGCCTCTAGCCCAATGTGTCCTGGCCCTGACCCCTTGTCTAGGGCTCCTAGGCTCTACAATAATACAGATTAATAACAATAAAGGAGATCAACCTATTTAGCTAATTGAGGAAAAGGTTAAGAGGGGATTTGATCTCAGTCTGTAACTGCTCACACAGGGAGAAGACATCTGATAGCAGGAGGGGTCTGTAATGTAGCAGACACAGGCATTAATGATCTGGAGAATGGCGTGGATTGCACCCTCAGCAAGTTTGCAGATGACACTGAACTTGCAGGAGTGGTAGATACGCTGGAGGGTAGGGACAGGATACAGAGGGACCTAGACAGATGAGAGGATTGGGCCAAAAGAAATCTGATGAGGTTCAACAAGGACAAGTGCGGAGTCCTGCACTTTGGACGGAAGAATCCCATGAACTGCTACAGACCAGGGACGAATGGCTAGGCAGCAGTTCTGCAGAAAAGGATCTAGGGGTTATGGTGGACGAGAAGCTGGATATGAGTCAGCAGTGTGCCCTTGTTGCCAAGAAGGCTTACGGCATTTTGGGCTGTACAAGTAGGAGCATTGCCAGCAGATCGATGGATGTGATTGTTCCCCTCTATTCGATGTTGGTGAGGCCTCATCTGGAGTACTGTGTCCAGTTTTGGGCCCCCCACTACAAAAAGGATGTGGAGAAGTGGAGAGAGTCCAGCGGAGGGCAGTGAAAATGATTAGGGGGCTGGGGCACATGACTTATGAGGAGAGGCTGAGGGAACTGGGATTGTTTAGTCTGCAAAAGAGAAGAATGAGGGGGGATTTCATAGCTGCTTTCAACTACCTGAAAGGGGGTTCCAAAGAGGATGGATCTAGACTGTTCTCAGTGGTACCAGATGATAGAACAAGGAGTAATGGTCTCAAGTTGCAGTGGGAGAGGTTTAGGTTGGATATTAAGAAAAACTTTTTCACAAGGTGGGTGGTGAAGCACTGGAATGGGTTACCTAGGGAAGTGGTAGAATCTTCTTCCTTAGAGGTTTTTAAGGTCAGACTTGACAAATCCCTAGCTGGGACGATTTAGTTGGGGATTGGTCCTGCTTTGAGCAGGGGGTTGGACTAGATGACCTCCTGAGGTCCCTTCCAACCCTGATATTCTATGATAAGGTCAAGATCCAGTGGCTAGAAACTGAAGCCAGCAAAGTTCAAACTGGAAATAAGAAACATTTACGAGTGAGAATAAACAACTAATGGAACAAGTTATCAAAGGATGTGGTAGATTCTCCATCACTTGGAGTCCTTAAGGCAAGATTAGATGTTTTTCTGAAAGATACTGTCTAGCGCAATCACAAGGTATTATTGGGCTAAATGCAAGAATCACTAGGTGAAATTATCTAGCCTGTATAATGCAGGTCAAACCAGATGATCGTAATAGTCCCTTCCGACCCTCAAATCTATGAAGATAAAACAACAGCAGCATGCAAGATGAAAAGACACATACATAACAGAGGCCTCTGAGGTCCTTTCTTCAATCATAATCAGTTTGATTCTAAAACAAAATATGCTGCTTTTCGGGGGCCTGGGGGAGAAAGAATATTTTTATCTCCCAGATCAAACCCTCAAAGAAGTCACTGTGCAAAGAACAATTTCAGCTTTGCTTTGACGAACAGAAACACCATGGCCTCGTCAGTTCCACATTATATTCTAGGCCGAATGAATCACTGAGACCTTGAAACGTGTATGGGGCTTTCAGGATATCCTCCTTTCAGCCCAGAACTGTCCATGGTGACATGACTGGCCTGTACAGGAAAAAAAAAGAGATCTGCCACAGAGATAAATCAAAATTATGGGTGCTCAGCTCCCTATGTAATCCAACCCATTGTTCTGCTGTATCCACACCGTCCTCTGTTTGAATATTCCTAAACCAGTCTGTTCTCCAGGTCAGCGGTCCAGTTTTTCAGGGACTCCCAGTCCGCAATGATCGTTGTGAAGGTCAAAAAATAAAAAATGAAAGAACTGAATAGGGACACCAAGCAGAGAAACCTGGACAATGACCACTACTCCGAGGTAGCATCGCAGGAGTCCATGGACAATACTCAATGGAAGTTCAAGACTGCCAGTCTCACAGAATGAAGTTCTCTATTTTTCTTGATAATAGGAACAGCATGGACAACTCTCTCATCCCAGATATGGCCTCAAACCTGACCTGAAGGGCCCATATCTAGGGTGAGAGAGTAGTTAGGTCTCCGAGGCTCTTTCAACCCTTGGCCTCTCCACTGAGATGGCCAAGAAGGTTGCCAATTATTGGCAGTGGTGTCTGAGATATTGATATGTTTGTGTAAGAACACAAGAACATCCATACTGGTCAGACCAAAGGTCCATCTAGCCCAGTATCCTGTCTTCCGACCAGGGCTTTGGAGCGGAGCCCAGAGCTGGAGCACGGAGCAGCTCGGAACAGTGGAGCTGCAGGTTTTTGCCTGGAGCTGGAGCAGAGTCGGAGCACAGCTCCAAAGCCCTGCTTCCAACAGTGGCCAATACCAGGTGCCCCAGAGGGAATGAACAGAACAGGTAATCATCAAGTGATCCATCCCGTCGCCCATTCCCAGCTTCTGGCAAACAGAGGCTAGGGACACCATCCCTGCCCATCCCTGGCTAATAGCCACTGAACTAAATTGTGTAGATTCTTAACTAAGATTGTATAGATTTTCACACCTTCATTACAGCAGAGCATCTCCTAGGAACGAGGTCACCAAACTTATTTCATACAAGCCTCTGAATACGCATCAAATTCAACAACTTTTGATCACTACAAATATGAATTTGAACTAGCAACCTAGAAGTGAAACGTTCTGTATTCCATTATCAACCCCCAAGCCATACAGTCCTTTAATCTCAATTCCCTTAAAACACTTGGTCTGGATACCTCTATGAAAGCTGGATATAAATATTTTTATAGAGGCGTTCCAAATGAGATTTATTCAGATTAATTTTTACTTAAGACTTTTTATTTTTAAAATATTCCCATTTCACTCATATTAATTCTTCCTAAAACACACATTGCAATAAAATATTTATGCAAAAGTTGTGATTTATTTTAAATGAGGAAAACATGGGATGATTGCAAAGGCTTTACTAATAAAGAGGAAGATTATTTTAACTTCTGCTGTTTATGCCATTAAATGAAAACTATAATGGTAGCGCACAAAGTCTGCACTGCTCTGGAATAAAATCATTTTTCAGGATCACTTTAGCAAAGTTATTTTAATTATACAGAGTCCAATACTTTTGCAATTCAAATACCATCTTGTTTGTGGAACTCACATGGAAGTGTATATGAGTGTCTAGATGGAAAAACATACATATTAACATGGGCAAAAAATATCAACAATTAAAATCAATAAAGGACGTCCAAGTGCAAACAAGCTTCAGAGAGGTACAGTGTGGACTGAGCACAGGACTGGATGCCTGGAACTTTAGGCCCTCAGAACAAGTGATGGCGCCATCTAGTGACTCCCTCTAGGACCTTGCAGATAGCCAGTAAACTCCCTGCCTCATTTCATCTTCCCCACATGAGATTGTGTGAGGACTCCGTTTGCGAGGCACTGTAAAAGTGCCAGGAGTCATCGTCATTATTCACCGCTCCACGGGTTAAAATCAATTGCCTCATGCAAGCGTCTAACGTTTTGTTACTAATCCACAGTAAACAGGCAGCAAAATAAGTCGCCATATCATTTTAAAGCTATGCAACTTTGGGGTTGTTTTTTTAAGTTTGGAAAGACAATTTAACTCTGGAAATGTGCCAGACAGAACACGATTCGAGGCAGCCCTGTATATAGCCACCAAACAGGTACAGCAAGGACAACAGCACTGCAGGCTTCCCCCACACAGCATCACCAGCCTGCTTCCAAGGCCCGCGGACCAGGGACGGGGGCAAGAGCTGTCTGTCAGTATCTGTACTTCACCACCAAGACTGTCAGCTGCTGTGACTGTGGTTTGGGGATGTCCACTGTCCATTAGGAACTGGCCAATGACATACAACCCAACAGCCATCAGACGGTGGTAACTCATAGTCACTTCTCCCTTGGCAGGATGTGACGCTGAGACAGAGGTGAAACACTGCACATCCATTGCCAACCCCTTGAGCCATCTCGTTCTGCTGTGCAGCATGTTAACGTCATGTGCAAAGCAGAACAGTCTCTTTGGAGTCATCAAAACAAAGGGGTGAGACAGGGCTTTTTTTATTTGCATTTTGTATTTGCTGTCAGCCATGCTGAAGAGACTGGTGAAATGCTTTTAACTGAGCTAAACGTTCTGTTTATCTATTTTAAAATTAAGTGCTGCTGAGAAAGAGATCCTGTTTGTCTCCTTATAGATGAATTTCACTCTTTTTTATTTCCACTGACAGTACAAAAATCTCTCTCTGTATATTACGGGGATTCAAGTTTTTCTTTCCACGGTCACCAAATGTTGCTCAACTGTACAAGGAGAATTCAGATTCCCCCTTCCAGCCGTTACAGTGAGCTTACTTACATCATGTGTTTGGAAAGGAGATTTTTCAACAGAGGAAGTGAAGCGCTTAGCCATGCTGTCCAAGACTATACGGATCAGTGACCCTCAGCAGCATACAGACCACCACTGTGACATCACAATTTCCACAACATGGCTCAAAAAGATGCACATACCAGGAGAATCTGGAGTTTCAATCTTTGCTTATTTGTTCGGGGAGGGAATTTTTTCTCCTTAATGGCCGGCCTTTATTACAATTGTTGGAAATTTTACTTTAGAAACTGGGAAAACCAGGTGGACCACCTGAGATGGAACATTTCATATGCGATCACTTACCGGTGATAGGAGCAGAAGGCATGCTGATTAGTTCACAGTATATTAGTTAGGGCTTCCATTAACACAACTAAGGGCTCATCAAGGAAGGAAAATGTGAAATCGTTTCATTGCTATTACTCTCCTGGAATGCCACATTTTAACAGCTGGCCAGAGTATAGTGGGTGACAAGGGAGAGGAAAGCTTAATACAAGATAAAAAAAAATATGGACTTAGTGAAGACAAATGTTTAACACAGGTATACCCACCCTCCCTCCGCCCAAAACCCAGATTTCATTACCTAACCAGGTTTCTCAACCTGCCACCTAGAGGGCTCCAGCCTGAGAGGGTAGCACCAGACAGCAGCCGCGTGGGGCTGATGAAACCTGGCATCAAAACAGGGTGGCCAAAAATTAAAGAAGCCTAAGTTTAAAAAGAACTCATTTTTAAATTACACTCTGAGAAAGAAAGGACGATCACAGAAAGTTTTGACACAGTTTTGATAAATGGTATAAGCAGCTCAAAGGATTAACCCAGAGGACGTGAGCGCATCAAGTGCCTGCCAGAACACTACAGTCAAACACAGCATCGTGATTTTGGTGTTGGTGAATTACCCAATGGAGAGGCTAAATTTTTACCTTTGCTGTAGTCCTTGCTTTGGAAGAACCGCAATTTAGAAGCTTCTTCCTACCCAGTTATGATAAAAAAAGTCTTTCAAAACTTATTTTTTCTAAGTGTAGTACATTAAACGTACCTCTATGAGCTCAACACGACGTTATCCTTTATAGCTTTTAATTAGTGTTGTTAAACTGTTTTGTTGCAAAAAAAGGAGAGGAAATTCAGAGAAGCCCAGCACAAAAAGGGCTGTGGAGAGATTGCCTTGTAAGAAAATTAAACAGGAGGTAAATATGTACAGCTTAGCTAAATGGCAACTATGTGAGGAAAATAACCATCTACCAGCAGCTGTACAAGGGAACATAACTAGGAGTGATGGGACGAAATCAACGGAAAGAAAATGTAAGCTGAATATTAGAAAAAAACCCATCCTGACCACAAGAACTAATAGACTGTGGAACAGTCCCTACAGGGAAGTGGTGCAAACGCCTGTTGGCGGACTCTGAAACTACACCAAAGCACTGGGAAAGGTATTGGATGGAGCTAACTTACCTAGCCCCTATGGATGGATTAGATGACCTAATAGCAGGGCTTGAAAAACCATTCACCCACACCAGCTGAGTGGGAAGCCTGCCCTGTTGAAAAGGAATATATATCAACTACTTCAAAATCTAAGCTTTCTGAGCATGTTAATAGAGATCACAAGAAATTAAAAGCCAGTCTAGTTCTTATGCTTGTGAAGGTAACTATGTAAACATGAACCACCTGTAAACCAATGCAGTACCATCCTCCTGAGTCTGCAGCACACACCACCAGCATCTTTCCTGCTGCTAAGACCTTTGCCAAGTAGCAGGCACAAAACTGACAGGACTCATCAGTTTCACTGCTGATATTCAGATTCATGTCAATTTCATACTCCAGAAGCTGCGGGCTTGGTAAAACGCCTTGGGCAGCAACACAGGTAAGCACTGGAAGCAGATACTGGGGAGGAGTAAAAAACAAACCAAACAAAAACAAACAGAAGCTGGGGAAGGTCTAATGGACACCTCCTCCTGGGTGACCCCAGCAGCAGACAACAAGCACCAGAGGTAGAGAAGAAACAGAAGGCACCTTCCCCTTTCTAGCAGCTACAAGAGTGCAAAGTTCCAAATTTATAAGACAAGTTCAGCATCTTCTTAATTCCAGGTATCTGGTGTCAGGACAGCCAGGCACTTTTCCTGGACCTCACACATGAAGCTCTTTTCTCATCTCACCCTACTCATCTTATGTATTTACCTCTGAATTAGGAGATGTCTTAAATGTTTCAAGATCCGCCTAATAGGTCTTCTCCATCCCTAACTCTATAACCATGCTATTTTCCCCCACACTAACTTTGTAGAGCGAATCTTCTTGTTGCTGTTCTTTAAAACTTTAAATGATTCTACTACCACAAGTAACTGAGATTACACAATTTAGGTGCATTAAACAAATAAAGTTACTGGGCCGTGATCTTACAAATGTTGACACATAAGCACCGTTACTGCTATGAATAATTCCAGAGAAATCAACGTTGTAAATTCCAAGAAAGATTCCAGCAATTCAGATTCTGATAAAGATGCCAATCACTGTGTACAAGTCCCTCCTACTTAGCCACACATGACTATCATTTCTGAAAATAATCTTGCTACTTACGAGGCAGCTATTGTTTTGAAATACTAACAGATTTGCCTGCGGGACCAATATTAGGGACTTACAATAACGATTCCAAAGCTGAAAATATGATCCTGTGAGTCGCTGAGGACCTCCTGCAAGGTGCTGAGTACTTTCCGCTCCCATGGCCACTTAACAACCAGAGTCAGGCTCTACAGTCTTACTGTAAGACCATTTCTATTATAAACCTGGTTTTGATCCAACTCTAACTCAAATTAGAAATTCTCAAACCTGGAATATTGCATGCTTCATTTTACTCCAGAGAATTTGGGCAAAGTTAAGGGTTAATCAGACCAGCAGGTTTATAGTTAAGAGTCTGAAAAAATAGTATTCCTTTTATTTTTGAAAATGGTTCATTTTTTGTCTGCTCACAACTCAAGTAGATTGGCCTAGTCCATGCTTACTTAAAAATTATTTTCACATTTATCCCCAATGAAAACCAGGACTTTGGATGACTTAACTTTTTAGAGTGCCTATTCTTTGGAAGTTTAGTTATTTTTCCACTAACAAAGTCTACAGGCATCCTGGCAAAGCAAATGCCACCTGCTTCATATATCCAGAGAGCAGGGAAGACTGACAGACACACACAGATATTCCAGAGCCCAGTGGTTATAGCACTGACCTGGTAGGTAAAGATAAAGGGTCGAGCCCCTCTGGTCTAATCACTGTTTAATTACTCATGCAAAGAGGAACAGCTTCGAGAGGAGAGATTGAGGCAGCCCCACATCAGACTCTCCCGTAGCTCAGTGGTTAGCACACCCTAACCCTCTTCTCCCCCACTCAGGAAGAAGAAAGTGAATCTTCGCCTCCCGCATCCCAAACAAGTGCTCTCTGCACTGGTTTAAAGGTATACGGTGGGCCCCACCACCTCTTCCCAATTTTGTGCAGTGCGGCAGTGTCTAACTCATTCCTGCAAGAACCTACTTGGGCATGATCATTAGCAGAGGTAGGGGCCTCCCTGCCGCCGGATTAATGGATCACATTCTGAGGCACTTTCCTCCCCTGCCATGTACTGTACAGGTAGCCGAGGCGCCTGCCTCAGGCTTTGTGGATCACAAAGCTGTTCCTGTGATTTTCTAGGTGCCTAAAAGTTAGTCCTCCTGACACTGAGCATTGCAATGCCCAAGTCCCTTCATGGATCCGGGCCTTATGGTCTAATTTAAGGCAAGATGTGACAAGTTGATGCAACGATCAGAAGGAGGGTGGGTAACAGTGACAGGAAAACATGGTTACATATACATCAAGAAGAAAATTTCAGTGACCCTTTCTGGCTACCTGCCTACGGTATGGAAAACTCTAGTAGGCAGATTTAGCAGAAGTTGATAGAAGCAGGTCTTAGTTATTTAACCTACTGAATTTTCACTCCTAGTCTTTATAGACACTCAAATTTCTGAAAACAGACAGGAATATATAGAAAGAGCTAATCAGAAGAATGGAATATTAACATACTGTACAAGATAAATAGCATGTTTGTGGCTGCTTCTGACTTCACTGCAAGTATAACTGGAGGCCAAATACACAACTGCTTTATTTCTCTCCTGCAGAATCCAGCAAAGCCACTTGTTTGTGACTAAACAGCTAAACTACCTTATTCAATGAAGGATGCTGTTCCCTTACTTTACGCAGCTTTTTCAGCGCTGCCAACAAAACAATGTGCGTGAGATCCACAGGAGTTTCATTTTTTTGTATGTATCCATCTAAGTTTTGTACACTGCGGGGTCTGAAGTTTTCTACTCCACTGGTGACGCAACTATCAAAACACCACAGAAAGTACTGGAGTCTTCCATAAAGAACGGCAGAGAACTACACTGCTGCAACATTATGTTTGCACATTTCAGAGAAAAAAGAAAATAAGTCAAGAAATGCAAAATGTAAAACTTGCACAATATTAACTCAGTCAAGAGGGTTTATGTTTTATAACATATACTGTTTAATACACTATAAAAATACCATCAGCTTGAAATCTAGTCAATTTTCTAATCACACTTTTTTATTTTACAAAAAAATGTCTCTCTGCACTGTTGCTTTGTGAAAGATGCACACATATCAAGGAAACTGATTACATACAGACAGCAATGAAATTGACCAAACACTAAGACAAAATTGGAGATTTTTTCAGTATACTTGGGATATTTGACATCTTAAAACCCCAATCATGCAAACTGCTCCATGCAGGCACCATCCCTAGACCTACACGCAACCCTGCAGAATTCAGCCACAGGGTACACTGCATGGCAGCCATGAAGGATTGGGTTGTTAGATGTTACTTGTAACAATCAGTACAAAGTTTTCAGACAGAAATAAAATCTTTAAGTGTCCCTTTACAAGGAAGGCTTAAGAAATACAAGAATAGCAGCACTATGTATGTGCAACCTAGCCAGGTTAACTTTTGTATTTCATAACCTGGCGATTTGAAATGTGTGATCTTAATGTTACATTAACATCAATGTTTTGCATTTAATTAATGTCAGCATTAACAATCCCAATTAGAGTTTGAAGTTCAAATTATTTGTAGCAGATTCTATTGCATGGGCTCAGAAATGATTCTTCAATTACTTATAAAATGTAGACAGTAAGTCATACTCCCACTAAACCAAGTATTCCTTCTGCTCCACTTTTAAGTGCTCATTAAACTCCTGTGTCTTGAGCGCTTGCAGCTCTATTTGGTATAGCATTTCAGTAGTTTCCAACAAAAAAGCAACTTCAGCAATAATCTCTGTTCTTGTGTATTGCAGTTCTCCACCTTGAGCAAGCCGGCATCTCACACGTGGAAGAGAGGAAGGATGATCTTGTGGTGAAGGCATTGGTCTAGGATTTTAGAGATTGGGGCTCAATCATCCGCTCTGCCACAGACTGCCTGTGTGATGTTGGGCACTTGAGTTCATTTTTCCGTGCCTCGGTTCTCCACCTGCCAAGTGGCAATACCACTCCCCTACTTCACAGGAGTGTTGTGAGGATAAACCTGTTACTGGTTGTCAGGTGTTCAAATACCGGTGTTAAACACCACAGAAGGTCTTGAAAATAAATTAATTCTGAAGGAGCTAATGGAGGCAAAGAAAGGGCAGATCCAGATGTCTTCACCTAGGAACTCAAAGCCTAGAATTCATGGGATTAAGTTATCAGCATTGTCCATTAACTCCCAAATACAGATGTTTAAGGATAAGAGCCTTACTAAGGAAGGGCTGCAGCAGGAAGAATTTACTATATTGACAAGACACACATCATGGGGGCTGGTGATTGAATCATTATGAAACATGAGATGTTGGCTGAGTGGTAGAGCTTACTGGATAGACCAGTGTTCTAACCCAGGCTGAACACCTACATTGGGAGTCAAATCTCAAAGCAGACATCCCTGACAGATAAAGACAGAGGGTGCAAAGCAGGTGAAATGGAGACTGAGGAGATTTTGCACAAGTTTGCTTTGCCCTCATTCATTTCAATAAACGGGGGACAGAGCCCGAAATGAGTGGAACCAGCTGCTTGCTGCTCTCAGCTGTGAGAGTTTGTCTTGTGTTTGAATAATCAAGTCTAGTACTGTAACAAGGGATAGAGGAAGGATGGTCCAGTGGGTAGGGTTAGGGAGACAGGTTCAATTCCTCTGTGACCTTGGGCAGGTCACTTAGTGCCTCTATGCACTTCAGTTCCCCATCTGTGAAATGGGGATGATCATACTTCACAGGGCTGTTGTGAGAACAAATGCATTCAAGATCGTGAGGCACTCAAATACCACAGTGATAGAGGCCAGGTAAGTATGAGAAAGGAGAAAGGCTTTTCCCTACAGCACTTACAGGCTCTGCAGACCTGAGCTCTTCTGAGATCAGTGTACAAAGTTTTTGAAGTCAAATCTTGGGAGACTCATCTAGCCTTTGCAGAAGCAAAATCTTTACTTTAACTACTAAGCTGAGTTTCCACTATATTGCAGTGTGCTGAGCCCGCGGGTCACAACAGCGCGACAGCCCTGCATAGGAGAACATACAGATCAGCTAGGTCATGGGTAGTTCATGGTTTCCAATGGTCCAATACCTATTCATAACTTCCTGCGGTTTGCGCTCATGGGCTGAACTGGCCTGAGGGTTATTTCTCACTGTATTGTATCATCTTGGCTTTGCTCTCCCTCACCTGCACTAAATACAGGCAAACTGTCTAGAGTGTTACCTCATATTTACTGTGTAAAATAGACTTGTTCTTCTGTTGGGGGGTAATTAACTCAATTTGTGACAACTAAAAATTTCAACAACCAGTCTAGACTTCTCACCAGTTTTTGGCAGTGGCTGTGATAATGTTGCCAGCAAACTGTGGCCACAAGCATCAATTGTTTCAGCAAGGAAACTTCAGATTCTCCAACCAGGTTCCTCTCCTGTTATATCTGAGCTCTACTAGACAGACTCGGCAAATTTTCAGCTTCCCCGACTGTGCAGTTCTCTCACCTATACCAGACAAGAGAGGACGTATCCCGGAAGAGGTATACCAATTGTATGCATTAACCAGTGGAATGGCTCCAAAATACACACCATGCAGCAATCTGCTCAAGAATTCAGTGCCAAATTATTTGCAATGAGAGGGCACTATTTCCATCTTTGCTGGGCAAACAAAGATGGGGAGCAGAGGGAACTGGCTGCCAATACATTCACATACCGCAAACCTTTACTACAGCAAAGCCTCATACTGCTTCCAACTCTCACCCTCAATTCCTCTCCAGATCTTCTTTAGTCTCTGCAAAATATACTTTCACTGAAGCAGTATGTCCTTTTCTACTCCTCTCCTTACCCTTTACCCTCTTCACTGCTGCCTCCCTAAATCTCCAAAAGAGTTGCGAGGATGGCCAAAAAGAGGGATGCCTAACTGATTCGGGATAGACCCAGCCAGCCAATACAACTGATAGAGCAGTGGTCCTGCTTCATTACTGCGTTCACACACGTGGGTTAGAATACCACCCAAACAGCTCCAAACTGTGACTTGCACTTCAGTGTTCTTTGTACCACAACTCTGCCCATTGGAGTGATTTTGTTCTGTATACTCATCCTATGAATCACCTTTCCCGAATTACTCCCATTGTGTGTATCCAGAGTGTAGGTTTGCCCTGTAGGGTACGTCTACACAGCAAAGAAAAACCCCTGGCTGGCCCATGACAGGTTGGAGGGAAGACGGGGGGTTCATTTGTGTGTAGATTTCTAGGCTCGGGCTAAAGCCCAGCTCTCGGACCTCAGGGTCTACACAGCAATGAAACAGCCCCACAGCCCGAGCCGGCTGGCATGGGCCAGCCGCAAGTTTTGAAGGAAAAAGTTACTTGAAATCTTAACTTGTCCATTGGCATTCTACTGGAACCAAAAAGAGCATTTAATGCCATGAGTTGGCAAGGGAATTAAAAAAACGGAGGGGGGGGGGGAAGAGGAGAAAGAAACAACCAAACATGTTAAAACATTAAGCATCTGACTTCAATCCACAAAACCAAATTCAATATTAAGGCAGAAATTCTGTCCCTAACCTACACAGTGTGCCTAGGTATTGGAGAGAGCTCCAAATAGATTATACAGACTGAAATAAGTAGACATAACAGACAATTTCGAACCCATCTCAGAACTTCCTTACTACTGTGGTTTTAAATTAATTCATTTGCATGCCTATTTGTATTATAGGCCCCAACCAAAATCATGGCCCAGTTGTTCAGGTCGTTGTATGGCACACAGTGGAGATAGTCATATCATTACACAGTAGAATTCCTAAAGAACTGCTAAGATTTTAAATCACACGTGAAAGAAAAATCTTAAGAGACATCCTTTAGCCAAGGTAAAAGAGTTGTACCTTAATTTTCTGATGAATATGCCTTAGTGAGTCTGCAGTACCCATGTCTGCATCATCAGGGATACACACTATATCTAATTTCATCTTTGTGTCTAGGTTTAGCAACTTCTGGACTTCTTTGGTTGTAACCACAATGACCTCTGTAGTAGGAAGGAAGAGAAGGGTGAGGGGAAAACAACAAGGCAACAAATATTCATGTATTCATCAATCCAATGCACAGAATACACACACACTTGCAAACTTTCTCCAACTTCCATTGTGCTTTATGAATGGATTTAGTCCTTTAACAGAGCTCTTCAAATCCAAAAAAATGAGTTCCAGATTAATGAATTTCACAGAACTAGAGGATTAAGTTTTTGACTGACATGAAAGTAACCTCTTGTACTTTTTTTCCCCCGTCATGAGAGACACGACATGGAATTGAGAGGGGAGCAGGGTACATTTCCTGGTACTGTTAGCAAGCAATTTACCGTATATACTCATTCATTAGCCCGTTTGTTTATAAGCCGATTCCCCAAGATGGCTAGGTAAAAATAGCAAAAACTGTATGATCCTTTCATAAACCGAGCCTATATGTATGAGGAAGCAAACAATTTCGCCGCTGCTCATGAATTCTGTATTATTATAACAACAACAGGTTTTTCGTTAGATTACATTAAAATAATTCTAGCAAAACTTTTGAGTGTTTCTTGTGATGCCAGCTTTTAAAATATAGCAGGGGTTGGAAAACTTGGCTCCCGGCCTGTCAGGGTAAGCTGCTGGCGGGTCGGCACGTTTTGTTTACTTGGAGCGTCTGCAGGCACGGAGCCCCTCAAGTAAACACTCCAAGTAAACAAAATGTCCCCAGAGGCTTACCCTGACGGGCCGGGAGCCAAAGTTTTCCAACCCCTGTTATATTTTAAAAGCTGGCATCACAAGAAACACTCAAAAGCTTTGCTAGAATTATTTTAATGTAATCTAACAAAAAACCTGTTGTTGTTATAATAATACAGAATTCACGAGCAGCGGCGCAATTATTGTTTGTTTCTGCATATTCAACAACTTTAAGTTTGAATGCTGCATCGTAAGAAGACCTTTTTCTTTTGATTTCACCGTTGTTCATTTTAAATACTAGTATGAAAATAGATTATTATTATTATTGTAGTTATAGATTTTGTAGGACTTTATATAGGAATGTCACCTACTTTATCACTCAAATTATTATTGTTCTTTGTTTATTTCAAAGCAGCCCTGTAGCTTGGCATGTCTGTAGGGATAACAGGCTATTTCAATTTTATTAGAGAGTCCATCGATTCTGCACGTTATATTTTCATATTGGCTCGAGACTTATGCGGTCCATTTCAAGCCAATCTAGTTCGCTAAACAAAGCCTTTGCAACTGTTTGCAAAAAGGCTGCAGTATTGACATCAATAAATGGGTCGGCAAACTTTGGCTCCCGGCCTGTCAGGGTAAGCCACTGGCGGGACGTTTTGTTTACTTGGAGCATCTGCAGGCATGGAGCCCCTCAGCTCCCTGTCGCCGCGGTTCGCCATTCTCAGCCAATGGGAGCTGCAGGAAGTCGCGCCACTTCCCGCAGCTCCCATTGGTTGGGAACGGCGAACCGTGGCCACAGGGAGCTGAGGGGCACCAAGCTGCAGACACTCCAGATAAACAAAACGACAATGTATAAGATATTCAATTCAATGGATTCCATAGAGTTTAAAATCATCAAATTTTTGTGTAGACCCGTTTATAAGCCGACCCCCGCTCTTTGATGCGTCACTTTTTTACCAAAAATATTCGACTTATGAACGAGTATATACAGTATTTAAACTACATGTCTGATAATGTTTCTTACACCTTGAATAATCCCTGTCTTAGTGCATCTAAGGATCAGTAATTTTAGCAATGAGGGATACAGCATTAACTTTCTTCCCCTACCTCTCAAGTTGCACAGCTCATTCTAGAGAAACACCAAACGTGCTATTAGAGACAATAGTTAAATCAACTCTCCTAGCACCTGCCTGAGAGGGAAATGGAATAGTTTGACCTAGAACAACACAGTTGGGCTCAATCTAGATAGGAAAGACAGAAAGGACAGTGGGAGATGGAGTGGTATGTGGGAGCATTAACAACGCCATGGAGCTACAGAGGGAA
Source organism: Malaclemys terrapin pileata (assembly GCF_027887155.1). Lineage (NCBI taxonomy): Eukaryota > Metazoa > Chordata > Testudines > Emydidae > Malaclemys > Malaclemys terrapin. The sequence goes on along the minus strand of NC_071512.1, from coordinate 107,352,759 downwards.
AATGAAGACTACGATGGTAAAGTAGTTCAGGTAAGGGAACAAACATTATAAACAAAATATCAACCCGCAACAGGCATTTACTACTGACACCCAGGAATGAAGGACAGAGTGAAAAGCAAAACTTCTTGAAATTAGTCTTGAAATAGATAAAACATAAAATACTGTACGCCTAGGGACTTTCCCAAGACTTACGGTAGGTAACAAACACAACCAGGCATGCACCAGAAATGTCCCCAAGTTATGAAAGAATGATCCAGTATGAAAAGACTAACCAAGGAAGCCATTCTGTATTGACTAATTAATGAGACAGAGGAAATAAATGAACACATGGAACAATAGGGCAGTTTGGTACCGCTGACGAAGAGCTACTTTTCAAAGTTGATTTATTTTGTTTACTAGAATTATAAAACCAGTGTGTGAAGGGAGCATGGGATTGCAATTGATTTTATGTAAAGCAGTTGCTACAGTGTCCTAAAAAAACCCCTCTCAAAATCAAACGAAACTGCCTTGGATTCAAAACTGGCTAAAGGACCTAAAGAAAGGAAAATGATAAATGGCAATGTCTTGAGTTGGGGGGGGGGGAACAGCCAGTGGAGCAGGGGTTGTTAGTACATCCAGTCTTATTTGACATTTTTATTAATTGTCTGATTGGGGGAAGACATCAAGTTACTGAAATTCATATACTGAGACCTGGGAACACTGGCAAGAATAGAACAGTGATATAAAGAGACCTAAACAGGCTGGAAAGGTTAAAAAAAAAAAATCAATACAGAATTAAAGTATGAGAATATAATTAAGGTTAAGATTTTGTCATGGTTATTTTTAGTAAAAGTCACAGACAGGTCACGGGCAGTAAACAAAACTTCACAAAAGCTAAGACCTGTCTGTGACTTTTGCTGCTGCGGATCCATGGTTTCCCCCAGAGGGAGCTGTGGGGTTCTCCCTCTGCCTGTGTCAGCTTGGAGCTGCAGCGGGGGCCCCCCTCCACCCACGGCAGCTGGAGCTGCAGGGTGACCATATTTCCCAAAGAGAAAATGGGACACCCCCAGCCACTCGCCCAAGGTGTGTTCCCCCACGTGAGGTTGTCACCCGTCGCTGGAACCTTGCAGGGGGCCCCCTGTCACTGGAACCCTGCCAGGGCCCTGCTGGGCAGCAGCACTTGGGGCTGAAGCACAGAATGTCCCGAAGGTCTCTAGAAGTCACGGATTCCATGACCTCCGTGACACAAACGTAGACTTAAGTATAATTAATGCCAGACAACATGGTTTTAAAGAAAAAAGGTCTAATCAAACAAACCTGATTTCATTTTTTGATTAAAATAGAAGTTCAGTTGATAAAGGCAATTTTGTAGATGCAACATACATAAACTTCTGTAAGGCGTTTGACTTAGTACTAGATGACATTCTGATTTAAAACTAGCATTGTACAATATCAATAAAACACACGTTAAATGGATTAAGGATTGGCTAGCTGACAGATCTGAAGTAGTAATCATCAATTGGGAAATCATGATTGAAGGGGATGCTTCTAGTGGAGTTCCACAATCATCAGTCCTAACACTATTTAACATTTTTATCGATGATCTGAAAGTAAATAAAAAATCACTGCTGATAAAATTGGTTGCTAACACAAAGATTTGCAGAGTGGTAAATAATGAGGCGGATAAGGCAGTCACACAAAGCAATCTGGATTGCTCAGTAACCTGGGCCCACCTAAATAAAATTCATTTTATTACAGCCAAATGCAAAAGCATACAACTAGGAACATAGACTGTAGGCCATACCGACAGACTGGGGAACTGTATCCTGGAAAGCGATGACTCTGGAAAGGATTTAGGGGTCATAGCCGATAAACAACTCAACAGAGCTCCCAAGGCAATGCTGTGGCAAAACGGGCTAATGCAACCCTTGGGTGTATAAACAGGGGAGTAATGAGGAGGAATAGAGAGGTGATTTTACCTCTATCTACAGCACTGGTGAGACAGATGCTAGACTATTGTGTACAGTTCTGTTGTCCACATTTTAAAAAGGATGTTGAAAAACTGGAGACTGTGCAGAAAAGAGCCACAAAAGTATTTGAGAGATGGAGAAAATGCCTTACAGTGAGAGACTTAAGGAGCTAAATCTCTTTATCTCGCCCAAAAGATTGAGAAACCACTTGATTACAGTGTATAAGTACTTTCCTGGGAAGAAAACAACAGGTACTAACAGGCTCTTTAATGTAATGGGAAAAGGCAGAACAAGAACAAGTGGTTGGAAGTTGAAGCCAGAAAAAAATCAACTTAGAAATTAGACACAATTTTTTAAATAGTGAGGGTGACTAACTACTGGAACAAACTACCAAGGGAAGTAGTACTTCTCCATCTCTGGATGTCTTAAAATCAAGATTGAATGCCTTTTTAAAAGAAATGCTTTGGTCAAGTACAAGATGTTGGGCTCAATGCATGGGTAACTATATGAAATTCTATGGTCAAACTAGATCTAATTGGTCCCTTCGGCCTTTAAATCTATGAAACTATTAAGTAATTTTAAAACATTAACATTGGAAAAATATGAACTAATACAGATGGAGAAAAATAATCTAAAAAACTAAGTGGGTAAAAAGCAGAGATAATGACAATTTACAAGTATATGAATGGTTTCCATGAAGCAGGAAGAGGAATTATTTAGGGTGCTACAAAGGGTATCATTTGGAGTAATGGATAAAATTAAGGAAAGGAAAATGTAGGCTGAATATGAGGAGAAACTTCCTGTTTGGCTATGGAACAGTCTCCCGAGGGATGGGATGGAAATCCCATTGCTTTGCACACTTGAAGGTAGAGGGAATAAAGCCATAATAAATACTGTATTATTAGGCTTGGAAGGATTCGAGTCAATTCCACCATAGACATACAACTTGACAAAACACTTTCCCATTGACAATAATAGACATTTACAGCTAGCTAGGCAAAGTAAGACAAATTCTGCTTGAGAACTTATAAGAGTTTGATTTAAGATATTTACTTTGTATATTTTGACATGTGATGTTGACAATTTGTTTTTTAACAGTTATAAAGCTTTAACTTTTTGAATCTCAATGTCTACTGTCATTAAGTAATTATTGTCTGGCCCCCATCATTTCTCACAATTGTTTAAATTTAAATTGATAATTACAGTTTAAAACCCATAATTTTACAGAACTGTAAACATTAAAATAAAAATCTAAATTATGGTTACAAATAAACATCCATATTATCCATGAAAATTATAAGTTATAAAAAAAAATAAACACTGAATTTCTGCCAAGCCTGTGTGTCATGTAGAGAATTACCCTGCACTGACAGCAAAATGGGTAAATTAACCTATGGGTTAGCAACCGGCAATCTCTCACCTTCAAATCCAATTCGCTCTAACAAATTTAATGGGTACCAGATTAAAGGTTTGTTGCCTACTGGCAGGAGAGGCTTAGGGATGCTGGAAGTTAGGTCCATCATTCGGGATCCTCCACCAGCCGCCATCACCACTGCTTGAAACTCCATCTTTACAAACTGCAACTGCAAACATAGAGTGTTTTTAGCACCACAGAATAAAGCTTTCAACCCCTGCGCATAATCACCCAAATGGTACCAGAACATTTCAATTCAAAGCCCCCCACTTGGGGAAACTATTCATTCCCCAATACCAAATCAGCCATTCTCCCTTGGCAGATTTGAGACAATAGTTTTCTGATGCTCGAACATTAAAAAGTAAGTTAAACAACTCACAAACATGTAATGAAACCTCAAATACCACCACACGCTGAGATCTTCAGCGTATGGAGAGTCAAGAACGGTTTAGGCCCGTATGTGTTCAAGAATTCGGAATACCAGTTTCTGCCTGGCATGAACATATGATGTCAAGGAGCAGGGCGGCTACCACGTGTAGAGACCCGCAGCAGCAACAGGTGCTGTGTGAAAAGGGATAGTGCCATGGTTACCCCGGAACAGCGGGCCAGCAGCACTGGACGGACGGACAACCCACCCCCACCCGCCAACACAGGCCCCCGGGGCCCACCCGGGCAAGTCTCACAGTGCTGGGGTCCCCGGCGACGCCGGCACCGCCAGGGATGGGAACTGTCACAGCCCCGCCCCCGGCCGGGACCAGCCCCTTGCGGCGCGAGCAGAGCTGGTCCTGGGCAGGGGTGATAACTGCCCCCCCCCCCGCCCGCAGCCAGGGGAGCCCGGCCCGGCCCTGGGAACCGCCCCCCCCCCAGCCAGGGGGGCCCGGCCCGGCCCCCCGGCGATGGGAGATTAGCCCGCGCTCTGTCGGCCGGGGAAAAGCGGCTCCTCTGCCCCACGGCGGCCGGGCCGGGCCGCCCGCTCCGTTACCTCAGGTACCGGCTTCTCCCTCCCGGGACCCTCGCACTGACAGGACCGCAATGGCGGCACCGGCAGCTACTGCGCCTGCGCTGCGGTTACCCAACGAGCGCCGAGAGAATCGATAGGTGGCCGGTAACTACGGTGGGGAGGGGGAAGGGAGGGGGGGAGCGCCGAGCTATAGATCCCCCAGGAGAGACTGCAGCAAGGACAGAGGGGGAGCATCGAGTCATCGATCCCCCAGCACCAAGCTGCGGGGAAGGGGAGGAGCACAGAGTCATCGATCCCCAGGAGCCTGCTGCAGGGTGCAGGCCTAGAGAGGGAGCAGGCCCTGGGGTGCCTACAGCGGGGGAGCACCAGGGGCAGCTCCCTGGCTGGGGGCAGAAGGGGCTCATCCAGCCAGCCCCCTCCAGTGGTTGGGCAGGGACGCACACGCTGCAATAAAGGGGGGCTTTAAGGCAGCTGTGGCTCGTGGCGTGGGATCCTCCATGCAGAGAAACTCGGCTCGCTGACAGCGCCCCGGATACTGCAGGGAGGGGCCCACACCTGGGTGAAGGGGACCCCATTTCCAGTCAAGGCGGGGCTTCCTGGGCGGCTCCGTTTTCTAGGGTGTCAGAAGCAACATGGGCAGCCCACTCGTTCAAACCTCAGGCGTCAGGCTGCAAGTGATCCTGAGATCGGCCAAGCTCCCAGGAGATTTTGATATGCATTGATATGCATCCGAAAAAGTGGGCAGTAGCCCACGAAAGCGTATGCTCTAATAAATTTGTTAGTCTCTAAGGTGCCATAAGTACTCCTGTTCTTTTTACATTTTAAATGGGAGTTGAGATTCTCACACAATTCCAGACGCTGGGGCTTTAAGAAACCACCAAATACCACACTAGACAAAAGCATGTGGTCAAAACATGCTGGCGGCGTTGTTACCTCAACAGCACTATGCGTGTATTTCTCGGAGTGGAGAATATCCCCCCCCCCCCCCCCCCCCCCCCGTAAATGTTATGATTGAGTTTGTCAGGAAATACTGAATAAGTGTTGTTAATATCCTCATTCCCTGGACTTTAGTCTTTGCTCCAAGCACCATTCATCACACTCAGCACTTGTTCCACGGGGCACCTGTTGTCTGGTAAACACCTGATTTTATAGGGACAGTTCTGACATTTGGGGCTATTAGGACCCACCCCCCTCCCGATTATTCACATTTGCAATCTGGTCACCCTACTCCCCAACTGCTGTTATTTTTGTTATTTCCAAATTCCTATTTGACAAGTTGCATGTGGTATTGGAAATGTTTCGTGATCAGACAGAGCTCTGTTTCCAATTTGAGCTAAACCGCTGAATATGGACCCCAGATCTCTTTCCTGGCATTTGAACCCCCCTTTCCTTCCAAGGCACTCCATTTAAGACGCATCTGCACTGCTGGATCAATAGAAACTATTTGCACAGATGAATGATATTTTCAAGTCCAATCCAGTAGGGTTCTGGGAAAGCGCCAGAGCTTCCCAACAACAGCTAAAATTATTATAACTGTCTTAATTTCTCCCAGAAGAGGCATTGTTGCAGCCAGTCAGAGACTTCACTGATATTTGGAAGGATATCTCAGGACCACCAACCAAGCCCACGGGTTACCTTCTGAACTTAGCCAAGCAGACAACCACCGCTTGCTGTAGCAGCCAGAAACCCCTGCTGACTCCAAATTCAAATCCAAGGAACAGGTTTATTTCATCATAGGTACAGAATGCCACTTAGGGGGAATCCGGGACAAATTCAGTACTTGGTCCTGCTAGTGAAGGCAGGGGGCTGGACTCGATGACCTTTCAAGGTCCCTTCCAGTTCTATGAGATAGGTATATCTCCACTCCCCAGGGATCAATTGGGAGTAACAGGCCAATGAGTTGGGTGTACACAAACAAAGGTATAAAGGCAAAGGCTTCATCTCAGCACACTCTTTTTATACCCAAGAGGACACTCTACTTTTATCAACACCCCCTCCTCTGATTCGTTGCCTAATAGTTATGACCATAAAATTCCACACTACACACTGATTATATAACATGTTATCTACTTGTGACGCCCTGTACCTCGGGGGAACATCATACACCCCCATGTTCATCCTTATAAAATGATTGTGTGGTATCCAATGCAAAGTTTGTCATGTTGGGTGTCTTCGGAAGGCTCATGATGCACTGAGCATTGTTGTTATAGTGATGTTATAGTAATTGTTGTTACAGTGTTATAGTCATGTTATAGGTTATAATTTAATGTATATAATTATGAGGCTGAAAATGTGTCTTCATGGCTTAAAATAAGCCCAGGCAAAAACTCTCCACGAGCAGAGGGGCAGTTCACACCTCATCGAGGCATGTATGGGACAAACCCAGCCCAGCCTCACAGGAACAAAGGACGCTGGCCTAGGCAGCAACAAAAGGATCAATTTTCAGAGTAGCAGCCGTGTTAGTCTGTATCCGCAAAAAGAAGAACAGGAGTACTTGTGGCACCTTAGAGACTAACAAATTTATTAGAGCATAAGCTTTCGTGGACTACAGCCCACTTCTTCGGATGCATATATATTCGGATATATATGCATCCGAAGAAGTGGGCTGTAGTCCACGAAAGCTTATGCTCTAATAAATTTGTTAGTCTCTAAGGTGCCACAAGTACTCCTGTTCTTTTTTAAAAGGATCAACTGGACTCTTGAGTGAGTCACCCCCCTTCCTTTGGTCAGTTTGGGACTGCGATGAGATAATGCTCACCTGACTCTGAAGTGCGCAAAGCTGAGAGGGAAGAAAGGACATGATGAAAGGGAGAGACATTTGCCATGCTCTTCCTCTCTCTCTTCCAACTACATCTACAGACACCACACTAAGCAACTGAAGCGCTGATCAAAGGGGAGAGCCTGGCTGAAGAGCAACCAGCCAGCCTGTGGTGAGAAGCATCTAAGTTTGTAAGGACATTGAAATTGTTAAGATCAGCTTAGAGTGCGTTTTGCTTTTATTTCATTTTCCCCTTTCGATGACCCAAATGGCAGCACTTTGGCCTCCGGCACTGCTCAGAGAAGGGAGCTGCTTATACAACCAAACCCAAGTTAAATTCTGAAGAGCAAAATGCAAGTTGGTGCACGGGGGTCGGCATGAAAATACGGCAGCACGCCCCAGAGCAGAGCAGCCCCAGGGCTGCAGGCACGAGCAGCTGCTCCGCTCTGAGCAGGGTCTGGCCAGCGGCAGAACCCCCCGACCCTGAGTCATGGCATTTCCCACATGAGCAGAGAATGGGTCCGTCTCTCCCAGCCAGGGGGCAAGACGCTAGAATTGGATCCCAGGTCTCCCATGCACTGCCTGGTGCCCGCGCATTGCCTCTGAGCAGACACGAGATCCCTGGATCCTCCATAGGGAGTGACAGCCCTCTGGACTCTGGGAAAGCAGGTCACCGGCAGAGCCAGGCCTGGAACCCAGGTCTCCTAAGTCCCGGACCAGTGCCTGAGCCTGGACTGCCCTGCTTCCCAAAGGGCAGCACGACTAGACCCAGTTCCAGGGGCAGGACTTGTACCGCTTGATGGGAGTGCACAGCCGCCTGGCCCAGAGCAAAGCAGAATGATCACACCGCTGCTGTGCAATACCAACTCATAAAGCTCCGTGGGCTGAGCCAGCAGCGGTAGGAGCGGGGAGCCGGTGGGGGAGCTACGCTCAGCCGCTTTGCAGGGCGCTCTCCGGCCGGGCAGCTCGGAGCAGTTTCCCATTAAGACAAAGTCAGCATGGGGTGCTGCATTCCCGTCCCGAGCCGCCCTGGCCAATAACGCACTGGGATGCATCTCATCCAAGGGCTGAGCACAGAGCCAAAGGAGCCAACGCCCGTCTTGAATAGCAACCTGCCCAAAGCCCCTTGTAGGCAACTGATGAGTGGATAAGGCCTCTCCGGCCAGCGTGCAACGTGATCTGCCTCGACTGAAACACCAGCCAGCAGAGCAGTCCCAGGGCCGCAAGCTGGCTTCGCTGGTAAACGCCACCTCCAGGGCTCCACTCGGGACTTCACAGCAAGAACTCAGAGCTCCCTGCTGCAAAAGCCTCTACCACTTCAACTGAAGGGGAATCTCTGTTAGCAGTGCAGGGCCTGGGACACACAGGGAAGCAGATCTGATTCCATCCAGCAGAGGGCAGCACTGCACAGTCACACCAGCCTGCTGAGTACACTGTGCAGATACACACCAGGTGTGCTGCTTGCTCCACGGTGTTGGATTCAAGCAGAAGCAAGCGAGTACCCAGCAGGATCAGGCTGGATTCTTCACCCACGCAAGCTCACAAGAGCTCCTTGCCCTCTGCCGTCCTCCTTGCTCCCTGACTCAGTCACTCAGCGCCCTCTAGCACTCAGGTAGGTATTGCATGCACAGGACTCACTCCGTGCTAGTCAGACAGCAGTGGCTAGCACAGAGGGCTCTTGGCAAACAAAAGATAGGGGTAAAACGAACCCGGATGGGGAATCAGACAAGCCACAAAACTGGTTTTCAGTATCAAATTGGTTATTTGACCAAATGAAATGTTTCCTGCAAGCGCCTGCTTTCTGCAGGAAATTTCAATTGATTAAAGCCCAAACTTTTGACAATAGTGTGGCCCAAAGCCTGCAATACTTCCGTTTGGCTAGGCTGCTATGGAACCTCGTGGAATTAATCATAGTCCAGTTTCCCCTTGTCCCCTTTCTCCTCTCTGGGCCAGGCTCCCCAGCCAAACTACATCTCCCAGGATGCATACTGGCCGTGGACTCCCAGGATGCAACTGCCATCCTTTACCATGAGGGAAGTCCATGGTGCATCATGGGAGATTGAGTCCAACCAAGGAGACCAACCTATGAAGGAGAACAGGAGAATGAGGCACTCAAACTATAGCTCCCATGATGCACTGCAGCAGCATTTCCAAATACAGATATTTGCAGCCTTTTTAGTTTTCACTAGAAAGTCAAACTTAGGTAGAAATTTCCAACAAAACCTTTTTTAAATCAGAACTTTCCATGGGGGGAAAAAAAACCCAACACCATTTTCTAACCAGCTGTACTAGCCAAAGTATCTGTATCAGTGCTGCCCCCTAGGGGATGGGACGACAACTGCTCACCTGTGCGCCTTAGCCTCTATAGTGCTAACCCTGATTCCACCCTGTGGTGGGAAGGGGCTGGTCCCTGTAAGTGGGATGCTACAGGTTCAATCCCTGTGTCTCCACAGAGCTCTGAGTGGCAGCTGCCAGCAACCCTAGGGGAGCAATGATTTGTTAGAAGAGTCATTTTTTCCATCTGTCTTTGGCGGCCAGCCCCTATGGCTCCGTTCAGTGCAGGAGAGAGTAGATGCTGTGTTACCTCTGGGGGTCCATGGAATTAGCTGGGGTTTCCTGGCCTCCCACGTCAGTAAACAGCTCAGTGCCGGTTGAAAGCCCTGGCTGGAGGCTTGAAAAGCCAGTGCTTGTTAGCACTGGAGCCCGCCCCACATTTGTGTGCAATTTCAACGTCTTTTTTAGCAAGCAGGGGCAGGCTGTGCTGACTCCCCGATTTCATTTCATTGCCAGTCAGAGATCGCCTGTCAGTTTTGTTTCACTCAAGGAGCTGACCTAGGCATTTCTCCGCACACCCATCTCCAAAGCAGCATTGGGCCCCTGAGCCCATCCCTGCCCCCAGGGCAGCACCCCCTCATCAGGAGGCCGGGGGCACCTCAGCCATGCCAGAGGAGAGGGCAGTCCCAGCCCGTGCTGCCGTTCTCCCAACCCGGAGAGTCCTTTGTGCCCATTAACTCACCAGCTGAGTGTATGGGAGAGCGAGAGGCCTCTCAACAATGGTCTAATCTCCCGGCCAGCCCCCTTCCAACTCATTAGGGGCTGCGGTGGGATCAATGGAGGTTTCTCCTCTCACCAACACGCCTTTTTTTTCTGAGGGGAAACAACTTCCAATGTAGCCAGGAAAACACCCCCTCTACCTCCGCTATTAGCTGCTGGTTTGTTTGGGTGCCATTAATTACCAGCCCTGCCGCTCAGACATCCCGTTTGTGTCGTTCTAGGGAAAAGGGGGCTGCTAATGAGCAAAGGAGAATGAGCGGCTGGAGAAGGGAGCCCGGCCTTCTAAGTGGCTGGCAGGGGCCCCAGGCCTGCCCTCTGCCCTGGGTTCCAGCCCAGGGACCCTGTCACCAGCAGCCAAGTCTACACAGTCCCCACAATGCCTCTGGGATTGACCCTTCCTCTAGGGCTAGGACCCGGGAGCTCATTCCCCGTCCTGGGCTCTCCCCTCGGCTCTGCTCCCAGAGGTGGCCGCAGCCCCTCTGCCCGCAGCCTCCGGTAGGCATCGCTGCGTTGGTTACACTGAGGTCAAAGTTGGGAGGATAACTGCCCACCCAACAGGGCTAGACACGCAGTGTGTGGGGGGTGGACGTACACTGTTGTGTGTATCCCCAAGCGGTGCTCAGATCTCTCCGTTAGTGCTTTGAGAGTGTAGCTGGCTGGAGCCGTTCGAGGCACTAGCTCAGTACCCCCAGATCCAAGCAGGGCCCAGGTGACCGGTCCAGGCAAGGAGCAGCCACTGAAAGGACTGTGTTGGCTGTTTGTGGCTGACCGACGGGGGGTGCTCTGGGTGTGCGGAGGGAAAAGATTCATTCCCAAGGTTTTGTTAATCACCGTCTCGCTCCTCCCCGACCTCCCCCAGGATGGCTGTGGGGGAAAGGCAGCTCAACGCGGATGAGTCACCTGGCTGGTTGGGGCCTGCCCTCAGACACGCGTGGTTCTCAGCTGCCATAAATCATCCCCTCAGCGGCGAGGGAAGGGGGGCTGTTGTTGTTTGTGTGAAATCCGAAGAATGGCAGCTCTCTCGCCAATTACTGGGGGGGCCTGAAACCCACGCCTGGCGCGTGGAACCCGCTGCCCCGTCTATCAGCCATCCCCGAACCGGGGCGAGGCTCTGACATGCCACGACGGGCACTGGGGCGCGGAACCACGGTCACGCCTCCCATTAATCTTGCTAGGGCCTGTCTCCGGCCACCAATTTCTTTATGAATCTCCCACTTGGGGAGTAGCGCAGGTTCTTGTTGGAGTCACATGAACAATGTAATTAGCATCAAACCGGGCTTGGCAACCATATGGGCCTTACGCAGCTTGCTCTGGGGCGGGGCACGGCCGCTCTGACGCAACACACAGCAACAAGGCTACAAAACCAGAATTGAAAGTGCGGGGACGGGAGTAGTTCGGAAGTCACATCCAGAGTTGGGAGGAGAGAGGAATTCCCAGGTCACCACGTCTGCGACCGTTGGCCATCACGTCTCGTGACCATTCCCGCTGTCTGAGGAAATCACACACCTTGTCACGGGGGCGGGGCGGGGGACACTACACGGTACCTGCAACTCAGCCAAAGAGGTGGCCTTGGCAGACAGTCGGTGGGTGTGTTTGAGATAAATAGCCCCAGGTGAAGCAAATCACCACACCAACAAGATGAAGAGGACACACGGAGGTTGCTTTTTCCTTTGAAGAAGATGATGCTAAGAAAGGAAAGAAATGCCACACAGGGAAGCCCAGGCGTTTGTGCAGTACTGGGGCTAGGACCCCACTTCAGCAATGGGAATGGCAAAAAGTAAAGGATAGTTTCACCTTCACTGTGCCCCCTTGTGCATACGCCTTCAAACTGGGCAGCTCTGTAGCGAGTGAGATTGTGTTAAATCAAGCAATGCAAACTGGTAGGCAGGGCAGTAGACTTGGGTCACCTGGGGCAAGTCCCTTCCCCCTCTCTCCAGGCCTCAGTTTCCTTCCCACCCTCTCCCTGCCTTCTCAGAGCTTTTTGGGCAGGGACTCTCTCGCGCTCTGGGTTTGTCCAGCGCCTGGCACAGAGGGGGAGCTGATATTGGCTGGGGGTTCAGCTATACTGCGATATCTGACGTAGAGTGGGACCGTGGCAGGGGAAAGCCCCGTGTGCTGGGACCGTGTGTGTAGCAGCTAGATTGACTGAGCTGGAAGTGCCCCTAGTCTGAGGACATAAAGGCAGTGAGGTTCAAAGGAGATTGACCATACACATACACGCACACACGCTAACGAGAAGGCACATGCAATGCGCCTGTGTGTAGGAAACCCCAGCTGGCGTAGGATTTAGGACCAGCAAAGGACTGGGGCCCCCAGCCCATGTCCCTCAGGTCTCTGACATGCTGCTGAACAGTTCCAGCTCCTTCCAGTAGAGGGCACTGGTACCAGGTACACACTAGGCGGCTCATCGCTGTGCTGTGGAAGTGGATTCGGCCCTCGTCCTGAAGGGGGTGCCAGAGAGCACAGCAGCGTGGCTCCGGACTACGCTTCCAACAGCCCTGGTTAGTGACCGGTCCAGACCGGGCATAGAGCCCCTGGCTGTGCCGTCAAGGCAGCGTCTCCTCAAGCCCCCACAAGCAAGTGCTGGTTCTGGATGGCCCAGGTCGCAACTCACTACTGAGCACATGGAGCTGCGTGTGAGCGGGGTGGGGGTCCAGGTCGGGTTGTTGGTGAGTGGGGGTGGAAGAATGGGTTGTTACTGTAGGGCTGCTGGTGAGTGCAGAGGCTGGGTGTTGTCAGGTTGTTGTCAAGTATCAGGGGGTAGCCGTGTTAGTCTGTATCTACAAAAACAACATGGAGTCTGGTGGCACCTTATATATCTGTTAGTCTTTAAGGTGCCACCAGACTCCTTGTTGTCAGGATGTTGGTGAGCATGGGGGATGGGTTGTTACTGTCAGGCTGTTGGTAAGCATGGGGAGGGTGTTACGGCTGGTTTGTTGGTGAGCCCGCTGGGTCTGGTTGTTGTCAGGCTGTTGGCGAGCGTGCAGTGGGCTGCGTATTGGTGAGTGCTGGGGCAGGTGTTCAGTTGTTGGTGAACACGGGGATGGGTGTTATTGTCGGGCTGTTGGTGAGCCCGGGGGCGGGTGTTGTTGGTGAGCCCGGGGGCGGTTGGTGGTGTCAGGTTGTTGGTGAGTGCGGGGGCAGATGTTGTTGGGCTGTTGGTGATCGTAGGGAGCGGGTGTTATTGGTAAGCACAGGGCAGAGGTTGTGGTTGGGCTGTTGATGAGCTCAGGTGTGGGTGCTGTTGTCTGGCTGCTGGTGACTGTAGGGGCCAGGGGTTGTGGATGAACACAGGGGCAGGGGTTTTTGTTGGGCTGTTGGTGAGCGGGGGGGCGGGTGTTGTTGGTGAGCATGGGGGTGGGTGTTGTTGGTGAGCGTGCAATGGGCTGCGTGTTGGTGAGTGCTGGGGCAGGTGTTCAGTTGTTGGTGAACATGGGGGTGGGTGTTGTTGGTGGGCTGTTGATGAGCGCGGGGGCTGATGATGTTGTCGGGCTGTTGGTGATCGTAGGGAGCGGGTGTTATTGGTGAGCACAGGGGCAGAGGTTGTTGGGTGTTGATAAGCTCAGGCGCGGGTGCTGTTGTCTGGCTGCTGGTGACTGTAGGAGGCAGGGGTTGTGGATAAACACAGGGGCAGGGATGTTGTTGGGCTGTTGACGAGCGCGGGGGTGGGTGTTGTCTGGCTGCTGGTGATTGTAGGGGGCAGGGGTTGTCGGGCTGTTGGTGATCATAGGGAGCGGGTGTTATTGGTGAGCACAGGGGCAGAGGTTGTTGGGCTGTTGACGAGCGCGGGGGTGGGTGTTGTCTGGCTGCTGGTGATTGTAGGGGGCAGGGGTTGTGGATAAACACAGGGGCAGGGATGTTGTTGGGCTGTTGACGAGCACGGGGGTGGGTGTTGTCTGGCTGCTGGTGATTGTAGGGGGCAGGGGTTGTGGGGCTGTTGGTGATCGTAGGGAGCGGGTGTTATTGGTGAGCACAGGGGCAGAGGTTGTTGGGCTGTTGACGAGCGCGGGGGTGGGTGTTGTCTGGCTGCTGGTGATTGTAGGGGGCAGGGGTTGTCGGGCTGTTGGTGATCATAGGGAGCGGGTGTTATTGGTGAGCACAGGGGCAGAGGTTGTTGGGCTGTTGACGAGCGCGGGGGTGGGTGTTGTCTGGCTGCTGGTGATTGTAGGGGGCAGGGGTTGTCGGGCTGTTGGTGATCATAGGGAGCGGGTGTTATTGGTGAGCACAGGGGCAGAGGTTGTTGGGTGTTGATAAGCTCAGGCGCGGGTGCTGTTGTCTGGCTGCTGGTGACTGTAGGGGCCAGGGGTTGTGGATGAACACAGGGGGAGAGGTGTTGTTGGGCTGCTGGTGAGCGCGGGGGTGGTTGTTGAGTTGTTGGTCAGCACAGGGCTGGCTCTAGTGTGTTTAGGATTCTGACCCATCTAGTGTTGCTGGGGGAAGCCGTGGCCTTTTGTAGATCAGAAAAACCCACAGGCCTGACCCCCCTCAGCACCAGGGCTGTCCCCCAGAACCCTCCAGCCGCGCTGCCTGCAGTGCTGGCGCTCCGGCCACACCACGTGGGGCGGGTTGGGACTGGCAGGGACCATCCCCCCTCCCGATCCCACGGCTGTGTTTCTGCCACTCGCAGGGGCTGGCTGCGGCGGGGCGCCGGTTCCCCTCACGCTCTGCCTCCCTCCCCGCCTCCATCAGCTGCAGGCTAGGCCTGGCCCGGCCGGACTTTGATCTCCCTGGGGGAGCGGAGCAGCCGGGTCTGTGTGTGGTCCGAGCAGGGCCACTGCCCCTGGGAGCGAACAGTGCTGGGGAGCGGGGACAGGCACGCACCCACCCTCCCAGCATCCTCCCCTGTCCCCCCAGAGGCTGGGGGCTTGGCTAGGGCAGCCTGGCCTCCAGACCCTCCCTTTGACCCTCCTTGTGCTGCACCATAAACCCGACCAACCTCTGCTGGCAGTTCTCCATTCCCACCCCCTCCAGCCCTCCACCCGACCCCCAAGCTACCCCACTGATGCCAAGCCAGCCTGGCCCAGCCATGCCCACAGAGCGGCGCCAAACCGGGAGACCCTGAAGCAAACATCCCCTCCCTGCCGCCCCCCTGCCTACCCATCCTGCCTTCTCCTGCCCCAGCTGGGCCCACTGCCCCTAGGGGGAGGGCTAATAACTCAGTCACAGTCAGGGATATAGTAGGGGGCTCCCCCCAGCTGTGGCGATTCCTGGCAGAAGCTATGGGGCAGGGCCCTGCAGCATGGCACTGGGGAGCTGTGCACATGCTGTGGGCAGTGACAGTGACGGATTCACTGTCCAGGGCGCTCCCTCATGGCAAGAGCTGGCGCTGTGGCACGTCTGCCTCGTTCTGCGCTCAGGGCCCCCATGGCTCAAAGCCTTGGCCCCGTGGACAGGTCACAGCATAATCCACCCCTTCCAGGGAATCAATGCCCGGCCCAGCTGCGTCCCACCCACTGCTGGTCACCCCCAGTCTCCCTAGGGTGACCAGACAGCAAATGTGAAAAATCGGGACGGGGGTGGGGGGTAATAGGAGCCTATATAAGATAAAGACCCAAAAAGCGGGACTGTCCCTATAAAATTGGAGCATCTGGTCACCCTACGTCTCCCGCCCCGGCGAGGCCCCTCAGCAACCCCACTCTCCCTTCAGTGGAGCGGGTTCCTGCTTCCTCCCCGGTGGCCCCCAAACACTTCACCTGCTCAGGGAGCTTTGAGTCTCTCTTGCGTCTCCTCAGCTTGCTGTTCCTTTGCCAGGACCCCAGCCCCCGAGGGCGGTGCCCCTTTGCCAAGGCCCATCACAGCAGCTGGCTCTGCTCCTGGGGCTTTGCGGGGTCTCCCCTGGCCCCGGCCCTATGCCAGAGCTGGGTTGTTAGGGTGGATCCCGCAGCCTCCTCGCGCTGCCCTGTAGGAACATGGCCCAGCTCCTCCCCAGCTGGGTCTGCTAACGAGCAGTACCCAGTCGGCTAATCGAGCCCTCTTCCACTGCTGGTGCAGGTGGACACCCCCCCATGCCCCTTTCCGTTTCTCAGGCAGGCTCCCCAGCCGGGGCGGAGGGCAGCCCGTTCACGCGGCATGGTGCCACGGAGACGCACACGCCCTGCTCTCTCGGGGAGACTTCACCTTTGTTCCTTCTTGGTGCTGTTTTCCCTTCATCAGACCCAAAGGTCGCCTGGCCTGAGAGCCCGCGGTTGCTGCGGAAACGTAACCAAAGCCCCTCAGCGCTGGGCACAGTCCGAAGGGTTAAGTACCAGGGTCCCTGGTGCATGGCCCCCAGGCCCCCATTTCAGGCCCAGGACCTGTCCCCAGGGGGAGCGCAGGGTGGCAGGCTGCACCGGCTCCCGCAGGGCCCCTCCCAGGAAGCTCTCGGGCAGCGCCGCGTTTGCCGCCCGGCCCACACACGTCCCGTTCAGCTCGAGCTGAATTACTGCCAGTGCTGCCAAAGCAGGAGATGGGCCCTGGGGTAGGGCCGATCCACTCACGCCAGGACTACTCACCCTTAGGCCTGCTGAACCGCCGAGCCCATTCCTGGCCATGGCACGGTGCCACCCCTCCCTATGCCCTGGGCCGGGCGCAGCGTCGCCCCATCGCGTTCTGAGAGGCCCGCTAGGCCGAGGGCATCCCTTGTTCTCCCTCAGATATGGGCCATTGGAGCACACGCCGCTGGGGGAGGGGTGCCAGGATTGGGCCCTGCACCCGGCCCCTGTGGCACCCCATCCACTGACCAGCCCAGCAGATGCTGCCCCCTAACCCAGCTGCCCAGGCCTGCTCCTGTAGGGTGCTTTGGGTGCCAGCGTTTCACCCCCCATAGACATGCTATGGAGCCAGGGTTTGTACCAGCTGGCCTAGGGCCCACCCAGAGCTCCACAGGCGACAGGCTCCCAGGGCAGCCCAATCTCAGGCACAGCTTGTCACCAGCGCACCCCCATCGCTGGCCTCGCCCCTGCTGCGGCCAAGCCAGGGAGCCCCAGAACCCCGTGGCTGGGAGCACCCACAGGCGACCCCATGGAAAGCGGCTCACGGCATTAGCCGGGTTAGTGGACGTGCTTAGGGGCCGTCTACAGCCCCCCCGTAACAATGTTCTGACTGGGTGCCCACCGCCAGCTCTCCCTGTCCCTGGAGAGGAACCAGCTGCTCCCAGTCGCCTCCTCGGAAGAGCTGGAATATTGTCACTGATCTGCTCCACGCGGGTTCCCAGCACAGGGCACTGCAGCATTCCTGGGCCGTGATGCCCCCCAGTGCCACTCAGGTACTATGCCCAAGGGTGCCTTAAAAGCAGAGAGCCAAGGCCCTGCCCCAGGGAGCTCCCTGGTGAATCAGATGACACAGCAAGGGAGCATAAGAGGGGGTGAGTACGAAGGGAATACCGGGGAAAGTCAGGCGCTCTGGGTATTGTTAGGGCGTCTTGGATGATTGATGGTTTATTGCTACAACATGCAATAAGGAAGTGACATTAACTGGGGTGCCCAAATTGGTCCATTCTTCTAAGGATTAGTCATTGTTAAATACAATCCTGGTAGTACTGTTATGCAGGACGGTGTTAGCGGCTGCTGTCAAGCATGGCTTTAAGCTGTAGATCAGTCACAGACCTGGTTCAAGTCAATGGGTGTATGAGCCACCTTTCAATGAGGCTAAATGCAAGGAGCAATTAAATGCCCCTTTGTGTAGTGATAGCTGAAATAACAGTAAGTCACCGCCCATGGCAACAGGCCACCTGACTGGGCTGATCAGCTGCAAAGCCATATGGGCCAAGATGTTTCCTCAGGATTCATTGCAAATGCAGGGGCTTCGGGTTTGATTGGTTGCAGCTGTGCATGAGAGGCAACAATCCACCAGGATTGCATCAAAGAAATACATGACCCAGCATCAAATTTTCCTGCTAATGGAAACAACGCAAGAGCACAAAGACTGGCTAACTGCTTGGGCCAAAAAAGGGCAACAGTACACAGCAGCATGGGACGTTGCACACCATGGGGGCGGGTGAGAGGGGAAATAGGAGGGCCCGATTGTGCTATTCTTATTCATGTGACTGCTGAAATATGGGAGGGGCACATGCAGGATCAAGGGCTGCAGGCTCGTGCTTTAGCCTGGACAATACTACTTTGCCCTTCGCTACAGCCTTTCACCCAGCGATCTCCGTCAACTAAGCCTCACGGCAGCCCCCAACCCCCACTGGTTCTGCAATGCAGCCACCTCTGGGGCGGAACGCAGCCGCTGGTTCCTAGCCAGCCTGCAAACACTGCAGGAGAGTTTAGCAGAGAACATTAAAGCTCATGAAAAGCAGAGGTGACGCTCAGCCCTGCTCCCAGAAGGAGCCCCGTGTGGGTCAAAGCCCTGCACCCTTGCAGTGCGCTCTGGGCCCGCGTTGTGCCAATGCAGCCTGGGGCGGCGGCCTGCGCCCAACCAGGAACGGCACCGGGCTGACGGGGTACAGCCGCTCCTGCTTAGCCATGCTAGAGGCCCAGCAGGGGCAGTGCGCCGGTCCAAGCCGCCTGGTTCTATTCTGGGACTAAGGACCTGACCCACCCTGCGCCCCACACCCTGCTGGAGACAGTGCCAGGAGCAGGGGAAGCTTTGCACTCCCATGGGCATGAGGGGCCCAACGCTGATGGGGGGGGCATCGGGGTACCAGCTTCACAGCGTGCTCCTCTTCCCTGTGCCATGCTCTGGCCCTCAGCCCCTTCCCCTCCCTACGTACGGTGCCCGGTCCAGAGCACTCCTAGCTCGGACTGGTCATGCTTCCCCTCTGCCCGAGCCAGGAACGGGGGAGCCAACAGGCCAGCACCCCCCACTGGGTGCAGCGCCCCCTACTGACCACAAGGGCTAGGTACAGCTCAGCAGCACGACGTGCCACCCCAGGGCAGGGCGGGGGGATCTCAGGGCTAACAGACAGGTGCTGGGTCCAACCCCAACGCCCCAGGGAGGAAGGAATCACGGTCCTTCTGGGTGCGTGCTGAGGCCCCGGTTGCAGGGAGCGGGCGGGTGGAAGGGAACCTCAGCCGGTGGCTGCCAGGGAGCTGCAGCGGGCTGGGAACTCTCTGGGCGCGACAGGCTACAACTCAGGCAGCCCGGTTCTCACCACCAACCCCGCCCCTCCCCTCAGCTCCTGTGCCAGCAGTTACCTTCCTGGAATCCAGCAACGACTTGGGTGGGCCAGCGCGTTTGGCAAGAGGGCCAGGCCAGGCCTCCCCGCTGCTGGCAGGGAGCGGGGCTCCCAGCTGGGGAGAGGTGCCCAGGCCGGACTCTGGCACGGGGGTTGTTTCTGCACTGGGATTCCAGCTAGAAGGGGTTGTTGCTGGGGGAGCCGGCTGGGCCTAACCTGGCTGCAGCCGATGATTCGACGCCCGTTCCTGCTCACGGACGCTCTGGGGGATGTGCCATGCCCCCGGGTGGCGCTCGGGCAGGAGCGGAAAGGAGAGGCGGGGGCAGGGCACCAGCTCGGCACCTGATCTAACGGCAAGTGGGGCAGAGCCCTGGGCACTTCGCCCCCTCGATGATTCGACGAGCCCCAGTGGCAGGAGCTCACAGAGCAGCTGCGAACCATCCTCAGTCACTGCCCGACCGGGGGCTTGAACCGTCCCCCCGCAGTAGGCAGAGGTGGGGGAAGCAGCCGAGAGCCCAACCTGCTGGGCACAGAACGACCCTGGCCAGGCCCTCGCCTGCCCGGCTGACTCGAGTAGGCAGCTGCCAGGATGAAGCAGCGAATCTCCTGCCTTCCGGGGAGGGGTCTAGCCCTGGTCTGCCACAATTAGTGAACATTTAACTCAAGCACACACCACACAGGTAGGAGGAAAGATTTCCTTGTTAAAGATCCAGCAGCACGTGCCCCTTCCTCCCCCCCCAAACCAGGGAGAGGAGCCCCCCTATGCCCAGGCGATGCCCCACCCAAGCCCCTCTTTTTAACCCTTCTAGGCCTGTTGGCACCACCCCAGGGCAGCAGAAAGGGCCCCTCTTTGCCTGCCATTGATAGCCCTGAGCCCAGGCACCCCTGAGCATCTGCACCTCCCGCTGGGCTCAGGGCACAGACATGGGTGAGCCGGGGGCAGGAGCTGGGGGTGGCACTGATCCGTCCAGAGAAGCCTGCCGCCTTCCTAGCTCTTACCTGCTGGCCTTGACACGTGGCCCAGGGGAGAAGGGAGCAGGTTGGCCTGAGCAGAGTCTAATCACACAGCGCCAGTGGGTGGGGGGACGGCTCCCTTTCACTTCCCCATCTCCTGCAGCTGCATCCGGGCCCCTTGAATTCACTTGGGGAGAGCTAGCACATTCCGGGGTGCAGGTTCAAAGCCAGCCCCGGCAGGCAGCGGAGAGTTGTTGGGTGCCAGGGGGTGAGGACAGCTCCCCAGACAGTGGCCCCATGGGCCCCTTCCAGGCACAGCGAGGGTCTGACGGGCCACGGGATGCCACTGGCAGGGCAGGACTGCGAGGAGGCTGTGCCCTGGGGCGTGCGAGGGGCACCTAGGATGTGCCATGCTCCTCCAGGCCAGGGCTGGCAGCTCATGGGCAATGCCCACAGAGTGAGGGCCAGCCATGCCCAGTGCTGGGGGCATGGAGACAGCACCCCCGAGGTGGCCTGGCAGTGGGGGTACCTGTGCCACCCCAGCTTTCAAGAGCTCCGAGTGCCCCACGCAGGCCTGGACCCAGCTCCCTGGCACCAGCCCCATTAGAAGAGGAAACCAGGGCAGAGAGCCAAGGAAAGACACACCAGAGCACAAGGGACGGGGGCCCCTGGGCAGTGCTGGCTCGAGGGGCTCCAGGACTTGCACCCCCCTGGAGGAGGGGGGAGCAGCCAATGGCACCGTGGCCCCCCAGGCAGAAGGGGGAGGACACCCTCCAAGACAGTGCCA
This sequence comes from Malaclemys terrapin pileata, assembly GCF_027887155.1. Taxonomy (NCBI): domain Eukaryota; kingdom Metazoa; phylum Chordata; order Testudines; family Emydidae; genus Malaclemys; species Malaclemys terrapin. Next base: position 107,331,785 of record NC_071512.1, on the reverse strand, counting down.
CAGGGGCCTCCCCTGCAGCTCAGCCTTGGTCGCTGCTGCCCCGTGAGATCATGGGGGACCTGGGGCAGGGAGTGGATCTGACACCCCCCTCCCGCCGCCCAGGGCTGCAGGGTCTTCGGCACGTGCCTGAAGTGACACCTGGTGGCCAGAGGGTGCACTGCAGGGGCTGGCAGACTGTTAAACTGGGGAGGGGGTAGGACGGGGGGGTGTTAGGAGGCCTAGGGGCCCCATGGAGGAGGAGGGTGAGGAGAGAGCCGCCCTCCATGGGAACTGCACCCCATGACTCCGTGCTGTGGGGTACATAAGATAACATGCCCCAGCTGAGCTGGGGTGCGGGGCCAGTGACCCTCGGGGGCGATCTTCACCCCACCACGAGCTGCAGCAGGACGCGGCCTGGGAAACAAACGGGCCGCGCAGACTCCAGGGCAGCCCATCCGCTGGGTCCAATCACCTGCTGTTCTCGCTGAGCCGGGGGGGCTGGGTGGGGGGGAAAATAACTGGATCTTGGCACTTTGACCCTGCCTGGATCCTCCTGTCGTTTCGGTTCCGCGGCAGACACTCCTTCACTTCCTGTCCTAAAGCGGGCAGCGGCGGTGCTGGGTAGCTGTGAGAGAGCTGCCGGGCTCCACCCCAGAGGTGGCTGCATTGCAGGGGTAGGTGGAGCGACTGGTCCTGCGAGTGCTTGCGAGCGAAAGGGCTAAGCTAGCAGCACATCTCCAGGGGCTCCCAGCTAGCCGCCGTTAGCCGGGCCAGGCTCCATTCTTGCATTCCCTCGGGCTCCTGCTCAGGTCTCTCTCTGCCGCTTTGAAAGCCAAGGACCCGGAGACCCACGCTGGTTCTGGCCCGCGCCCTGGGGAGCCAAGCCTAGACCTGGGTGTTTATTGAATACACGTTTCTCGGGGGCGAGGGAAGGGGGCCAGTCGTGACTGGGGTAGGGGGAGGGGTAAGGGGACTGCTCGGCCCCACGGCGGCGGTGTCACTCCTCCCATGGGCTCATGTCCGTGTCAATGGCCACGCAGTTGTAGGCCGCGTAACGCAGCTTCTCCTCACACACCTTGGCGCTGGAAAAGAAGAGCCGCTGTCATTGCCCTGCGCGCCGGGGCCAGCCAGGCACTGCCCAAGCCATGGCTTAAGGCTCAGGGTCTTCCCACAGGAGAGTAGCCTCCTCAGCCTCACGGGACTCATGGGGAAACTGAGGCACGGAGCAAGCGGCAGAGCTGGGAATGGAACCCGGCTTGCGTGACGCCCGGGCTCACGCATCAGCCCCGAGACCAGCTGACACGACACCTCCCCCCCGGGATCAGGGCTCCGAAACACGGGGGCAGCTGGCCAAAGCGGCTGTTCACGGTGCGACTCACGTGGCGTAGTTGGGGAGGTAGAGGGAGCTGGAGCAGGTGGAGGATTCGGGCAGCGCGTCCGTCGTCTCAGAGCTGGAGTAGAGAGGACAAGCAGGTCAGATCCGACCAGGGGAGAGGGCCCCTGGGACAGTGATGCCAGCACCCCGGCAGGTCCCTCCCTGGCATTCCAGTGCGGGACACTCACCCCAGCTTGTCCGGGTAGATGTAGATCCGAGCCGGGAGGCGGCTCCGGCCAGTGACAAACCTCAGGAAGCGGCTGCGATCCTCTGTGGGAAGAGAACAGATGTCAGCCGCTCCCGGGCTGGGAGGGAGCCTGCTGGGCTAGCCATGGTGCCCGAGCCCTGTGCCCGGCTAGTCTGTCAGCAGTTCTGGGGGACTCAGCCTCGTGCCTCCGAAGGGGAGCTGGGAATTGCTGCCGACGGCTGAGGGAAGGGCCCCAGACTGAGGCCGAATGAATCATACGGGCGGGTGAGAGACCCAGAGTCTCTGGGATCCGGTAGGAGTCAGGGCTGGGTGCCGGCTGCTCACCGTTGGTGAAGTTGCCGAGTGCCTCCCAGAAGTACTGGACCCTGGTGTCCGACGGCTCAAAATCCTCAAACCGAGCTGGGGGGAGGCACAGACAGAACTGGTTAGAAACACAGCGGCCAGCTCAGGGCTGCTCCCCCCGGGGGCGAGACCCCCTCTCCGTGCCCCCACCACATGAGCGCGCAGATCCGGGGCGCACGGCGCTGTGCATTTACAAACCGCGCCGGGGCTCAGACACCAGGGCACGTGGCGGGTGCCAGGTCCCAGCAGCCCCTGCACTTACTAAGCTTCTTCAGGGCATCCACCGTCACCTCGGGGTCCCCGCACACCTTCTTCTCCAGCTCCTGCCAGGTGAGCAGGTCGAGGACGGCCTGGGGCACCACCTTGAGCAGCCCGGCCTGCATGGCAGCGATCTGCAGGGGAGGCAGAGCGGACGGGGTTAGAGCCGGGGCGGGTAGCGCTAGGTCCCATCGACGAGACGGTGCAGCGAGCGCTCTGGCCGCGAGGTTAGAGGGGAATGGAGCCCTGGGAGACGAAGGGACTCACCTGTCACAGACACAGGAGGGCCAGGTGCTCAGCAGGACTCCACAAAGGGCTGGCTCTTAGCACAGCCAACGAGACCAGCCCGCGATGCTCGCTGGGATACACATTAACGGACAGAACCCCCATGCTTCAGGGCACAAGTCGCCCCTTGGTGGCGGGGGACAGGAAGGAATGTGCTCTTGGGGCTGGGTCCCCCTGCGACCCCAGCCAGCCTTACCTGCTCCTTGCTCTCCTCCAGCCTGGCCTTCTGCACCAGGCGGATGAATTCCTTGCGGTCCTCGTAGCGCACCACGGTGCTGCCGCCATTGGGGATCAGCTCCACCATGCGCTGGTCGCTGAGCACCGTGGTGTAGGTCAGCTCCTGCCCGAACTTGAACTCGAAGGTCTCCTTGTCCATCACCTCCATCACCTCCAGGAGCTTCACCTGGGCAGCCGGGCAAGAGCACTTGCTGGAGAGCAACACCACGGACCTCCTGGGCCGCCCCCAGCCCCAGCCCCAGCCCCACCCTGCCCTGGAGAGCATCTGGGCTATGCCAGGGGGGCCAAAGCAGGGCCCAACTGCCTGCAGCACGGGAGAGCTAAGCATGCTGGCACTGGTCATCTCCATGGGCTGCACCGTCCCCTTGGCCCAAGCTGGAGCATTGCATGCTGGGACCTGTAGTCTCCAAGGCTGCACCTGTGTATTGAGATGAGGGGGCTGGAGCTGCACTACAGAGCCTGGGGGAGATCTGAGCTCCTGTTTCTTTAGCCCCACCACAGGACGGTCAAACACAACTGGCCCCCAGTCACCGAGTGCCGCCTGCACCGTGCCTGAGTTGCCCGCCTGCCCCCCACCACCCTCACCCGCTTCTGCTCACCAGCACGGAGTCCACGGCGGGGAAGTCCTTGCTCCAGCTGACCTCCTCCCCGGTCAGCTGTTTCCACACGAAGCCAGGCAGAGCCAGGACCTGCAGCGGGGAGGAGACCCGTGACTGGGATCCCGGGCACAGGGACACCGCACCAGCTGCACCCTGGCGCCCCAGAAAGGCAGACGTGGCAGCAGCACTGCCCAACCATCAGCGACACCTCCCAGCTAGTCCCACCCCTCACGACACTTGCCCAAGGAGGGAGATTTAGGGCCCCCCTTGGACGGAGGGACACCCGGACTACCGAGGGTTCGGGGCTGCTGCTCCCAGGCTCTGACCTGTAGCCCCACGAACGCCAGGGCACAGCCGAGCAGGGGAGGAGCCGGCGGACGCTGCCCCAGTTTCTATTTACTGCCGAATTAGCACTGCAATGCCTCGGTTCGCCCAAGCTGCCGGCTGTCTCTAGCAGCGTCCCCCGGCCCCGGGTGTCCTGGGGACGCAGACCACACGGGGGTGATCAGGGATTTACCAGGGCCCCTCTACGGTGCTGGGGACCCCCGGGCTCTGCTCGGCTAAGGCCAAGGGACAGGGGGTTGGGGGAGCAGGGCTGGGGCAGGTCCCGAGCACCATGCCGAGAGGGGGAAAGGCCGGGCCTGCAGCGAGGGCCCCGCCCCGCAGGACTCACCAGGAACTCCTTGCCCCTCAGAGCTGCGCCCATGATCTGCCCGATCCACTCGTACTTGGCAAACTCCTTGCAGGACGGGTTCGGGACGTACATGTCCCTGGCCTCCCCGGTGCCGTTACCCTGCAACAGAGACGTGCTCAGGCACCAGGAACTGGGGACGGCCCAGCGCCCTGACCCAGGTCATGACAAGGGCAGGCCACGCTCCCCAGCGTCCCCCGCTGGCTGCTGGAAGGACCAGGGCTGACAGGCTGCAGAGGGGGCCCCTCCCTGCTGTGTGACACGTCCCCGCCCCCAGCAGACTCCATGGACCCTGGTGACTCTGGTGTAGGCTGGGAAGCCAGGCAGTGGCACCCACATGGGAAGGGCAGTTTGGGGGCTCAGCCGTGGCCAGATGGGCAGCCCAGGAAGGAAGAGGGCACAGTGCCCAGGCCGGTGGGGGACATATCCCGTTAAGGCCCCCAGCAAAATTGAGCGTCCCAGCCACACGCCCTAAAGGAAGGGCGCTTCTCCCAACCGCCAAGGCCTGCCTGCTCCCCCCAGCCAGGGAGCAAAGCTGCCCCTCCCCCAGGCGACAGGACTAGGGGGGACTCCCGCTGCCAGGCCGGGGCAGGACCGGCCTGGCCCCCAGCCCCTCGGTACCTGGTTGGACGTGCGGACGAAGAAAGGCAGCGGCACGGGGCTCTCTGCCGAGCTGGGACACAGCTCCTCAGACACGTCCGCCAGGCTGTCCCGGAACCCACCTCCTGCAGCCCGGAGACACCGTCCCCCCCTTAGCACCACGAGCCCCGAGCCCCGGCCGCAGGCTGCGCTCCCCCGCACCGAACGGCCCCAGCAGCTCTGCCCGCTGCCTTTAAAGCGCCCTACGAGAAGCGACCCCCCACCCTGGCCCCTTGCCCTGCCCCATCCTGATCCTGGGGGGGCACTGAGTGGGGGCAGCTTGTAACCCTGCCCCCACCCACTGCACACAGGACAGGTGCTCTGGTCCTGACGAGAGCCCGGCTGAGCTGCAGCGAGGCCGCGGCCGGGGTCGAAGGCTGCAGGGTAACTGGACAGCACCACCCTCCCCAGCTGCTCTGCCCCGGAGCGCCTGGCGGGGAGGGGCCCGGGCCCGGGGACGTACCTTGATCGATGATGCCCTCGGCGATGAACTTACACTCCCACCACTGGTCGTAGCGCAGCGGCCACCTGCGGGGAGCCAAGGCGGCAGCTCAGACAGCAGGTCGCTCCTGGGAATTCGGAGCCCACAAGAGGGGCCAGCCGGGTCCCCCAGGGCCAGGGCAGCCCCCAGGACGGGTGCCCCATGCCCCGCCTCGGGGGGCAGGATCTCCGCCCCGGGGGGCCATTGGCTCCTCGCCTCTCCGCTGAGACGGGCCCAGTGGCTTTGGGACATTGGCCCTTGCCCCAGGAATGGGGCTCGCATCCCCTCCCCCCGGGGGCACGCAGCCATGGCCCCTCAGCCCCACCAGCCGGCAAGGCCCCCCATACCTGTAATCCAGGGGCTTCTCGTACTTGTCGGAAGGTTTAAGGCCCTCATGCACCTAGAGCAGGCAGACACGAACGAGACTCAGCCGCCGGCCAGCCGCAGGGCCCCGGCACTGGTACCCGGGAGGCAGAGCAGCGCTGCTATCCCCAGGGCAGACAGGGATGGAGACACGGGAAGGCTAAGTGACTTGCCCGTGGTCATGCAGGAAGTCAGTGGCAGAGCAGGGAACCAATCCCAGATCTCCCATGTTCCAGGCTAGCGCCTCACCGAGCGGATCCCTTCTTCCCTCCAGCATCCCCAGCAGCAGGGCGGGCCGAGGGGGAGGCAGGAAGCTCCGAGGGGCGTGTTGTGCCATGGGCGTGAGAGGTGACAGTGCCGAGAAAGCCAAGCAGATGCAGCAAAGGGAACCGCAGCCAGACGGACAGATCCCGCTCGCGCCAGAGGGACAGACAGACAGCAGCGTGTCTCTGCCTCCATGGGCTGCCTGCCCCTTAGCTCTCCAAGGCCAAGCCCCACCCCGTACCCCATGTGCCTTTAGCCCCTCCTACTCCCATGGTTCCTCCCACTCCCGTCCTTTCTGTGTCTTTCCGCCCCCCACCCCGGCTTCATGCCCTCCACCCGCCACGCTGCCCCTATGCCGGGCCCCTCTCCCCAGTAATCCCGACTTCACCGGGCGCGGGCGCAGGGCCAGCGTCACGGACTCTCCCAGCCCTGGAAGGAGGCCGGCGGGCGCAGTACCTGGGTGAAGACGGCGTTCTTGCAGCTGGGGTCCAGGGCGGGGTTGTCGCGGTGCTCCATGGCCAGGCGCCGGTTGATGTAGAGCCGCGGCATGAAGTTGGGCTTGCTGGTCTCCGAGTCCTTGAGACACTGGGCGATCAGCGCCGTGCGTCGCTTGGACAGCAGCAGGAACTGCTTGATGTGCTGGCGCGGGCGAGGCGGGGCCTGGGTTAGACAGACCGCCGCCCTGTGCCCTCCCAGTGCCCCCCCCGTCCGTCTATATGCTCCCCCCCGAACGCATACCTGGCCCCTGGCCTGCCCGGCTCACCCTGCATGGGCCTTCTCCCCCCCCCGGGCCCCGGATCCCTGCAGCGCCTCCCACATTCCCACCTCTCCTCCCCCCTCCACCTTGCAGCTCCCTCTCTCGGGCCCAGGGGCAGTCTGGAGTCCTTGCAGAGGGGGTGTCAGCCCCCCAGAGGCCAGGGAGAGAGGGGAGCCCCGGCTGCCACTCACCTTGAGCCAGCTGAAGGTGCCGACCGTGTGGTCCCAGGCCGGCACGAGGTGGTGCAGGACGCTGTCCAGGAGCTTGATAAACCTGGGAGAGCAACGGGGGCCGCTCGAGACACAGGGCAAGGCCTGGGCCACGCGAATCGGCCCCAGCCAGGGGCTGCTGCTGGCACAACGCCCCAGGACCCTGCACCAAGGGGGGTCGGCAGCGCTCCAGGGTCTGTTCCCCTGGTTGCTGGGCTGACCCCGACGCCCCAGTGTGGCACTAGGGGGCGCTGTGCTGTAGGCAGCAGGGAGAGGGCTCCGTAGGGGGCGCTCTCCCCTCGCAGGCATGCTGACCCCGACGCCCCAGTGTGGCACTAGGGGGCGCTGTGCTGTAGGCAGCAGGGAGAGGGCTCCGTAGGGGGCGCTCTCCCCTCGCAGGCAGTGCTGACCCCGACGCCCCAGTGTGGCACTAGGGGGCGCTGTGCTGTAGGCAGCAGGGAGAGGGCTCCGTAGGGGGCGCTCTCCCCTCGCAGGCAGTGCTGACCCCGACGCCCCAGTGTGGCACTAGGGGGCGCTGTGCTACTGGAAGCAGCACCCTTTGGATGAAAAGCATCAGGTTAGGGCCCTGACCACATGTGAGGAGAAAGGAAGCTGTGAGATCTCACAGGAGATGGGGAGTGAACCCTGGCGTCCAGGCCAGACCCCATTCTGCCTCCCCAAATGCCCCTGGATACGGGATCCCTGCCCGGGCCTGCTGCGAGCGTTGCTAGGGCAGATCAGTGCGTCACCCTGCGTTCTGCCCCCGGGCTCGGGCTGCGTTCTCAGTGGCGAAGGAAGCAAACCCTGCAGGTGTGTCCTGCTCAGCACCCCCTGCTGGTGTCCCCGGGCAGTACCTCTGAATGACCACGGCCCGCCGGTACAGCAGGTCGGGGTCAGTCCCTTCCAGGCGGGGGTAGCGCACCAGGCTGGCCTGCTGGAACATGTCCGCGCTCAGCCCCAGCTCCCGCTGCCGGGACGACTTGATCTTGATCCCTCGGAGGCGGACGTCGATCCCATCATCTGCTGAGAAAGAGCGCGGCTAATCCGGTGGGTCCAGGAGCGCCCGGGCCGCAGCGTGGGGGCGATGGAGCCGCAGCCACCAGAGACAGACAGACCCCAGGGTGCCCACCCCCCATCTCCTGGGAAGCTATTTCCCCATCAGTGGGACTCAGGGGACTGCAGCTGGCATGGGGCAGGTTTAGAACCAGAGACGGGACCAAGCCACCAAACTCTAGAGCTGTCGAGACCCGGGCTCGTCTCTATGAACAGGCACCTCAGCAGCCCCAGGGCTGCGGCTTCCAGGGACATCATGCAGCAGGAGCGGGCTGGGGGCGTGGGGCCAACGCCCCCCTGAGGCGATCCATGGCCTGGGGATCTCAGCCCACTTCCCAGCGGCCAGGTGGCCACCAGCACAGCAACAAGGCCAAGGAGAGAGAGCCCTGGAGACCAGCGTCCTCCAGAGACCACATCCGGAGCGCCCGACAGGAGAAGGCGGGGCCCTCAATGGGGAGCAGGGCGATCTCGGAGGGGGAGGCAGCCCGCCCCTGTCGTGCAGGCTTTTATCCCCGCCCACCTCTGCACTCCACGATGCGGATCTCGATGATGGGCAGGTGCGTGGTCATGTCTTCGAGCACACACACATCCCCGATGTAGCTCCTGGAATGACAGTGCAGAGGGGGATTCAGAGCCGCCCGCCCCCCCAGCCAGCATCCATTCACCCAGGGCCAGGGAGGAGGGGCTGCCTAGTGAGAAGAGGTGAGGGGAGCTAGAACCTGGGTTGTCTCCCAGCCCCGCAACCGACTAACCATGCGACCCTGGTCACGTCACTCAGCCTCCCCATGCCTTGGTTCCATGGGGCCGAGCCGTTAGCACCACTGGGTCTGCAAAGTGCCTGGAGAGCACAGCGCTACTGTCCGAACTCTCAGGGATGGGTGGGGAGTCCACACGGGCCCTGACGGGCAGCGCGGTGGGCCCTGGAGGCAAGGCTGGGTGTGTCCGAGAGGCGGGCCGGGGGCAGCAGCCAGCCCAGCCTTAGAGAGCTCCTGGCAACGGCTGATTTCCCCAGGCCGGAGCCCTCGGCCGGTCCCTCGCCGGGGGAGTAGCCGGATTGCTGAGGTGATGCTCAGGCTGCGGCTCCGGGCTCAGCCTTATGGCCCTGTGGTTTGCCCCACTCCAGGCCGTCCCCCCGTCCTGCCGGAGAACACGCCCTCCACGCACCACAGCCGCTAACCGGGACTGCTCCGCTCCGGGCAAGGGAACCCGGGGCTTGCGTGCAGACCTTCTAGGAGGAATGGCAGCTGGACCACATGTGGGGTGGCAGGGGTGGGGGACTTGTTATTTGAAACATGACCAGTCCCCACCCCCCACTTCGAACCCCTCAGGCTGGAGTCACTGGTTGCTGGGCTGAGCGGCCAGGCTAAGCCGGAGGGCGCTGTGACCCCCAGCGTTCAGTCCTGCAGCCGGCCAGGAGAGCCCCAAGGCAGGACACGGCTATTGGGCTGGGGATTTCATTAGCCACCCGCCAATGTCTAATCCACTCCCGGAACCAATGCGTGCAGAGACAGCAGAGCCCTCGCCAGGGTCTGTGCCACGCGTCTCAATGCCACTCGGGCATTAATGCTCACCACGGACACAGCCCAGAGGGGGAAACTGAGGCACAGAGCAACAAGCTCCTTTCCCCAGGCACCAGCTGGAGTCTCTGTCAGTAGAACTCCAGGGCCCCGGGCCTGTGCTCAGCCCACTAGCCCCCCCCTGCCCATCCCGTCTCCCCACCCCACTCACTCATCGATGCCCACGTCGCTCAGCTTCTTCAGACTGTCGCCCTCCCCGCCGTACACCGCGATCCTCTTGGGCATGAAGTTCTCGTCCGTCGTGTCCACCGTCAGCAGGAGCTTCCTGGAGGGGAGGGGACAGAGCAACAGCTGGGCCCCCCGGCACCGAGCCCCCGAGCCCAGCGGCCCCCCGGCACCGAGCCCCCGAGCCCAGCGGCTCCCCGGCACCGAGCCCCCGAGCCCAGCGGCCCCCCGGCACCGAGCCCTGAGCCCAGCGGCCCCCCGGCACCGAGCCCTGAGCCCAGCGGCTCCCCGGCACCGAGCCCCCAAGCCCAGCGGCTCCCCGGCACCGAGCCCAGCGGCTGCCCACAAGCCCCCGAGCCCCGCGGCCGCCCACGAGCCCCGCGGCCCGGCCAGAGCCGGGGAGCCCAGGACTCTCACAGACCGGGGGTCCCCTCGAAGCCCAGTGGGATGCAGCCTGGGGTGGCCGTGGGACCTCACTGCCCACCAGCTCCCGCCCTGGTGAGAGTGGAGGGGTGCGGGTACGGGCCCGTTGGCTCCCACCTGGGTGATGTTGATCATGGGGGTGAGCCGCCCGCCTGACCGTGGCCAGCCCATGAACCGGGCCCCCGGGGCTGACATGCCCCCCCCCACGGGCTCCCCAAGGGCAGAGAGGGAAGCGGCTGGCTCTCACTTGACGATGGTGCCTTTCTTCATGGTGAGCCGCACCCAGTGCAGGCCCTGGGAGCCGTCGCTCTCCCAGTAGGTGTCCGCGTTGCCGTCCGTCAGACACGACACGTTGAAGTCTTCCTGGAAGGGGGCAGGGGGGTGAGGAAGGGGTCAGATGGAGGGAGCCCAGATCCCGCTCCTCACACGCACTCATTTGGCACCACTGGGGCGAGGGGGTCTGGTGCAGGGTGGGGGTCGACCAGGGCACTGGGCGGGAGCGGGCACGGTGCCCGAGGGCTAATGCTAAACTCTCAGACCGGGTCAGCAGCCGAGCCCAGAGCAGAGTCCTCCTTCGGTCTTGGGGTCCCATCTGGGCCCCCTGCAGATGGAGGAGGCCCGAACGCTTCCCCACCCCCCACTCAGGGACTCAGCTGCCCCCCTCCCTGCTCCGGGAGCTCCCTTTGGAGCCAGATCCTCACCCCTCTGGAGGGGGAAGGTCTCCCGCCTGGCTGGCAGCCCTGGAGAGACGGGACCCCCGTGTCCCTGCGCAGCGCAGCGTGGCTGGGCCTCGCCCCACCCCGTACCGTGTAGGAGGAGACATCGATGCTCTCCACATACTGCTTGACACTGCCCAGGTTCTCGTCCTCCTTCCCCAGGTGATCGTACAAGAAATGCACCAGGTCCTCATCACACTCGTAACTCCACGTCGGGGGCACGAACCTGCCAGTACACGCGGGGTTAACAGCCCAGGGGCGGGTCGGACTGATCAGAGCCCCCGCGTCCCAGTGAGCTGGATGGGGCGCCCCACAGAGCCCACGCCGCTGTCCCTGCACCCCTCCCCCAGCTCTGCTGCACACTCAGTCCGAGGGACCCAGCCCCGGGGCAGCACAGACCCCAATCCCAGGGGGGCCCCCCCAGCCAGGACAGCCTGGGCGAGCCGGGAACGCAGCAGAACCCGCGCCCCGGGACATCTCGCTACCGGAGCTTCTGCACCGCCGCCTCGTCCTGCTCCATGGTTTTGGGTTTCACGCCAAGCCGCAGGGAGTACGTCAGATCCACCACTTGCTCCCACCTGAAACAAGGCAAAGGATGGCGGGGTAAAGGGAGAGGAAAGACGACCAGTTATTGGGGCACCAGCCCGGGACGGGGCAAATTCCTGCTGTGCCACATGCCTTCTGTGCACAAATCTCTGTGCGTCTGTCCCCATCTGCAGAACAGGGGGCCGGGAAGGGCTCGGATACTGCTGGACGGGGGGGGCTCGGATACTGCTGGACGGGGGGGCCCGGAAGGGGCTTGGATACTGCTGGACGGGGGGGGCCTGGAAGGGGCTCGGATACTGCCGGATGGGGCGCCGGGAGGGGAGCTCGGATACTGCCGGACGGGGCGCCGGGAGGGGAGCTCAGATAGTGCTGGATGAGGGGGCCGGGAGGAGCTCGGATAGTGCTGGATGAGGGGGCCGGGAGGAGCTTGGATACTGCCGGACGGGGCGCTGGGTAAGTCCCAGAGAAGCCAGCCAGCTCCCCTCCCCACCAAGAGCAAAGATCAGCCTCTGGTTAAACCCACTGCTGCCCCCAGTGGGAACTGATTGATGTTTTAAAGCCAACATTATTTCTCCTGGGGCTGGGTCAGCAGGTCAGAGCTGGGCCCAGGCCTGGGCCCCAAGAGACCGGAGCTCGGCAGGGGCTCGGAGGGCTCTGTTAGCGCCTCTGGGCAGGGCACAGCCCACACCAGGCCCGGGGCAGGCGGGCAGCAAACACCCTGTTGCGGGGCCTGTTCCAATGCCGGTGCCCCAGAGAGGAGCGATGCGGCTGGCCTGGCCTGGCCAGCAAAGGAGATTCCTGCCTCTGGCAGTGCTGCCCACACACAGGGCTCCGGGGCAGGGGGAGGTGGGGTGGCAGGCTCGGGCGGTCACTGCATCAGACACACGCGACCCCGGGGAGCCGGGATCAGAACCCCGGTCCCCGAGCCTCCTGCACACAGCTCCAGCCTCCCGGCAATAACAAGCCCCTTGTTTCCCCGGAGAGTCGGGCGCTAGAGGATGGCACTGCCCAGCCCTCCGCAAGCAGCCACACGGAGACCCCACAAGCTGGCGGCGCCCGGCCCAAGCCCGACTCCCCCAGAGCCTCGTCCCCAGACCTGATCACGGGTTTATAATCGACGCCGAAGAGCTGCTGCTGCCTCTGGATTCTGTCGGTGGATTCGACCGGGACCAGCCGGTCCCCTCCCTCGGCATGTTTGCACACCAGGATCCAGCCTTCCTCCAGCTCACAGCTGCCCTTGTACTCCTCCAGCTGCTCCTGCAAGGCAAAGCGCGGCCCGTCAAGGAGCCCTTCGCCCCCGGGGAGCCGGCGCTCGGTTTTACCACGACGGGCTGGCCACCGAGTCAGAGATCTCCAGGCCAACCGGGACGTGCGATCGCCTCGTCTGCCCGCCTGCAACACCCAGAGAACCCCCCCTGCTCCCCACACCCAGCCCATCGCTTCTGGGGCAGCCAGAGCCAGTCTGTTCGCGAATCCATCGCGCCCCTTGGTCTGCCGTCCCACTAGACCGTTCACCCGCCCGGTAACACGAGCCCTTTCCTGGTCTGAATTCACCTGGCTTCAGCTTCCAGCTACCGGATCTGGGTCTGAGCCAAGAGCCCTCGGCTAGCAGAGCCCTTCTCCCACAGAGGCACTTAGAGCAGCCATGTGGCTGGCAAACCGCGCCCCCACCCCACAGACCCCCCCAGTTCTGCCCCCGTGAAATAACCCCCCGGCCCCCTGCTGCTCACAGGCCTTAGACGGTTCGGGGACTCCCCTCCACCACAACCCCCAAGCCTGCGGATACCCACCAACCTCCCCACCCCACCTGCCAGCCCCCGGATGAGCCCAACCAGGCTCAGAGGGTGGTTGGGGGGGCCCTCCTCAGTGGAGAGACGGTTGCCCTGTGATCGTCTCCTCTGCCCCTTGGCAGGGGGACACTGGATGCACACACTGCTGAGAACCCCAGCAAGCCAGGCGCCCTTCGGGCTTTTTTGCTAGCCAGGAAATAAAAATAAAAAGCCGGAAGCCTGGTGGAGCCGTGTCTGACAGCTGTATGTCCTCACGCCCGAACCCCTGGTCTGGTTCCCGTCAACTCCCGCACAAACGCTCCACTTCAGCCCCAGAGCTACCTGCCAACGCCAAGGCTGGTGCATTGTTGCTAAAGAATGGGGCAAATTTGGGATATAATGGAAACTATAACTGTGGACCAACTCCGTGCCAGGAACCCCGAGACCATCTCCTGGACCTGGAATTCACCAAAGCCGTTAGGAGAAACACTCACAAATATCCTCCCTCCCAAGGGATAGTGAGCAGCGATCATGCCCCCCGGGCCCAGACACCACTCTCCCAGAGGTCTCATCTGCTCTAACATGGCAAAGGCCGCGGGTACCACGGGGCGGGGTCTGCGGCAGAGACGGCCCCAGAGCGTTACACTGGGAGGTAGCCCACGGGCGTTCCAGGGGGAGATTCGCAAGTGATGGCAGACGTTAGAGGGGTCTACAGAGACAGGCAGACAGCGAGGAGGGGAAACCCTTCCTTGCATCTGCTCCCTGCCCATTTAGGGCCCAGCTGAGGCCCAAGAAAATCAACCCCAGCCAAACAGCATCATGACCTGGTGGCCGAAGGCTGCGTGGTCGGGGTCTGCCCTGGATTCGAGCTGTTTGCACACAGGACACGGCGAGAACGTGGCCTGGACAAAGGGTAGCTAGGAGCCAGCGAGCACTGCCGCCCGATTGGCAGACATCCCCCTCTGTCCCATTGCTGGGTCAAGGGGGCCCGGATGGCGGGAAAACACCAGTGCAAGGAGGAGCATGTCCCTCGGGCGTAACGCTCGGGGTTATTCCGAAAGAGCCAGCTGGTGCCACTCTCCCTCAGGCTCAGCGCCAGCGTGCCCGTAGGCCAGGGCCAAGGAGAAAGGGCTGTTTGGAGCCGTAAAGCAGCACACGGCCGTTGCTGTCCAGGGGTACCAAAAAGCACAGCTGTCCCTGAAAACCAGCCCGGCCAGCGCCGTGACTCGGGAGCACAGGCCTGTGGGAGAACAGCTCGGCCCAGTGAGCGAGGGAAAGCAAGGCCACGCCCATCTCCGACGCTTTAAACACACAGCCAACGCCGCAGGGCGCGGCGGGCAGGGCCATTACCAAGGAGATGGGGCCAAACCCACCCGGCTGGCAGACAGGCCTGGGATAGGGGTTCCAAGCTTGGGGGTGTCCAGATCAGGGCTGGGGCTGTGCCCCCAAGGCACGGCCAGGAAATCCAGATCCAGGGAATCACCCCGTCAGCCCCGGGGTCTGGCTCTGGGCCCAGCTCTGAGGCAGTTGCTGCCTATGGGAAGGGAGGTCTCAGGGCAGCGTTCCCCGACCTTTAACCTTTTAATTAGCTCCAAAGCCAGGTGACTTTGCCCCACATGTCAAACCAGGAAGTGGCTGTTGGACTGAAGTCCCACAGCTGGTGCCAGGGGAGGCCGGTAGCACAGCAGGGCGAGAACAATAACAAAGCCCAAATCCAAATGCCCCCGATCTGAGGGGCACAGACCCCAGCTTTGTCATCTGCCCTCTGTCTGCCCCACAATGGAAACACTGCAGAGCCCCTCCCCCTCAACACGCCTTACAACCAATGGCCTGAAACCTCAGCCCTCCGCGCCCACCCTGCTGCCAAACCATCCACGCAGGAGCCAGGCACCAGCGTCCAGTCCCTACACATGGTAACCGTAGAGATTCAGAGCCCTGGACACAGCCTCGGCCTGCCCCGAAAGCGCCGTGCCTGGGGGGCTGGCAGTGGCTTAGACACCATGGGGTGGGCAGTGTAAACGCACAGAATGGATACCGCACGGACCAGTGGGAGTCCTTGTGTCTGTCCATCTCTCCCTGGGTTCATCTATATCCGCTCGTCTCTCCCGTCTGCCTCCCTGTTCGTCCGCCTGTCTCTCACGGTGTCCATCCATCTCCCATCTATGTGCGTCTGTCCGCCTGTCGCTCCCATCTCTGTATCTGTCCTCCTGTCTCTCTCTATGTCCATCTGTGTCCGCCTGTCTCTCCCATCTACCTGTGTGTTTGTCCACCTGTCTCTTACTATGTCCGTCCATCTCCCATCTGTGTGTCTGTCCATTCGTTGCTCTCATCTCTGTGCCCGCCTGTCTCTCCGCGTGTCTGTCCATCTCTGTACCCGCCTGTCTCTCCCCGTGTCTGTCCATCTCTGTGCCCGCCTGTCTCTCCCCGTCTCTGTACCCGCCCGTCTCTCCCCGTGTCTGTCCGTCTCTGTACCCGCCCGTCTCTCCCCGTGTCTGTCCGTCTCTGTGCCCACCTGTCTGTCCCCGTGTCTGTCCGTCTGTCTGTCCCCACCTGTCTGTCCCCGTGTCTGTCCGTCTGTCTGTCCCCGTGTCTGTCCGTCTCTGTGCCCGCCTGTCTGTCCCCGTGTCTGTCCATCTCTGTGCCCACCTGTCTGTCCCCGTGTCTGTCCATCTGTCTCTCCCCGTGTCTGTCTGTCTCTGTGTCCGCCCGTCTCTCCCCGTGTCTGTCCGTCTCTGTGCCCGCCCGTCTCTCCCCGTGTCTGTCCGTCCGTCTCTCCCGGTGCGGGCCCGTCGCTCCCCCCGTCCCCGCCCGGCCGGTACCTGGCACAGCTTCACCCACAGCCCCTGGCTGTTGCAATACTCCTCGCCGGTGGCCCGCACGCACGTGCCCTTGCGCAGCTCGATGGCGACCTTGGCGAGCTTCTTGCAGCCCCGGGCGCGGGCCGGGCTCTCGCTGACGCTGAGCAGGGAGCGGCCCGAGCCGGCGGCGGCGGGGTCCCGGCACAGCTTGTAGCGCACCCGGCGGGGCACGTAGCACAGCGCGGCGGGCAGGGGCCGGGCGCGGCCGAAGCAGCCCACGCACTCGGCCAGGCAGCGGATCCGGCCCAGCAGCTGGTGCGGGGTCTCGGCGGGGGAGCTCATCCTGCCCGGCCCGGCCCGGCTCGGCTCGGCTCGGCCCCTCCTGCCGCAGCCCGGCCCGGCCCCGCCCCGCGCGTCACCGCTGCGCTGGGGGCGGCCACATGCGCCCTGCTGGGAGCGCAGCCTGCGCGGGGAGCATGTGCGTCTGGGGTCCCCCAAATCGTCTGTGCCAGTCACGGTCCATAGGAGCAGATTACGCGCAACGGGCCGGGGAGTTGGGGGGCGCTGGGGGCCGGGCTAGGGGCTGGGGGGGCGCTGGGGACGGAGTTCAGGGGGCGCTGGGGGCCGGGCTAGCGGGTTGGGGGGGGGGGGGGCGCTGGCGTTGCCGAGTTGGGATTTAACTCCCAGCTTAGGGGGTCTCAGGCTGGAATTGGGGCGAACCAGGGAGAGTTTCAGCGAACCAGCCCGAGCCTTCCCCCAAGTAGGGGGCGAGCCCCAGGATCCCCTGGCGGGGGCGGGGCAGATTTGGTTTAGAAAAGGAAAAGCTCAGATGTTTGGCTAAACAGATCGAGTTTCTTCCCCCCACGAGGAGCTCCCTGGAGTGGGTGATTTATCTATACGGGGGGGGGGAGTTCCCTGGGGGGCGCGGAGAGGAGGGGAATGCCCCCTCCCCAACCTGGTGGGGGGAAATCCTAAAGCAGTCAGACCCACTATGGGCTCAGTGCCCCCTCCCTGGCTGAGACCCCACACGCTCACTGCTCCCCCAGCCCTTCTCTCCGCGCCGCACTGGGAGGGGAAGTTATCACCCCTGCCAGGGCTGTTTCCCTTTTCTGAATGCGCCTCTACACCTGGCTTTACGGTAGATGGCCTTGCGCGCAGGCAGAGCCAGGGGCACCCCTCGTCCCATCAGCCCGCGGCGGGGTCATTCAGGCACCTAGTGGGGCAGCTACAGCGCAGCCCGGAAGTGGAGGGCAAGGAGCCCGCCCCCAATGTGGGCGTGGCCTGAGCAAGATGGCGGCGCCCGTGGGCCCCTCGGGGGGGCGTGACTCCGCGCTGGTGGGAGGGGGCAGCGGAGCCGCCCGCAGCAGAGCCCGGGCGGCGGGCGCAGGAGCATGGAGGGGAACAGCCCGCTGCGGTGAGTAGCGCGGCCGGGGTCAGAGGGCAGAGGTCAGAGGGCAAGGAGCCCGCGGGCAGGCCCCGTTGACGGGCTCCCCCGGCCACTGGGTCCCCGAGGCGGGGGGGGGGCAGCGCACGGTTCCGTCACCCCCGGCCCGGCCCCTCCTCGGGGGTGACGTCTCCTTCGCTGAGGGCGGGAGCGAGTCACAGCGGGCGGGTCCCCGCGGGGTCTCCCGCCGCACGGGACAGGGGCTCTGCGCCCCCCCCCCCGGAGCGTAACAACCCCCGCAGGGGGCGAGAGACCTGGGCACGGCCATGGAGGTTACGCCCGTTACTGGCTATTAGCCAGGATGGGTAAGGAAGGGTGTCCCTGGCCTCTGTCTGTCAGAGGGGGAGATGGATGGCAGGGGAGAGATCACTTGATCATTGCCTGTTCGGTTCACTCCCTCTGGGCACCTGGCATTGGCCACTGTCAGCAGACAGGAGACTGGGCCGGATGGACCTTTGGTCTGACCCGGTACGGCCGTTCTTATGTTCTGTGCGGTCGGCTGAAGCTCTCCCACTGCCATAGCATTGTGCACAAGCATTGGTGTCGCTCGGGGGGTGGTTTAGTCACAGCCCTGAGTGACATAAGTTATGTTCGCAGCCTTCCCCTTCCTCTCCGTTGTCACTTCACCTTCATCAACAAGGCGTTGATTTAACTAACACACTCCACTACAGTGAGACGATCAACGTTGTGCTTTTTCTGTCTCGTCTACATTAATGTCCTATAACCGTATAACTAAAAATCCACCCTGAGTGAAAGTTATACTGGCGTAATTCCCCGCTGTATACACACTAGATCAGCGGGAGAACTTCTCTCACCAATATAGCTACTGCCTCTCCTGGAGGTGGATTAACTACACCAACAGGCGAGCTCTCTCCTGTCGGCTTAGAGCGTCTTCATTAAAGCACTACAGCAGTGCTGATGCAGTGGTTTAGGTGTAGACTTGCCCTCATTTCGGACAATATTGAAACTTTAAAGGGCCAAACATTTAAAGTTACATGGGTCTTTTTGTTAAGCATGTGGTTGCAACTAACATTTGATCAGTATTAATGAAAGACTAGAGAACAGAGCTGGCTGAAGAATGGAAGTTCGGTTTTGGGAAGAATTGGGAGATTTGGTCAGAATGAAAATAAATTCCAGAAAAAAAGAATTGTTTTGGTTGATAAACATTTAATGTAAATTTCAACTTTGTTACATGTTGTAATACATAATGCATGATCAATGTTTCTATATGCCGTTGCCAACATTGGGGGAATTGCCTTCAGTTTTCGCCTGAAGTAAAATTCTGGTAAAATTGCCAGATTTTTGCAACGTGTTTTGATTTTGACAGAACTGTATCTTCCAATGGAATATGGTTCCAGTGAAGTTCCTTTGGCTCGACTAGAGAATCTCTCTTGGTTTTGCATTTGCCAGCACTTTATGTATAGCTAATTGCCCCGAGTTTCCCCTGCCTGTGTAGACCTTTCACACAGCAGTAGAGAGGAGAAAACTCACTTAGACTGAAGAAAGTTATTGGCAGTGGGAACTCGGGGACAGGTGTAATAGCTGAAGTTACAGGACTCTGTTAACCAGGTTGTAAATTGGCAGTTACGCTTGCAAAGTTACTCTGCGTACTACGGTCACACTTAGCGGCTGCAGTCAGGAACAGGACCCAGTTGTGTTAGCTGGTCCCAAACCCATGGGAGACTCTGCCCGGATGAGCTGGGGCTTCCACCGTCAGTTGTAGATTTAGGAAGTCAAGTTTCTCCGTCTAGATTTTGCCCAGCCTGCTCACTATGCCCTATAAGTGTCTGATGTAGTTTTTCAAAAATATACTGTATAAAACTGAAGCCAACACAGAAACCCCATTCCCAAGCAGCACGGACTGTACTTTAAGTACAAGGTTGTGATGGCAGGTCTGTCCCCACATGCTGCTGCGTGGACCAGGTTTGCGAGATCCTATCTTCACTCCATGTGCAACCTAGTCAGGGGGCCCAGTTTCCACATGGCCGGCCCCTGCCTTGCTTCCCGCCTAGTTCGTACGGAGTGTGGTTGAGTCCGGTAGCTGTAGCATATAGGGGCCTTCAGCCCATATGATGAGACGCCGAGCTAAGGTCTGCCCCTTCTCCCAGTCTTTGGAAGCTGGCCAGGTAGCAATAGAAAATGCTTCCCTTCCCTTCCCTTCCGTTCCCCAGACTGTAGGGGATGACAGCCCTACTGTCCTAGGCCGAACCAACTCCCAGGCCTGCACAGCGGAGATACAGACTTACCGCCAGCTGAGTGGGAGTTAAGTCCACATCAGAGACGCCCCCGGGCCCACCGTCCCCAGAATCTCCCCAGAGCAGCTGCTGCCTCTGCTGTCTGCCACTGATTAAACTTAATCAGCACTGTCTCTTTGTGGTGCTCCCCGACCGCACATTGTCTGTGCAAGTGATGGATGGGCAGGCAGAGCTGGGAGAACAGGAAGGTGCCCTCAGCAGCCCCGCTCCCAGCTCCTGCTGGCTTTGTCCTGCACAATGTACAGCTAAAACAGAACCGCGCTCTGTCAGTTAAAACGTTTCATCCGGGATTATCTGTAACCACCCCCTAAGAGCAGCTTAATGCCTCCAGAGAAGGCAGCAGATTCCCACCGCAGCCACCAGCCCTTGGGGCTCTTTAATGGATCAGAGGGAAGCCACACACTGTTCTCCTTCTGGCCTGGGAGGAAAACCAGCGACAGCAGCCTGTGGGGAGGGAGCTGTGCTGTGGCCAACACCTTAAACCTGAGTCCTGCCAGGCTCTTATAGGCCATGTGTAGGGCAGTGACCCTGGTGTTTTGGGCAGTGAGATGTGGGGAGTATCAGGGCCCGGGCGAGCTAGTGCAGAGCGTACTTGCCTGCTTCCACAGTCACTGTGTGCCTGGGACTTCATGGCTTTGCAGCAGGTATCGCAGTGAGCCAGGGAGTCGTGAGGGTGAGGCATGGGACTGGAACCCAGGAGATCCGGGCAGGTCTCCATCACTCTGCCCTCACTTCCTCCTCATCCCGTAACACCATTCCTGGCATGCTCCTGGCTGGCTACTGTAGAGCAGGTGGGGAGCTGGGAATCGAGGGGATGAGATGCAGGGACTGCTAAATCCTCGCCCGCTGTCGTGCCTCAGTAGACACAAGCCAGATACTACGTCACTGACCTTCCCGGCCTGGGGAACGCCCAGTTCCCTTCCCTGCCACGCCCCGGCCAGGACCGCTCCCCTTAACGTGTTGGAGGGTGTTAGCTGCCTCTCTGCTGCCATCCCAGCCATCAGCCAGCGGGGAGGGACCTGCCCGAACCCTGGAGCGCAGAGGGCTCCCCTCCCTCGAGGAAGCCGTTGTCCCAGCGAGGTGCTGCTGCCTAGCCCCTAGCAGTCTGGAGAAGCAGGGCCAGCAGCCGGCTCTGGGCCAGCAGCCAGGGCTCGGACTCTCCTGTGGGGCAGGGACTCGGTCTCTCCCCTGGAGCTTGGGCTGGCGTGAGCAGGGAGCAGACGGCAAACCTGCCCTGGGTGCAGAGTGGGCTGTGTCAGCCTGCTCCTGGCTGTGGGCTGACAGCCCCCTGGAAAGGGAGAGCCAGGCTGGGGGCTGCACACAACCCCCCAGGGGAGTAATTCAGTGTGAGGAGGGGCCTGCAGGGGCTGGCAGCAGAATGAGGAGGTGCAGGGACCCTGCCCTGGGCTGCTGGCACGTTACACTTGGCGGCTGTGTGTTCCCAAAGCGCTGAGTAAATCTCTGCTGCCCCCGGCAGAAGGCACGTGCGGGCTGCGGGACCCGCTTGCCGGGCTGGCCTCAGCCTCTCTTTAATCTCCACCCAGAAAGAGGAACCGTGGGACAAGGACAAGGCACTAGGCCTGTTCCTCACCTAGACTGCAGAGCCGCCAGCAGTTCCTTTCTCTGCCGGGGGGGCACAGGCCTGGCTCATCCCCTCCCAACCGCCTGCTGCAGCTCCAGGGGCCAGATCCCTCCTTTATAAGCCCCAGCTGGGACTGGGCCCCCATCACAGCGGCTGGTCAGCTAGGGCTGCTGATTCCTAGCACCTGCCTGCTGGGCTGCTCCCTGGGCCCCCTGGGCCTTGTTACAGCAAATAGTCCCATTTTACTGGTGGGGAAACCGAGGCACGGAGGCAGAGATGGGCAAACGCACCAGTTCGCAGCCCCGATGCAGAGCATGGTCCCGTGCAGCTAATGCCTCAGACTCCAGCGTGTCGGAGGGCCAGCTCCTGTGATCTCCCTTTGCCCCTGGGGTGGGAGTAGCTGGGCTCTGCAGCTCTCTGGGGGCAGTGATCTTTGCTCTCAGTGATGCTGGGTCTGCTCACTGCCTGCCCCCACTTCCCTCCTTGCTTTAGGCCCCAAGACTTCCCTGCGTTGAAGAATGACACGTTCCTTCGAGCGGCGAGAGGGGAAGAGACGGAGTACACCCCGGTCTGGTGCATGAGGCAGGCCGGCCGATACCTCCCAGGTGAGTGGCCAAGGCCCAGGGCCCAGGCAGGGCTCGTCTCCTAGTTGGAGTGGGGGTGCCTGCCCCCCACTCTCCTGGCTGGCTCTAGCGGGGCAACGCTCCAGGAGCAGGGAGGCAGATGGAGGAAGAGACTCAGCTTAGAGCGATGGGCGGAGGCCAGGGTAGCTGAGGGTGCTGCTGGGACCTCTTTGTCAGGTCCCCCTTTGCCCTCCTGGCATGGTGGGGCTCAGGGATGCCCTCCCCAGGGCCTCACCCAGCTGATCTGTTTGCAGAGTTCCGGGAGACCCGAGCTGCCCAGGACTTCTTCGCCACCTGCCGAAGCCCGAAGATGTGCTGCGAACTGACCCTGCAGGTGAGCGGCCGCCCAGCGCCTGGGCTGATGTTCTCCCCAGGCAGGGCTTTCCTTCACTGCCGCAGAAGCCCTGAGAGCTCCCCCTGGGGGCTGTCGCAGTACTGATTGGGTGCCCCCCCCAGCCCACCAGAGAGAGGCGCTGTCGTCCTGCCCAGGCTCCTTCCACTCACCCCAGGCTGAGACCCATGGGTGACAGCTTGGGGGGCTAAGCACCAGACCTCCACCCTCCTGCCAGGCTGCAGACCCAGCCCTGATGGAGAGCCCACGTGTGCCCTTCCTTAGCCTGTGAGCTCATCTGGGCCAGGCCCAGGCCGACAGCAAACCGGGGCCTGCTGGACCGGGCAAGATCTGGACGACCTTGTAAACTGGAGTCATAGGAACAGGATGCAGTTTAATAGTGCGAAGTGCAAGGTCTGGCACCTAGGGACTGACCAGAAGAATTTTTGCTATAAGCTGGGGATGTATCGGTTGGAAATGACAGGAGGAGAAAGACCTGGGTGCATTGGTCTATGACCGGGGTCCTAGTGGGGGCCAGCTGTGGTCACTCATTAGGGTGAACAGAAGGTGATCAGGATGACTTTGAAGGAGGTGCATCACCGGTACTTAGAATTAGCATAAGGCCATTTGCTTGTTCCTCCTCCATTCACGGTACATTTCAAAGAGAGATGAATACCCAGATACCCTGGGTTTACAATTCATTTACACGATATCAGAATACAGCAGAGACAGGGACTGCTGATTACATCCTGGACCCTACTCAGACATATGTAAATACACAAACACACAAACATTATCTCCCCACATGTCATTTGAGGGTTATTTCTTTTGCAGGATGTTTAACCCTTTCTAGCCATGCATCACATGGTCATTCACACTTGAAAAGCCTAATGCAGTCCTGGGTGCGTCAGAGGAGGTGTTTTCAGTAGAGACAGGGCAGTGTTAGTACCATTATACAAGGCACAGGTGAGACCTCACCTGGAATACTGGGTGCCGTTCTGGTCTCCCACATGGAAGAAGGATGAATTCAAACTGGAACAGGTGCAGAGCAGGGCTACTGGGATGATCCGAGGAATGGAAAAACCTACCTTGAGAGGAGACTCAGTGAGCTTGGCTTGTTTAACCTGACCAAACGCAGGCGGAGGGGAGATCTGATCGCTCTCTCTGAATACATCAGAGGGACAAATACCAGTGAGGGAGAGGAGTTATTTAAGTGGGAGGAAACCTAACTGGCTTCAAGACTGAGCTTGATAAGTTTATGGAGGGGATGGGATGATGACACTTCCTACAATGGCATGTCACCGATCTGCGACTGCTAGCAGCAAATATCTCCAATGGCTGGTGATGGGACACTAGATGGGACGGGCTCTGTGTTACTACAGAGAATTCTTTCCCAAGTGTCTGGCTGCTGGGTCTTGCCCATATGCTCAGGGTCTAACTGATCACCATATTTCAGGTCGGGAAGGAATTTCCCCCCAGGTCAGATTGGCAGAGACCCTGGCGGGTTTTTGCCTTCCTCTGCAGCATGGGGTCACTTGCAGGTTTAAACCAGTGTAAATGATGGATTCTCTGTAACTTGAAGTCTTTAAATCATGATTTGAGGACGTCCGTAGCTCCGGCAGAGATCGGGGGGTGGGGGAGGTTCTGTGGCCTGCAGTGTGCAGCAGGTCAGACTAGACGATCACGATGGTCCCGTCTGGCCGAAAAGCCTGTGAGCTCCGTGTGCGTCTGACGCTGACTCTGTTCCCTGCAGCCGCTGAGACGATTTCCCCTGGATGCTGCCATCATCTTCTCTGACATCTTGGTGGTGCCCCAGGTAAGGGAGGCGAAGATCTGCATTGCTGCCCCCGGGCTGGGGGGCCGGATCCCCTTGGGGGCTGGTGGGCGCCCACTCCTTCACCCGTCCCGTGTTCTCCCCCAAGGCGCTGGGCATGGAGGTGGTGATGGTGCCCGGCAAAGGGCCCACTTTTCCAGAGCCCCTCAAGGAGGTGGAGGACCTGCTGAAGCTGCGGCAGAAGGTGGACGTGTCGGAGGAGCTGGGCTACGTCTTCCAGGCCATCACGCTGACCCGGCACAGCCTGGAGGGCAAAGTGCCCCTGATCGGCTTCTCCGGGGCGCCGGTAAGAACCACTCCAGCCCTCCCCTCTGGGGCGTGGGAAGCCAGGCACGCACCCCACTGGGCTCCAGCTGCCTCCCCCCCTCGGGGGTCGTGCTGGAGGAAACCCCCAGGGCTGCATCTGCTGATCACAAGGGGCTGACCGGTCCCGTGCCGCAGCTCCTGAGGGACTGGAAATGACCCTGCCTTTA
The DNA here is from genome assembly GCF_027887155.1 of Malaclemys terrapin pileata. NCBI lineage: Eukaryota > Metazoa > Chordata > Testudines > Emydidae > Malaclemys > Malaclemys terrapin. The sequence continues at coordinate 107,307,509 of NC_071512.1, read as the reverse complement.
GCGCGGGGGGCGTTGGCTCAGAGGCAGATCCAGCCGGTGCCGTCCCCCGGGTGCATTCCAGCCCAGACGGTGCTTCCTCCGTCTCGGGCCAGCCCTCGTGCGAGGGGCGACTGGCTGTGGCGGGGAGGGAGAGCCCCAGCCAGGCCCCCGGCGGGTCCGTGAGCCCCCGGGGTGTTGGGGGGGCCGGGCGGGACCCGCTCTCTTACTCACTCTTCATGCCCGGCCGACTCGCCTTCCTCGCCCAGTGGACCCTCATGTCCTACATGATTGAAGGCGGCGGCTCCAACACCATGGCCAAGGCCAAGCGCTGGCTGTACCGGCACCCTGAGGCCAGCCACCGCCTGCTGCAGCTGCTGCGGGACGTCATCGTGGAGTACCTGGTGGGCCAGGTGGCAGCCGGCGCTCAGGTGTGCCTTGTCCGGGGGGGGGGGGGGGGAGGGGAAGGAGAGCTGGGGGGCCCTCGGGCAGCCTCGTGGAAAGAGACCTGCCAATGGGGCGTGGCAGTGGGTTACTGAGGTTCACGGTACCTTGTGGCACTCCTCACCCGGAAATGCACAGCCTGGGGGGGGCAGGGCTTACTGCTATGTATCCACTAGGGGTTTAGACCGGTGGGACTGGGAGATGGGGGCCCATTCTGGACTGGGGGGGATGGGGGATGGGGCCCTATTCTGGACTGGGAGATGGGAGGCCCATTCTGGCCTGGGGATGCTGGGGGATGGGGCCCCTTTCTGGACTGGGAGATGGGGGGCCCATTTTGGGCTGGGGGCGCTGGGGAGTGGGGGACCCATTCTGGACTAGGGGCGCTGGGGACCCATTCTGGGCTGGGGGCGCTGGGAGCTCTAACCCGCTGTCCCGTTGGCTCCGGAAGGCTCTCCAGCTGTTCGAGTCCCACGCCGGGCACCTAGGCCCCGAGCAGTTCCGGGAGTTTGCCCTGCCCTACATCCGGGCCATTGCCAAGCACGTGAAGAACAAGCTGCAGGCAGAAGCGCTGCCCCTGGTGCCAATGGTAAGGAGGGTGCTGGGCCTGCCTGGGCACTGCCATCGAGGGGGTTTCAGGGGCACTGCTCTGGGGCCAGCTTCGCCCCCAGCTGCCCCAGCCGGCAGCTCGCCACTGAATACGACTGAGGCAAGTGGGAGGGGCTTCCCTTTGGCCCCACCCCTTAATGGGGTGAGCCAGCCAGAGCTCTGTCCCTTAGCGTCCTCTGCCAGGTGGGTCCCCGGAGCAGGTTCCCCAGCGTCGGGCAGCTGGTCTATGCTCAGCAAGCGCTCCCAACCCGGGAGGCTCCTCAGTGGTGGGGGCAGGGCGTGGGGGCTGCTGCTGTTTACCCCCCCCCCCCTCCCCGGGGAGGAGGGCCGGGACTGCCTGGCCCCGGAGCACTGGAGCACTTGGCTGGTCTACCCAGGAAGGGGTTATACCCAGACCCCCCCCCTCCCGCCCCATGCACCTAGTGGGGCAGCAGCATGTGGGTGAGGGGCCAGAGCCCACCTAGGTCTCCTCCCTGGCCCACTGCAGACGGGGCCCTCCCTCCGCAGGGCAGCCTGACGGCAAAGCACCGGGCCAAGGCAGCGAGTGCCCAGCCCGCTACTGCCAGAGGAGCTGCCCCAGGGCCCCCAGGCCACAGCCCGGCCCCTCGGCACAGCAAGCCCCTGGCCTCCTGAGCCCCCCAGGCACCCCACTGCGGCGCTGGGCACGGGCAGGAGCCGAGCCCGTCCGGCTGAGATCCAGCAACCCGTGTGCCCGCCAGCACGTCCCTGGCCCCAAGGGGAAGTGGCCCGCCGCTCGGGGGTGAGCAGGCTGACCGACTCCCAGCCCCACCAGGGCCAGCATGCTGGGGAGACACCTCACGACCCGACAGCTTCCCGCAGCCGCCCCCTGCTGCTCAGAGTGCCCGGGGGGGCAGGGGGTGGCCCCACTGGCTGAGGGCAGGTGTCTGCGAGGAGCCCGGGCCCCGGTAGGCTCAGGGAGCGGGAGGGGGAAAGGCCAAAGGGCTCCGCTCCTGCCCGTAAAGTCCGGCCAGGAGGCAGCAGGCTGTGGCTGGGAGAAGCCGGCTGGGTTGGAGAGCAGGGACCTAGACCAGGGACAGCAGCCGTCTGCCCCGGCCTGCGGGAGCTTTTACATCCCAGCAGGGCACCCCTCTGAGCGGGGCAGCAGGACACTGCGTGTGCCGTAACCCAGGGCTCCGGGACACGTACCCCATTCACTAGCCCCAGCGGCCCCACAGCCACTCTGCCCCCGGAAAGGTGCCCCAGGCCGTCAGCACCAGCCTGACGACACGTGCCGGAGAAAGCAGCCGCCGCGGCCAAAGGCAGAGTGCTGAGCTGGCATGGTCCGGGCCAGCCAGAGGGGAAGGACCTGGAGACAGCGCTGGCTGTTTCCCTGGTGTGCCTCAGTTTCCCCAGGGGAATGACAGCCCCCCCGAGGGCTGTGGTGAATGTGCGGAAGGGACTCCGGGTCACAGGCCCCAGGATGGCGTAGGGAGGGGGAGTTCTTGCTCTGCCACCGCCACTCATGGGCAGAGGCTGGCGCCGCGTCCCATTCCACGCGGCTCAGGGCAGAGGCTAGCGCCGCCCGGTGGCTGAGCCCCTCGCCCGCATCTCTCCCCCTCGCAGATCGTCTTCGCCAAGGACGCGCACTACGCGCTGGAGGAGCTGGCCCAGGCTGGCTACGAGGTGATCGGCCTGGATTGGACCATCCAGCCCCAGGCGGCTCGGTAAGACAGCCAGGGGGTGCGGACTCAGCCCCGGAGTCGGACGGCAGCTCCTTGCCTCCCAGGGCCAGGCTGCCAGCTGGGGAGCAGCTGGTGCCCCCAATCCTGCAGCCCAGTTGTCCTGGGCATGATGCCAAGGCCCTAGAGTCACCCCTCCTCCCCCACACCCCGCCCGGGGGGCTGGGACACCGTCCCGCACTCCATCCACTCCGAGGGGACCATGGCTCTGCCACCACCTGGTGACTCCATGGGCCTGCCCGCCCCAGGAGCCTCGGCCCCTCCCTTTGCCAGCACACGCGGGGCCCATCGCCCCGGCTCAGGGGAGCTGGGCTGGAGCAGGGAGAGGAGAGGCATTTCCCCCCAGGGGCTGCGTCCCAGCCGCCCCCGAGCTCCCTGAGAAGGGCCCGTGCCAGGCACGTCAGCTAGCTGGAGGGGCGTGTTGTGCCAGCCCTGGGCGCTAGGACCCGATCTATGAGCCCTGCCACCGGGGAAGGAGGTAGAGCTTTGGAAGGCCTGTGGCCCACCAGGGACCGGACCGGGGCACAGACAGGCCTGGGCTGGGGCGTGGGGCGGGCAGGGAAGTGGCGCTATCTCTGAGCCAGGCGCAGCGACTTACCTGCTTCCTTTCCATTCCAGAGAGCGGACGGGCCACCGCATTACCCTCCAAGGGAACCTGGATCCCTGCGCCCTGTATGCACCCAAGGTAAGGGGGAGGCTGGCCAGGAGCTGGCAACCCTGGGTGTGAATCCCAGGACTGTCACCATCTCCCTTTGGGGCAAAGCATGTCCGCTGCCTCAGTTTCCCCAGATGCACAATGGAGCCAGTGCCCAACTCCCAGGCGCTTGGGGAAGGGGAGTGAGAGTCACCCGGGCTTCTGGGGCTGAGTCCAAGAGAAGGGTGAGTCTCTGCCCACGTGTCTCTGCCCACATGTCTGGCGCCATCCGCCATGGCCGTAGCCATGGATTCTCTCTCCCCACCCCAGGGCCCCAGCTCCCAGGCGTCACCGTGAGCACACCTGCAGGTGGCACACACAGAGCCTTGGCGAGGGGACCAGGGCCCTGGGCTGCCAGTGGGTGAGCACCCTGGGCACCGGGCTCACGGCGGGTGTCCTGGGTTGGCAGGAGAAGATCGGGGAGCTGGTGAAGAGGATGCTCGAGGGGTTCGGGACCCAGCGCTACATCGCCAACCTGGGCCACGGGCTGTACCCCGACATGAGCCCTGAGCACGTGGGCGCTTTCGTAGAAGCTGTGCACACGCACTCCCGCCACCTCCGCACGCCCGACTGAGCCCGCCCGGGACCCTGCCGGCGAGAGGACTGCGCGGTGCCACCGGCGGCTCTGCTGTCTGGGCGTGGGGGTCTCGGCCTGGCTGGCCTAAGCACCTAATTAAAGCTCCTTGTTTCCTGACGCAGAGTCTGATGTGGGGCAGGGGGGCCTGGCTGGGGGCTGCCAGCCAGCCTCAGCGAGGAGCGGTGCCACCTCGCGCTCAGGCACAGGCGGAAGCTGGCGCACTGGGCTGGCATTACCATGCCCAATTCTCATGGCAGGGAATCCAGTGGGCCCTGGCAACATGCCCGCCCTGCTCCCTCGGGGAGGCTGCCCCAGCGGGTAGGGCACTGCCTGGGCTGGGGGAGACCCGTGGCCATGTTACCCCTGCCCGACACGGGAGCCCAGCCCCCTGGCAGAGATGATCCAAGTGGCAGCTTTGCAGAGCCTGGCACAGCAGCTGGGGCAGCGGCGCAGCCGGTTCCATCGCCCCCTGCCTTGGGCTGGATGTGGGAGCTGGGGTGCTGCTAGGTGGTCCTGCAAGGGGGCCCCACAGCCCCTTCTGCCCCAGCTGCCCCAGGCTCCCCCTGCTCAGCGCAAAGGGCTGATGGGATTGCATGGCCCACAGCAGCCTGGGAAGCTGCCCCCCCTCCCCCCCCCCGGGGTTTCCAGTCTGGGCCCCTGACCAATGGGGCTGCCTCCCCCTTCCAACATGCACAGCCTGGCCTCCTGGGGCACCTTTCCTGAGGTCTGCCCGCCTGCCACAGCTCCCCCTTGTCCCAGGAGCCCTGCGCTCGTTCCCCGAGCCCCTTCGCCCACCCAGCATAACCCCCTCCCGCCAGCGACGCCCAGCCAGTTCTACGCTCGCTCCCCGTGGTGCCTGGACTATCTCCCCTTCGGCCCCAAGGGGGGCACCACGCCCCCCAGCTTTAGGGTCGTGCCCTGGGACTGCAATGGAGACTGAGAACGGGGGCATCGTACCCAAGGAGATGCCAGCCTAGCCCTCATTGCTCCAGCCAGGCAGGGGCGCCGGGCGCAGTCGTTCCAGCTGGAATAAGAAAGAACCTCCACCGCACGCAAACACTCGCTGGGATACCGCCCTGCCCCGCTATGTGCCTCAGTTTCCCTGGCCATAGGGGAATAACAGCGCTGACCTCTCGCCCCCAGCCCATGGGAGGATTAATTGGGTGCCTGGAGGTGGCAGACAGCTGGCCAGATAATTCCTTTAGCGTTGGGGGATTCCTGAATGGAAGCTGCTAGAGGGGGACAAAGGTGAGTGAATTTATTTAGCCACCGCAGCCCCTTGGAGGCAGCACGGCCTGTTTGACAGACGGGGAAACTGAGGCAGGAAGAGGGGCAGGGAGGTGTGGCCGTGGTCCCACCACAGAGCAGTGCCAGCGAAGGGCTTTGCACTGCAGCCCCTAGGCCTGGCTGCCTCTGCTCAGCCCCTAGCGCTGCCGGGAGCCTGAGGCTTTGCCAGGGAAAGCGAGTCAGGGCTGGCAGGGGAGTGGCACCGATTTAATCCCCTCTCCGGGTGCCAGCACACCTGGCAGCTCGTCCCTGCGCCAGGCACTCGCTCGGGACTGGCCTGCCCACTGCCCCCTGCATGATCCAGGGACAGCGCCTGCTGAAGCCCTGACAGCAGCAGGGCGGGGCCAGGCGGCTCCTGGGAGGGGGCCGATGGGGCGGGGGCGCTGTTGGCGCCTAGAGCCCGCGTTGACCCCAGCCCTGCATTCGAGGCGTTCAGTCCTGGGTCCCGTCCCAGCCCCCGCTGGCAGCCGTGGGCACAGCCCAGGGGGCAGCCGGCAGGAATATTCTCACTAGATTCCTTCCTGGCCGGCGAGGTTCCCCTTGTGCCGCAGGGCGCGGTGGCCGCTCAGAGCCCCTCCTGCAGGATCCCTGCTCTGGGCGCAGGGAGGCGGCCCGAAGGCCAGCTTGGTTCGAGAGCCGCCCTCTCCCAGCGGACGGCTCCCGTCGCCCAGGCTCTCCTTGCCAGGGCCAACACGCCGGCCCCTCCGGCTCCAGGGCAGGGAGCGTCACCACAGCTGGGCCTCTCAGCGGCTGGGAGTCCAGCCAGAGCGGGTCGCGCTCGAGGCGGCTGAAACCCCGTGGAGATGCCAGGATGGGCGGGATCCTGGCGCCTGATACTTCCCCCAGCAGCTCTGGGCTCCCCCCTGCTGCGCTGGTTGAGGTCCTGGCAGGCGGGCGGGGCCGGGCCCAGCTTGCCCTGGTCTAGGATTAACAGCCTCGGCCCCCATGAGCAGGGGGGCGGTTGGTGTCAGGGTGGGGCTGCTGCTGGATGGGAGAACTTGCCAGGAGGAGAAGAGAGGAGAGGGAGGGTGCCCCAGAGCTGCAGCGCAGACAGGGCATGTTCCGGCTGTGTCCCCCCCACCCCGGCCAGGAGTAGGACCTGCTCCTCCGGCTCCCTGGGAGCCCTTCCCCGCTCCTCGCGCTGGGGCGCCCAGCAGAACAGGGTCCGAGCTGCTGGCCAGGAGGGGAGGAGAGGCCAGGGCATCTCCCAGCAGCGGTCAGGGCGGCGATTACGGCGGACTAGGCTCCCCCCGGCCTGCCCTGAGGGAGGCTGTTCCGCGCTGCTGAGCTCCAGGGGCTGGCGCGACTCCGGGGCCAACGGGCAGGAAATCGTTGGGAAGCTCGTGAAGAAAACTGCCCAAATGACCAACAGGGCTGAACCTAGCACAGCTCCCTGTGCAGGGACCTGCAGCCAGCACCGGCTCCCCTGGCTCCAGGGGGAACCGAGGAAAGTCGGACTTGAGCCTAGCCCGGCCCTGCACCCAGCTCTGCCGCAGACGGCGCCTGACCGTGGGCACGTGGCTTTGGCCCCGATGCAGCAAAGCCCGGAGCACGTCCCTCCGTCTCACTGACATTAACGGGCCCAAAGCAAGTGCTTTGCTGAATCAGGGCCGCGATCTCTGTGGGCCTCAGCGCCCCAGCTGTGAAGTGGGAATATTGGCACGTCACTGCCCCCCAAAGGGTGGGGGGAGAAATTAACGGTTATTGGGGGGGGGGGAGCGCAAACTTTTTGTCCCGAGGGCCACAACAGGGTTCTGAAACAGCCTGGCCCCCACCCCCATCCAACCCCCCTGTTCCCAATCCCCTGACTGCCCCCCCCAAACCCCAGCCCTCCCCAACCCTCCTGTTCCCCGTCGCCTGACCGCCCCCCAGAACCCCCAATCCATCCAACCCCCTGTACCCCATCTCCTGACCACCCCCCAGAACGTCTGCCCCATCCAACGCCCCTGTTCCCAATCCCCTGACTGCCCCCCCCGAACCTCCACCCTCCCCAACGCCCCTGTACCCCATCCCCTGACCACCCCCCCCAGAACATCTGCCCCATCCAACCCCCCCACTCCCCGTCCCGACCGCTCCCCCAAACCCCCACCCTCCCCAACCCCCCTGTCCGCCCCCCCAGAATGTCTGCCCCATCCAACCCCCCCGCTCCCCATCCCGACCGCCCCCCCCGAACCGCCGCCCCATCCAACCACCCTGTCCCCTGATTGCCCACCAGGATTCCCTGCCCCTTATCCAACCCCCCCACTCCCCACTTCCTTATCATGCCGCTCAGAGCAGTGTGTCTGCCAACTGTGCCGCCCGGCCGGAGCTCGCAGCCCCACTGCCCAGAGCGCTGGCGGCACGGCGAGCTGAGGCTGCGGGGGAGGGGGGACAGCAGGAGAGGGGCCGGGTTTTAGCTTCCTGGGCCGGGCAGGACGGTCCCGCGGGCCGTAGTTTGCCCACCTCTGTGCTAGACACTCCAGCGCGGGGGCCAGACCCGGACCTGGCGGGCTGGAGAGCAAGAGTCCAGAACGCTGCTCGGGGCCTCGACCCTGCAGCCCCGAGCCGCAGGTACTGACACGTTAGCGCTTGGGGGTTCAGGGGTGCTCCGAGCCCCAGGCCGGGGGCCGGAAACATCTGCCCCCCCCGAAGCAATAGGACTCCCGGTAATTCCGCTATGGGGTTAGTGACGGCTCCATAGTAACGTAGCCCAGAGCCCGAGTCAGGCACAGGCAGGAGAGACCCAGGCCGTGGGCCCCAGCCTCAGGCAACGACCACAGAATCGGCCTCTATTTGTTTAAAACCAAAAGCGAAGGCGCCAATTGTTCTGGGTCTGACCAAACCCTCCAAAATGTGATGCAGGGACGGGCCTGAGTCTGGGACCTGGCTCGGGGGGGGGGGGGAGACGGATACCTCGAGTGTAACTGACGCAGGGACGGGCCTGAGACCTGGCTGGGGGGGGAGGTTCGAGAGCCGCTAACATAACCTTACAGTGATGTTAACCTTGAAACTCTCTGTCCTGGGAGCCAACGCCAACAGCAGCCTTGCAGGGGTCTTGGAGCCGCCCATCATGGCTTGGCTGGGGCGGCGCCAGGAGGGCCCCCGGCACACAGGAGGAGGGGGGGAGACGGGCCCAGCACACGGCTTGTGAGCAGCTGGCCCCAGCGATGGGCCCTGGCCAGGGGGGATCCCCCACGTGGGGTGTGGCTGGGACGCTGGATCAGACCTTTCCAGAGCCTATTTCAGGGTTTCCATCTGGCCATTCTGCTCCCTGGCAAAGCCACGGGGCAAACACCAGCCAACGCCCCCCCACGCGAGGGCGTCCTCCAGGGAACCAGACCAGCTGTCACCCTGCGGTGCAGGACCCCCACTGCACCCACTCAGTGCATGCCGGCCTGGGCCCGTGTTACCCAACGAGCACTTTCCTGAGACTCCCTTGGGAACCCCCGACAGCCGCATCGTTTCCCCCCAGGATCAACGAGCCATTGCAAAGCCCCAGGCAGCCGCCATGGCGGGGGATTTGGGGGAAGCAAATGGAGGCTCCCGAGAGGCAGCGTGAAGTCAGTCCCCTCTCCGGGCGCGCGGGACGCAGCACTGCCTGGGCTGTGCCGTTCGGGGCTGGAGCAGCCAGCCAGGGCTCCCCAGAGCAGGTTCCGCTGGGCATGGCTCTGTGCTGAGGCGGGAGGGGAGTTCCCCCGGAGCTGCCCGGCGCTCTTTCCGCTTGTGAGCAAGGTGGCGGACGCTGGGCCCCGTCCTGCGAGGGGCTCTGCACAGCTCGGGGCTGGGCAGCCAGGCCTGCAAGAGACAGAGCCAAATGCCGGTTCTCAGCAAAGCCAGGAGACAATAGCTGAGCCCGTGGGCCTAGACACTCCAAGTGACGGACACGCCGGAGACCCTGGTAGCCCACATTAGAGTCCCAGCGGAGTCTGTGCCCGAGCAAGGACAGGCTCCCATCCCGCAGCTGGCTCTGTGCACGCAGAGCCCTGAGCATCTCCAAAGCCAGTTGCAGGATCAGGCCCTGGGGGGAGGGTCTCCTAAGCACCCCCATTGGCCTGACTCTGCTCCCACTGACCGCCACGTCTGCGGGCGCACGGCTAGCCAACGCTGGGCCACCTGGAGACCCCGCCCTGGAGGGCTCGCTAGCCTCTGCCTCTCACTCCATGCTGCTCAGAGGTAGATCCCGTAGGCGCCACCCGCAGAGCGCAGCGACTCAGACCGCTTTCCCGGGCTGGGCGTTCTCACGCAGTGCCACCTGGGGGCGCCGATGCCCCGCCAATTCCTGCCCTTTTCGCCCAAATACCAACTGACCTCAATTTGGGGTCCCCCCGCTCCCAATTTATTCATTATGAAAATAAAGAACAGCACTGAAATTCCAACACAGTTTATAGAAAAGGGTAGTAGTGATACATAAATAGTATTCGCTTTTTAAAAATTTTATTATTAAACATTAGGTCAAGAGGTTGCGCACACACAAAAAGAGAGAAACAGGTTGAAGAATGATACTTTTGTGGCAACAAATACTGAGTACAGCTGGTTTTCCGGTCCACAGCGCAGACACAAATCTCTTTCCAAAAGAAAATTAGACAGTTGATCATCAGTCCACATTGTCTAGCTACAAGTCACCTTCCCCACTGGCCCCAGCCCTCCCAACCCTTTTAAAACTAAGACACACTGGACCAGGGGAACACAAAGACACCTGGAATGAGGAAGACCATCCCTGCCCCGCGACAGGTTTGAATCTAGCCCGGATCGCTAAGCAGTGGCAGGAGACGGAGTGACACAAATCGGGAAACGTGACGAGACGCCTTCGTCCATCGGGTGTCCGTGTTAGCCAGAGTGACAAAGGCTTGGAAATGGAGAGGAAATTAAAGGACAAAAGTAACCAAAGTCATCGTGTTCGTGTTCCTGCCCCTCCCCCTGTGCAGAAAAGGCCATCAGCCCCCCACCACACACACCTCCACGCACCCAGACATTCACTCCTCACACGCCCACACACAGAGAAGGCCAAAAATAGAGATATGTACACACTGGGCCCAACGGCTCCATTCTTTGTGTTGTGTTCAATCCTCCACCAACCACTTGCGGAACTTACAAGGGGCAGGGCTCCCGGAACGTCCGTCCGCATCCGACCAAGTCCATCCTTTGACTGTCCAGATGCCCTGCCGTTAATCCAGCCTGCCTAGGGCCGTCTCCCCCAGGGCCGCAACCTCATTGTGGTTCTGCAGAGATTCTGGATTCATTTCGATTTGCCCGTTGCCTCCCTCCCACCCCTCTTTTCATGTACCAAGGATGCCGGGGAAACCTGAGAAATGGTCACGTGTCTCCTCCTCCTTTTTTTTAATTAAAAAAAAAAGTCCCAGCCCATGACAATTTCAAGTATCCCCCGAATAAAAGACAGAATAATTATAAATAATTATAACTTTACAATTTAATAATTGACACATATACTATAGTATTTACAGTATCATAAATGCTTTTTTTGTTTTTGTTACTTTTAGTAAGCAATCCCTGAGAACAGTTACTCTAGTTTTTCTTTATGTATCTTCACGAATGGAGAAGAGGAGTTTCACGTCTCCGCAGGGTGCGTACGGCGCTGCAAAGCCATCGCTTTTGGTGACGCATGAGGTTTAGTGTTGCGTTTCTCTTTTGCTTTCGATTTTTATTCTTTCCTTTTTCCTTTTAGCTTGGCAACCTTGGGACCAGCCGGCGAACGCTTCCTTTAGGAAAGAGGTATTAGATTTCCAGGTTAGCTTTTGGTATTAAACGGTTATACACTCAGGAGAGTAGGATGCTGAGTAAATTGTTCTTCCCATGCTTGTCTTTTGGTTTGATGTGCCCGAAGAACGTTGGAATCCTCGCAGGATGTGAAACGGTTAAATCCAACAAAAGAACAAAAACCCTCTGTTTTGCCAATTGCAGTTAGATTTTCCTTTCTTCTGCGTGTAGTGCCCCTGCCGAACCCTGCCAGCGCCAGCGGGAGCTCACCCAAACCGCTCCCGCACCAGCATCATCAGTTTTTTCTTGCCTTTGTAGATCTGTTTGAGATTGTCTATGAACTGCGCGAACTGGAGGTGGCCGTCCTGGGCCAGGAGGAAGGTCTCCCTGGCTTTGCTGAGGAACTCGATGAACTCGCCGTAGTGCCGAGGGCTGATGTGGGTGAGCCGGGAGTGGGTGGTGTTGATGTAAGCGCTTATCGTGGCGTCCAGCAGCTGGCGCAAGGGAGCCTTGTCGGTGGACATCAGTTTGCCAGAGTTCCTGCGGCCGGGAATGCCGGCCAGGCCCGGGGCCGTCATGGTGCAGCGCCGCAGGATGTCCGACAGCACCGTGGCGCAGTGCACGCTCTTCACCACCAGGGGGATGATGGCCGCCAGCTCGTTCTTGCCCAAGGAGTGGCTTAGCGCGCAGGCCCACAGGACGTCATTGATGGCCGGGTGGGTGTCCTGGTTGTAGGCGAGGTTGAGGTGCGTCATGGCCAGCGAGGCCAGTTTGAAGGCCCGCAGCGGGTAGCCCCGGTGCTCCATGTAGCGGGCGATGGTGAAGAGCTGCGCGTAGGTCATGCCCGTGGCGGCGGCGTCGATGACGATCTGGTAGGCCGTCTCGAAGGCGATGTGGTCTTTCTCGCACAGCGTGAGGGCGGAGAGGGCGCAGTTCTGGGGGTCCTTCATGGCGCACTGCAGGGCCAAGGTGCGGGCGCAGCCGGCCAGCTCCTCGCGCTGCGGGTAGTCCAGGCTCAGCCGCAGGATGGTGTTGTGGGACATCACCGTCGCCGCCACGATGCTGGTGGCTTCCGTGGGGGTGAAGAGCGTGTACCAGTTCTGCAGGATGCTGAGTAGCGCCCGCACACCTGCCGGACAGGAACACGCCGTCAGCGCGGGCTGGGGCCCGGCGCCTAAATCCTCCAGGGACTCTGCCGGGCCTGGAACGCCGAGCGATCCCAGCTCCCTCCGTGCTCCTTGGGACCTGGGGTCGCTCGGCACGGCGGACAAGTGGGACACTTCTCATCCGGAGCCCGGGGGGAGGACCTGGGAGCCCGGGGGGAGGACCTGGGAGCCCAGGTTGAGAGCACTGGCTTGGATATAAAGGGACAAACAGAGGCCAGTGCACTGCAGACAGAGATATAGCTCCAGAGCTTCAGGCCAATGTTCCGAAGCGAAGCTACGAATCCCCCGCGGTGCAATAGTGCAACCGTGTCCCCACGAACGGGAGCCGGAGCCAGCAAACGCCAGCGCACTGCGGGTCACAAGCTCCCCTCCAGGAGTCCTGCGGTTCCCACCACAGCCCTCCACTCAAGGGCTGGGCGCTGACAGCTCAGGCTCCAACTGTGGGCTAGATCTGGGGTCAGGAAGGAATTCCCCCCAGGGCAGACTGGCTGGAAGCTTGGGGGGAGGGGAGGTTGCATTCCTATGCTGCACGGGGCGTGGGTCACCTGCCAGGGTCATCTGGGCACGTGTCAGCTACTCAATACCCGGGCACTGCAGGGGCCGCAGGCACTGGTGCCCCCTGGTCTCTGCCTGCGGCACTGTTCGGTCTCAGCACAGGGGCGACTGGGGGACGTTCTTCAGCCTGGGCCATGATCCAATGGTCTCGTCTGGCCTGAAATGCCATGAAATCTACGGATGTCTCATCCCGTCGCTCAGGGACTTGGCCGCAGGCTGGACCGAGCGAGCCCCTCCCCGGCCCTTTGGCAGCGGGGAAGGGCAGGCACCGGTTAAAGGGACAGGGAGTGGAGCAGAGACCCAGCCCCTCCTGGGGGGCCAGGACGGCAGTGACGAGCGGCACCCACCCACTTCCGTCGCACAGGTGACCAGCCACCGCACCATCTCCCTTCGCCTCCAGTTCAGGGTGGACAGAGTCATCCGCATGACCTAGAAGAGAGAAAACAGTGACCAGCCCTCCTCTTCCTCCCTGCTTTGCCCTCCCCTATGGGGCACCGCTAAGGCCGGCCTCGCTCCCGGCCCCCCCGGTGCAGTTTGCTGAGGGCGCCCCGGCCCAGGCCTGCAGGCGGAACGGCTCCAATGCATCTCCAGACACGTCTGGGAGCGGAGCCAGGACAGCCCCGTGCCCTGGGCCATGGAAAGGCGGCGTCGGAGGGGCTGCGAATCGCCCCAAACCAAACTGCGAATATTTGCCAAGCTTGTCCCGGTTTGACACTATAGAGTTACTGTCACACGCGGACTGGCCCCTTAGTGAGGGGAGCTGGGGCCAGCCCCACCTTGGTCAAGCTTAAATAGCTGCGTCCCTGCCTGAGGCAGGAGGGTCTGACTGGACAGCCGGGCCTGGGACGGGGAGTTACAGGGAGCCGGCAGACTCTGGTGGAAGGCCTTGAACCAGGGTGTGCAAGAAGCCCAGGGCGCCGTTCCAGAGCAGGGAAGGCTGCAAGGGGCTGAGAGCAGCCCTCCAAGGGAACCCGCCTGGGGGCTGCAGGGGACAGACTGTCAAAGGCAGCCCAGGAAGGGGCCAGGAACTGAGGAGAAGCCCCCAAAGGGCTGAAGAACTTGGTTTGTTGGGACTTTTCAGTCGGACTGCTGCTGCCCTGGATGGGGCTGCATTTGTGACTTGGCCAGAGGGCTAAGCCACGTCTCCAGCAGGAGGAGATCCACCTCAGGGAAGGAAACTGAGGCAAGGGGCCTGAAGTGCCACACTCGGCCAGCAGGGGACACTGCAGGGCAGGCACCCCTCCGACAATTCCGTTCAACACACTCCAAACAAGGCCTTCCCCCAGCCCTCAGCACTGCTGCCCACTTGTCCGGGGAAGGACCCAGCCAGACTGCCTCGGAACTGGGCCGCCCAAAGCAGCGGCTGGGTTAGCCTCCGAAGACGACACTGCGGCCCCCTCCTCTACCTGCAGCCCCAGCTCCAGCGCCACGTTGAGCAGGGTGGTGTCGGGGTTGCTGTCCGCGGGCGTGGCGATCTTAAAGGCGTCCTGGGCCAGCTTGAAGATCAAGGACGAGGAGTGGATGTTCTTCTGGATTGCTTCCAGGACGGTGCGTAACCGCAGCATGTCACCTGCACGCACAGGAGGGACAGGTCGGAAAGTCAGGCCCCGCCCCGCCAGGGCCCTGCCCCTCCAGACTCCTTCCAGCCACCCCAGGTTTTCACTTGGGTTCGCATCTTCCCAAGTCTGGAGGCACCTAATTCCCAGTGATTTCCCAGGGGTGAGGATCTGGGCCTGGCTGGGCCACACACAGCGCAGACTGCCTCTGCGTTTGCAGCCGCGCAGGGGTCAGTGCTCTGTGCAGCTCCCGGGCTCTGCGGGGGGCTCAGCGAGTCCTGCCTGACCTGGTCTCTCGCTCAGCCTGCTCGAAGCGGGGCTCAGAGAGCGCACACAAAACTCAGTGCATCATGGACTCTCCTGATGGGGCTTCTCCGAACAGAGCTGGCAAGTGGGATTTCTCCGTGAAAGGCGGCTGGTGAAAACGGTGTCTGCTCGCTCCGCAGGCTGGGGGCAGGGCTTCCTGACACGAGCGCCTAGCCAGCTGGGGTGTGACTCTGCCACGCACTAATTGTCTGCATGGACCCCGCCAACGCGCACCAACAGTTTTAATGCACTTGGCTCTACTCCTGCTTCAAAAAGGACGAGATCAAAGCACACTAGCGAACTAGGGATGAGCCTCAGAAGCCGCCCCCTGCCCCCACCCAGCCTGCTGCCAGTTCAACGTTTGTGCAGACAGGCCCTCGGAGGCCTCACCGCTGACCGGAGCAAGGGCAAGTTGTTACTTTTGGCTCCTGTTAGCCCTGTGGGAGTCAGCCCAGCCTAGAGCAATGGACCCCAACCAGTGTGGCGTACCCCCTAGGCACGGCAGGGGCTGGGCTGGAGCGGCACCCAGCCCTGCTCCGACCCCAGCCCCAGCCCCGGCTCTGGTTCCGTTCCTGGTTGCAGCCCCAGCTGGCCCTGGGCTCAACCCCCCCTGCTCTCAGCCCCGATTGTGGCCCCACTCCCAGCTGGAGCTCTGGCCCCCTGTCTCCCCGGGAGGGGAGGTGCGGACAGATTCTATTACTGGTAAGTGTGTGTGTATGGGGGGGGGGGGGGGGGGAGAATTGAAAAAGTTTAGGGACCACTGGCCTAGAGACTGGAGTCTGTTCCAGCTCTTGCCTCCTCAGCAGAATTGTTCACTACACTCCAATTACTGTCATGGGGAAGGATTCGAATCTAAAAGATCCAGTCTGTGTATTGCAGCGTGTCCACCGATAACTACCGACCTGATACAAAAGAAATGTACTCTGCACCCCGAAAGGATCCCCGAGGGCCGGACCCTTCCAGCCAGTCCCAGGGCGTCACGGTGTGTCCGATTCCATCCCACGTATGATCAGTCATGTCATGTCACTTCCTAACGCCACGTCACTTACATTTCATCCCACATTTCTACTCGAAACCTTCCCCAGCCCTTGGCACGCTACGGCTGTTTGGTGGCCACTACCTAATTACAACCTAGCCGACGCGTTCACAGACAAGGCAAGTGCAGTCGTATTCTGCTTGCCCCGGAAAGCACAGACAGCTCTGGAGTAACCTCCACACATTGATACCACAACTCCGGGTGCACGACACACACACACACACACACACCCCCCACTGGTAGGAGACCATTCGGGTGAGTTCCCCCCTCACGTGCCGTACAGCCCCCACTCCTCTGCGACACGGGACCCCCCACTCCAGGATGTTCAGTGAACTCCCTAAGAGCGGAAACGTGCTGAGTTTTATCTTCACTGTTCTTGTAGCACATGCTACGTTCCTAGCTATGGTTCCATCCACCCCCACTCAGCTCCAAACCCGATTCTTCACTCCACGTTCTGGGAGCAGAGCTCGCCAACCTGGACATTTCGACATAAGGAATAAGGTCTCTTCAGCTGCCTTTCCTAACCACACTCGGCCGAATCTACCCAGCTCACTCCATGTGGTGGGATTTGTCTTCGGTTGTAAACGGATACGTTCAGGTGACCAAATCTCATCATCGCTCCTGCACTGTTCCTAGGACCAGATGATACTGATGATACTGTTCCTAGGACCAGAGAGTAAACCCCTCCCTCTGTGCTTTGATCTCAGGTGCGAGCTAGCCACGCTCGTCCATCCACGGCCTGACCATCAGCCATGAATTTTTTCCATCAAAGGGTCTGCCCAGATAAAAGCCCTGATACAATTAACCGATGTGGTTAATTCTGAATTCTAGATACACTGAAAAAGAAAGTGACTTGCCACAGGGATACCTCCGTCTTCTGTTAGGAGCTGTGGGGTTAAGCCTTGTCGTGGGTTGAGTGTGCCCGTTACTTAAGACGGCCGTGCGACAGTGAAGGGGCCACACCTAAACTAGAGTCTGTCCAGAAACTAGCACCGGGGGAGAGGGCTTGGCACGCCCAGGTGTAAAAAGACCAGCTGGGGCAGACTCAGAGAGACGAGGCAAAAGGCAAGAAAGCCAAGCAGGAGCTGGGCGCACGATGGGCCCGTGGACAAAGCTGGCTCTGGTAAGCGAAGAAACTCTTCCTCTTGTTTCTGGCTCCTCTTGCGTTTGGAGAAGCAGGACTTCGCACGTTCCTTGTAAGTAAACCCAGTTGCATCAAAGACAGTGCCAGCCGCCATCGTCAATTTCTACCCTCAGCTGGAACACGCCCCCCCCCGCCCCGCTTGGGTCAAACCCCTCTTTCGTCCCATAAGCCCTTTCCAAGTGTGAGCGCCCAGGAAGACCTCCGCACTCACGGAAGTAAATGGAAAGACACCTGTTGGCTTCAATGGGCTTTGGATCCGGCTCAGGCCGAGTATTGGACATTTGCAGCAAGGGAACGTTTTTTAATGTCTGGAACTTTCCACCCACACCTGCCCGGAGGGAGGAAAACTCAGTGTCAATTGCAGGGTCGGATTCTGCCTTTGGTAACAGCTGTGGGACCCCATCAGCCTTCCCCGGGGATGCACATGGACAACAGAGGGCAGAATGCGAAGACAATGGGATTGCAGACGTCACCACGGAGGAATTTCACTGCAAAACCTGGCATGCTAGCAATGACGACAACCCAGAAGGGCCCGTTTGCGTCCTAGGACACTGGTCGAGTTTATGGCAGTTAAAGAAACAACTCCTCTCTGCAAACAGCCCATTAGCCGTGGCGGCTCGGAGATGCAATCGACCAGGAACGATGGAAAGTGACTAAAGATGTGCAGAGCAGAGCTGGACTTGAAAACGAAAAGCAATTTCAAATGCCAAATGATTAAAACGATCTTCTGCCCCCTCGGCAGCAGTCACCACAGTGCCAGGGACTCATGAGCCAAGGCTCCTCATACGACCAGATGTAAAAATGGAAGGTGTGTGTCGGAAAGATGGCAACGAGACTGGATTGAATACGGACACGCTTCAGCATTTGAACCTTTGGGGGGGAAATGTGAGAGCTGGAAGAAAACCAAAAACCGAACTCAAGCGGCCTTTTCATCCCCAGCTCCTGCCCCCTCCCTGCTCGGCCCCCCCACCGTCCCCTTCCTCATCCCTCAGCCTGCCACTGGCTTGCTGCATCCCTCCTCAGTCCCCCACCCATTGCTCGCTTCCCTGCCCGCCATTCACCCCTACGGTGCCGACTTCCCCTCTGCCGGGTGGGGACTCGCCCACCTCTTCCCCACCCTCGCCCTGCCCCCATTCCACCCCCTTCCCCCAAGTCCCCGCCCCTTCTCCACCTCCTCCCCTAAGCGCACCGCATCCCCGCTCCTCCCCCCTCCCTCCTGGAAAGCGCTAAGTTCCGCCAAACAGCTGTTAGGCAGCGGGAAGTGCGGGGGGGAGGAGGAGCAGGGATGCGGTGCGCTGTGGGGAGGGGGAGAGAAGGAGGTGAGGAGGGAGGAGCTTGGCTACAATTTTTCTCCGTGGGTGCTCCAGCCCCAGAGCACCCACGGGGTCAGCGCCTCCCACCCGCTGGCCTCCTTACCCGAATATCAGGACAAATGGCGTCCTGATCGTACATTGATCGGAACAAAGGGTTAAATATCATAGAATATCAGGGTTGGAAGGGACCTCAGCATGTCATCTAGTCCAACCCCCTGCTCAAAACAGGACCAATTCCCAGACAGATTTTTACCCCAGATCCCTAAATGGCCCCCTCAAGGATTGAACTCACAACCCTGGGTTTAGCAGGCCAATGCTCAAACCACTGAGCTATCCCTCCCCCCCAAGATGAAGTGCCCAACATGGGTATGAACCCACGACCCTGACATCTGGTCGCCCTAGCTCAGCGTCCTACAAGATCACAGGGAGGTGAGAGCAAACCAGAGCCCTGAGAATGGACAAACTGGAAAAAGCAAGAAGGGGCTGGGAAAAGTTCTCATGTTGGCTTGTGACGGAATGGGAGAATGTTCCGGTTTCGAACGGCTGCGAGGGGCTGGGATTTTACGGCTCTGAGTGACACGGTTATCGACACACAGCGGAAGCCTGTCAACTGGCTCTGATTTCAAGCCCTCGAAGCACATCATGGCCTGTCACCCATCTGCCTGACGTCACCATTTATTTGCTTCCCTGTCCCGCCTGACCTGGGGGGTTGGTCTGGTTTCCTGTCAAATGGAACTTTCATAAATACAAAGTAAAAAACCCATTTGCCTTCCTGTCTCGTCCGTGCGCCCCGGCTCAATAGATCCCCGGCCAGCGGTTTTACAATTTCTGCATCTGGGACCCCAGCGACGGGGCGGCAGCACACGCCAGCCCTCGGTGGCTTAGGTATCGGACTAACCTTGTTGAGACCCACACGCTGCTTCCACCTTCCAAAACCTCATGGTGAAAAATCACCCCGACGCTCGCTGTCTGCTTGCGGGGAGCAACGCAAAGAGAACGTACTGAATCCAGAGAGACGGACGTCCTCACCCCCGCCCCCTTCACTCCCTTCGTGGGGGCCTCAGCGTCCCTGAGGGTCTTGCTTTATATGTTCTGCCTTCCTGGGCTTCCCACTGCAGCCCCAGCCCCCTTAGAATGGACAGGACACGCAAGCAGAGGCGGTCAGCTGGGAGAGCCACGCCCCAGCACGCTCAGCCCCGAGAACAGGAGACAAGGGGCTTGGGTCAAGTCCCGCTGAAGCCAACAAGGATCTTTTGATCCATTTCAGTGGGCACTGGGTCAGGCCCCAGGAGAAACTGGACCCGTCTGCCCCCTGGCACTGAGCAACGCCAACCCCCCCCGGCTGCCCCGGCTGTGCACGGCGAGCGCTGGCGCTACCTTGGCCGTGACGGCCAGTGCAGGACGGACTGCCAAATCCAGACAACGCTACCGCTGGGATGCAAACAGCCAGGGCGTCCGGCTGATCGGGAAAAGGATTTGGGACCACGGCCCCAAGCAACGCAGGATTTCTAAGATTTTCAGCATCTGAACAGGAGTTCTCCCTCACCTGCCTGCATTCCTGGGGTGAGCTGGGGGGGGAGCAGGAGGGTGTCTCTCACCTTTGAGAGGGTCACACGCCCCATTCCCCTCTCCCTGCCGCACTGGAGGCTACATGGGTGATTCTCTTCCCAGTACTGCGCCCGCAGATCCCTACCAGCTCACGGTCCCTCCCACCTGCCTCCCACGGGGGAGTTTGCCGCATGCTCCTGGAGTCTGTCCATCTGACAGAGCCCCCCACTTCCCACATTCCCCTTCCAGCGGGTTCTGCAGTGGAAAACCGCGGGGAACCTGCTGGGGGCGCCGGCTCCGCTGCCCAGTCTGACATGAAACACTCTGCTCAGGTGCAAGACGGGCTCCGCACCCACCTTTAGCTGCCGTCAGCATGGTGGAGGCCAGTTCACACTGCTGCGATTCCAAGTGGCCCAGGGTAAACCACCGGGGGTACCTGCTGGGCACGACCGACACCAGGTGGTGAGGGTGCGTGACGTCTCCGGAGGGAGCGGTCGTCTCCAGCACGGGCAGCCTAGGAGAGACAGGAGAATGCCAGTCAGAGGGTCCCTGCCAACTCAAAGCCCTGCCAGCGAGGAGGGGGGCTGATCGCAGGCGGCCTGGTGCACCAGCGGGTTCAGCGAGCTCTTTGAACGCACCAAGCTGAATTCCAGGCGCGTGACGAGTCCCGAGGCTGCACGCGGAACACATGGGCGCAAGGATCAATTTCAAACAGACTTGAAAGGAGCCGAAAGCCGCCAAGTGATTTATAAACTTGGAAAAGCTCGCTCAGGCTCCTTTCATCTTTGGGTAAGTGGAGCTTTCAGGCAAATCATCTGGTTCCTCTTAGAGCAGAGGGCTGGGATCAGAAGTAGCAGCATATTGCCCCAAGGCCCCTGCAGTGGGTTTGGGTTACCTGCTCGCGTGGGAATAGTCCAAAGCCGCAGAGATTCTGGGTGACAGGAAACCACAGGTTCCCCCTCCTGCCCCGGTGCTACTGGGAGCGACTGAGCAGGCAAAGGACGGGGACCCCCCGGCGGCTAAGCTCGCGTCTGCAAGCCGCCATTCGGACTAGACAGTGCAGTGCCAGTAACTCCGTCTCCCGGAGGGCGAAGTTACACATCAGCAGGTTCAGCGGGCTGGAGTCCCGGGGTGGATTCCAGACCAGCCGGGTTACGGAGGCAGGGAGACAAGCAGAGCGAAAGGCAGAGGATGCGTAAGCAGCGCCCGCCCCTCTTCCGCCAGGGAAAGCTAGGACGGTCGCAGCCCAGGTCGGAGACCCCAGCACGAGGGCAGGGTGTCGGCTGCCAGAAGACAGAGCCCCCCAAACTCAATCACAGGGGAGCCATTTGCCATTGTCGTTCATCCCTCTCGTCCCCCGTCTGATGCGACATTCCAGGGGCGTGTCTAGCTGGGTAACAGCAATTCCAAGGGCCAAAGCCACGACTCGAACGGATCCCAGCGCAGCCCTGGGCCAGGGGAGGCTGGGGGCTGACAGACAGAGCAGGGGACTGGCCCCTGGAGGATCCGTTCTGCCAGTTGTCCTGCCACCGTCAGTGCAGGGTCAGCTGGGTGCCCAGCCCAGCCGTGCTCTCCCCCAGCTGGGCTTTTCCTGTTCTTGTCTCTCCTCTCAATCGCGCTTCAAAGGAGGAGCTGGATGCAGAGAACAGGGTCTCTGCGCCCAGGCGAGGGGAGATCTCCTCTGCCTTTCGCTCTCCGTGGGAGATGGGGGGAAGGACCCGGCGCCGATGGATGCAGCCAGTGCCTGGGTCATTCACCCAGCGCAGCAGACGGGGCGGTTTATACGGGAGGAAATCGTCTGGTGCGGCGTAGGCATTTTCTCGGACGAGCAGAACCTAAGCTTGGCCGTCACAAGCTCCCCCAGCGGCTCCCAAGCAAACCGACACCGACTAGACTCTGGGATGGGGGGAGGGGGGGATATCGGGCGCGACGTCGCTGCTCTTGAGATCAGATCGAAACCAACCCCAGGCGGAAGAAACGCCCACAAACCTCATGGCCCGGAGCGCCAGCTTATAGGCCAGGTCTGCGTCGTGAGGCAGCAAGGCGGAGAACAGGTACTTGGCAAAGGTGTGCATGGGAACGCTCTCCCGATGGATCACTTCTCCCAGGCCGCTGAAGGGACCACCTGCACGACAGCAAAGCCGCGTCAGCCACTGCGCCGCTCGGCCAGACAGCTCCCCACCAGCCACGCTGGGGCCAGGGACCAGAGCCGGCTACGGAGAGCCTCTCGGGTCTAAATTCCTCCAGGGCTCGGGGAACGTGCTCAGCACCGATCTCCACAGTCCCTTGGAGGTGAGCACTCCGGGGTTATCTGAGCAGCACGAACAAGCCAGCCCCTAGCCCGTTCTCCTAGACTGCGGGGCGCTGCGGTGGCCAGAGGCCCTTGTGCCTGGCAGGAGGAAGTTACCAGTCACGCATCCAGCTAATGGTGCAATCCTGTACAGCCTGGTCCCCAAACTTCTCAGAGTCGTGGCCCCCTTACCTGTCTGCCACCACGCCGGGAGCCAGGGCCGGGAGCGACACAGGCAGGGGTAAGGGGCCCAAGGCTGGGGCTGCAGCTGGGGATGGGGCCGGGAATGGAGTCACAGCCAGGGCCCGAGGCGGGGGTGGGGCTGGGAGTGGGGCCAGGAATGGAGGTGGAGCTGGGAGCGAAGCTGGGGGGTGGGGGGGCTGGGAGGGAAGTCACGGCTGGGAATGGAGGCGGAGCCAGGGCTGGAAGCGGAGCTGGGGGTGGGGCTGGGAATGGAGGTGGAGCTGGAAACGAAGCGGGGGGAGGGGAGGGGGGTGTCAGGGTCAGGAATGGAGGCAGCACCAGGGCTGGGAGTGGAGCCGGGGGGGTCGTGGCCGGGAATGGAGGCGGAGCCGGGGCTGGGAGTGGAGCCAGGGGGCCGGGGCTGGAAGCCAGGAGCAGGGCTGGGTTGCACACACTCCCTCCCCTCCGTGGGGGCTGTCCCGGGCTCCACCCTGCCCCCCCAAACGTTCCTCTGTGTCCCTTGGGGGCGTGCCCTACACCACCGCTGCGTAGGGACTGGAGTGACGGACTGCTCAGGCACCGGGCTGGCAGCCTCAAGGTTAATGACCCTGGTAACACGGGCATGGCAGCAAGTGACTGGTGCCTTGCCAGAGCCCTGGCCCAGCAAGCGCCTGCGGGGGGGCCCTCCCCGTAACCAGCCTCCCCCAGCTCCTCGGTCCCCTGGGCTCCTGCACTGTGAGCGAGGGGTAATCTCCAAGGCCGGCCTCTCAATGCCACCAGCAGCTGTTCAGTGCAGCCCGGTTCCCCGACCCCCCTCACCTTCCAGCAGCAAGATACACTGCTTCCGAAGGGCCTGCACCAGCACCGCGTCCAGCTCCAGCTCCTGCAGCCGGGCGCTGATCTGCTCTTCGTTGCGGCACACTTTATCCTGTGCGTACAGCCCCTCGGGCATCACCCGCTGCTGCCCCATCCCCATCAGAGCCACCTCTAAGGCCAGGGACAGGTAGGACTCGCCGCTGTCCTGGCAACCAGTCCCCACAGGCACGTGCTGGTACACCGGGGGCTTGGCGTCGCCGGCATCTAGAGGAGAAGGCAGTCGCTAGGGTGAGAAAGGAGAATGACCTGGGAACGAACCCAGCATGAAACCCAAGCCCAGCGCCACCCTTCCCTGCCCCCAAACCACGGCCAATGGAAGCCAGGGCCATGGTGCTCATTGCTTACGCTGGTTCCGCGGAGACTGAGCAGAACCGAGCGAGCCCGCGTGGGAGGACACTGCCCTGCATTTCTGACCCGGCTGGAGGGAGTGGCTTGGCGGAAACCCAACCTGACCCTCCCAGTTCTGACTCCAAGTGCCAACGCAATGGGCCGGGCTATGAGCGTCCGCCTTGCTTTTACCAGCCATGGGGAAACAAGCCAAGTTCAACGTGCCATGGGGCAAAGCCACCCAACAGGCAGAACGGCCATGTGTCCCGGGACGACCTCGCACAACTCTGGGCATGGCTGTTCGGCTGTCGTCCGACCGCCTCAGTCTGCGGCCACCCTGCACCTGGGAGGTGCCACGTCCCCCCTCGCTGCGTTATAGGTTCCCAGATTCCAAGGGCAGGATGGTTGTGCCCATCTCGTCTGACCTCCTGTACAGCACAGGCCCCCGAATAACTCCTAGGACAGAGCTTCTACAGAAACATCCCGTCGGGCTTTAAAAACGGCCAAGAATCCACCGCAACCCTTGGGGAACTGTTCCGGTGGTTAATGACGCTCACTGTTAAAAAACGAGGCCTTATTTCCAGGCTGAGTTTGTCTCGCTTCAGCTCCCAGCGACTGGATCCTATCAGACCTTCCTCTGCTAGACTGCAGAGCCCATCATTAGACATTTGTTCCCCATGTAGCTACTTACAGACTGTGATCAACCCCCCCCTTAACCTTGTGTTGGGCTAAATAGAGCCTATCGCGATCCCTCCCGGCCCCTTCTCTTCCTCTGCAAGTGGAGAGAGCAGAGCTGGGCGCGAGCGAGACGGAGCGGTGGGGTGAGACGCGGTTGGAGAAGCAGGAGAAGTTTGAGGAGGAGACACAGAGAGAGACACTATACGAACGGAAGCGTAAGGGGCAGGGGAGCCGTTAGCTGTGTCTTGGGGTCAGCAGCTCTCAGGCTGGAGCTCTGGAAGTTTAACTCACTGGTCTGGACAGGGAGTGACTCAGATACCTGAAATTTCAAGGCAATTTTCCTCTTCTAATCTACAAGCCTCCGTCAAGGTGAGGAACAAGCAGCCCACGGGATTCAGAGGGTGCCCGACCCAGCCCTCCAGGTTTGTGATGGTGGTGGCTCCCCTCTGCAGTAATTCTGGGGACGGGACAGAAGCAGAGCGTTAGATACACAAACGCTGAGTCGAAGGCCTGAAGCCGCGGCGGCAGGTCACTCAGGTCCCGCTCAGGTTGGGAAGAACGCCCGGCGGGAAGGCCCGGGAGAAACGGCGCGAGAGTGCTCCAGCCGCGGTTCTCAACGCCCGGGCCCCGAGATCTCCCTGACACGGCTCAGGAAGGCAGCCAGCTAGAGAAACACGGAAGGGTCGCTGCTATAACCAGCTCGTTCAGTTATTTTCCAAACCCTGGGGGCTGCTCTCCTGAGCAGTGACCCACCGTTACTAGTCACCGGCAGGACTCGGCTCAGCGCGAGGGGAAGTGGGATCGCTGTGCTGCTCCCATTGGTGCAGCACGTGACTCGGGAACGGCAGCAGGAATGTCTCTGGGAGGCACAGGCCTGTCTACAAACGCTTTCATGTCGGTCTTTCACCCCCTCCCAGACATGACGCTCAAGGCCAGGCCACGGCAATCCAAGCTATCCAATATCAAAGGCTATTTGGGCATTTTTCAGATTTGAAAACCTGGCGTCAAATGCTGCTGGGATCAGACAGACACACCGGGCGAGCGTTCTGCTGGGCAGTGGGCTGCATCCAACGCCCTGCAGCACTGGCAGTGCCCAGCGGAAAACAGATCGGCTCTGGGGCACCCATGCGCTCGGCATTCAGCAGCATCTGAGTGAGGCTGGGCCGCCGTCATTTGCCCCCAGGATACTGGCCAAGCAAAGTGGTTGATTCCAGGGTTGGGTCTACAAGTCTGGGAACAGCCCATACCTTTCTTCTGGTGTTTGTAAATTTCCAGCTGCCTTTGCTGCTGCAGTCTCAGTGTATTGATTATGGCAACCGTCAGTCGGAGCGCTTCTTTGGGGTACCCATGGGAACGCAGGGCATCAACCCGCGCACACGCTGTAGGGACGTGCTCTGCAAAACAAGGTTAAATGCAGCGTGCCCATGAGCCTGAAGAGCACCGAGATTCACGGCTCTGCGGCGGGAAGGAAAAGCACCCGGCACGGTCAGCTTTCTCCCTGGAAGTCCAGCCCCTGTTCTCTGCCTTAGCGTCATCCGCCCCTCTACCGCTCCGTACGGGGATGCTTGCCAAGAATATGAATGGAGTTCCTGCCACATTCTAGGAACAGCAGCTATAAATAACCAGACCCTGCCCTGGATGGTACCCCAGGAAACGAACTCTGCTTTATCTAATCTAGGAGGCACCGTTGAATCTCAGTGCCAAGCCAACAGTGAGGGTTTGCATTACATTTATCCACAAAGGGATTCTGCTTTTCACTATTCCTAGGTGCAGTCCTCCCCGCTGAGATCGCTCTTCTCCTCCCCTCCCACAGTTCTTCAGCTTTCCTAACTTCTGCACACAGGCACGTGCTTTGCATCGTGACTTTCGATCCGGGCGTCTAAACTGCCTCCCGGATGCCTCGCTGGAACCAGTGGTAACGATTGTGTATTTTCTTGTTCTCTTTCCTGGTGGTTTATTATTAGGAACAGTTGCATGAAAAACAGAATCATGGTTGCTTAGAAATTCATCTGCTCCCACTGCTTATTCCCCACCTGAAGTCAGGAGCTACTGCGGAGAGGATTATGACTCTGCGTGAGAAATTAGCAGCAGCAGATGATGTGCCATACTGTACGGTGAGGAACTAAGATCTTGTCTTCCTGCAAATGTCCCTAACAAGAAAATAAATGGGAAATGAAGAAGATCTAAAATTGTGGACGCAGGATCGTCCGTTTCCATGAAACATCAGAGGGTCTTTGCACAAAAATCTCTCTCTAAATCCCAATCTGGTTTCTATGTTACACCGAGCACAGCCCCCCCATGTGGAAATAGGTGAAAAACAGCAGGGTTTGCAGAAGAATTTCTTACTGGCTTCCTCTACTGTTTATTTGCTAAATGGGTGAAATATTTGCCTTCTCTCTGAATTCATCATTAAAATGTTGCTGACAAATCAGATGCTTTCCATGGCATTGTGAAACCCTCCAGAAAGAGGCTGTGAGAATATAAAATGGACAATCAAGGCAACAGAGCTATTAAAAAATAATCGGGACAAGAATGTGCTTCGTTAAGTCTTTTTCCTAGACTAGGGTGAAGCAAGAGGGATCTATTATCAAATCTCTGATAGTCAAGGTCTCGAGGAACTGTGGTCCTCTTAGTCCAGCGCTGTCTCTAACAATAGCGGGGCTCCCCTGCTTCCGAGCAGGGTGCAAAGAGCCCTGCTGTGAGACAGTTATGGAAAAAACTCCCCACTCTGGCAGTTCATGGCTAGTTTATGCTCCAAAGCATACAAGGCTGTAGGGCCTTTTTACCCTCTCTAACCAGGAATGTTCTGATGATCTTTATAAACACCGATGTATGTATTTATTAATTATGGAGCTCTTGGCCTTGCTGGTAGCCTCGCGGCAGTGAGTTCCACAGGTTAACTATGTGGGTTATCTTTAAACGTTTTCACTTATGTCTTGGGCCTGTTTCATTTCCTTGTTCTTGTGATATGGGATAGGGAAAACAGGGAGCCCGATTTGCCTTCTCTATCCCAGCCACGGTTTTATATAGCGCTGCCTTTTCCCCCCTTACTCATCTCTCTACACTACACAGTCCTCAGTTTTTCAATCTCTCACTGCACACAAAAGACTTTTCAGGGCTCTGATCATTTCTGTCACCCATCTCTGCCCCCCCCCCCTTCCTGCACTCAGTTTTGAGATTGACTGACCCGAACCAGACACAATATTCAAGGTGATGAGCTGGTTTCAGATCTGCTGTAGGTCACAAGCACCCGCATTTAACAAAACCACCTGGTTGCTATGGTCACAGAGCCCCACATGCCTGCGAGGGAGAACAACAATTGACACCCAAAGTAGAGGTGATGAAAAACTGTCCTAAGCTCGGTGATGGGGTCGACTCTGCCCCGGGGGAGCCCTGCTGACGGAGGATCTCACCACCACAACTCTGCCCTGGACGCTCCCTGGAGGCCAGGGCCTGGACGGACACGCAGAATTTGGGCTGCAGGAGCTGGGAGGAATGTCGGGAAGTTCAACGGGGGGGAGGGACCCAGGGCAGCCGGGCTCACAGTCTGGGGTCATCTGTCCAGCAACAAACTAAAATAAACGCACGCCACCGAAAGCGTGTGCCGTTTGCTGCCACGTGCCAGAGGCATGGCCCGTCCTGGCGGTATTCTCTACGCTATCCTTGCTGCTTAGCCAACGTCGAGACCCTTTCAATGCCCTGCGGTGGAATCCGGGCTCCAGGGAAGTCAATGGGAGTTTTGACATTAACATTAATGTGGCCGTGTCCAAGCGTACAAGCATGCTAGCTAGCAGGCCAGCTCCTCCCCACACCCGCCTGATGGCAGCTGTGCTGGCCAGAGATGCTGAGGCTAACGGAGCTCACCCAGGCCAGAATCGGTGAGGTTTGGGAAAAGGATGTTTCTAGCTAAGTGGCAGAGATCAGATCTGGTCAGTGTCTCACCGCGCTGGGGGCCAGCCAAGTCCGGTCTCTCTCCAGAAGCCTTGCTGTGCCCGAGGGAACGAACCAGCCTGGCTTCCCTGGCAGTGCCTTTCAGGGAGTGGTGGAAGTCCAGGTGCCCAGATGCCAGGGGATAGGCCCCGCACAGAGAGCACCTGCCCCCAGCCCTTGGAGCAGGGCCCTTGGGGTCCCCATGCTCGGGGCGACTACAGAGGCATTACACTCAGGGCATGGGAGGCTCGAAGGGGGGGGTTACCTAGCCACAGCGGCTGTCCTTGCGCATTGAAGAGGAGGCTCTCGCCGTCCCGCTGGTACGAAGGGGACACGTAGAAATCGCTGCTGATTATCCGCTGCAAGTGGCTGTCCTGCCAGTGCAGGTCGCAGCCCTCGATGGCGCGGGTGAACACCGTCCGTCTCGGCCGTGCCAGGGAGTCTGCAAAGAAAAGAGCTCTCAGTGTCTCTGCTCAGCGGCTGGGTCAACGCCCATCCCGGCTAACGAACCTTCGCCGCCCCGGCGCTCAGCTCCGCTTGGCTCTGTGCAGAAACGGCCCCCGCCGGACGGGCCTAATCTCCTCTCGGCAAGAGCTCGGCCGCACTTCGGCCACAGAGCAGACGACAGGCTCCACAGGGAATGGGGGCAGACCCGCTTCCTGAGCCACATGCCCCGTCACTTCAGCCAAGCTGAAGGCTGCTAGGATCAAACCAGCACCTCCTATTCATAGGATATCAGGGTTGGAAGGGACCTCAGCAGGTCATCTAGTCCAACCCCCTGCTCAAAGCAGGACCAATCCCCAGATGGATTTTTTACCCCAGATCCCTAAATGGCCCCCTCAAGGATTGAACTTACAACCCTGGGTTTAGCAGGCCAATGCTCAAACCACTGAGCTATCCCTCCCCCGGAAGTCACAAGCTCTGGGCCGTGCTGCTATCTGCAGTGGAGCGCAACGGTCTGATCACGAGCCTGAAAACAAGAATGTCTGAGTCTGAATCCAGTCCTGACACCAAGAACATAAGAACGGCCAGACTGGGTCAGATCAAAGGTCCATCCAGCCCAGTGTCCTGTCTTCTGACAGTGGCCAATGCCAGGTGCCCCAGAGGGAATGAACAGAACAGGGAATCATCAAGTGATCCATCCCCTGTCGCCCATTCCCGGCGTCTGGCAAACAGAGGCCAGGGACACCATCCCTGACCACCCTGGCTTATAGCCACTGATGGGCCGATCCTCCATCAATTGATCTAGTTCTTTTTTAAACCCTGTTATAGTCTTATATAGTCTCAGTTATAGACACTGACCTTCCATGGACTTGGGCAGGTCCCTCCCTGCCTCAACTTCCACCTCTGTGAAATGGGGAGTATGCGACTTACCCAGCTCACAGGCTGGCTGCCAGCAGTCGTGTTTTGAAACCGCACCAAAGATGAAAATCACCCGGTAAAAGCTGCTCTTGTGCAGATCCGGGGGAGCCCTCGGGCTCCAGAGAAGCTGCCAGCGCAGCCTGTGCTAGGTCATTCTGTCATTAAAGTTCCAGGCCAATACCCCTTGCCACGTTAATCAAGTGCCATACCAGTGTCAGCTGACCCAGACCGAGGGGTCAGTGTTTATCGCCTGTAGAACAGAAAGGAACGGTCCATGTTCTAAGCTCATGTTCCAGTGTCAAGTCAAAAGACTGACAAGACCTGTCTATTTCGGTGATCACCGTAACCCGGAATGGAGATCTGTTTCGCCACAGGACAGGAGTGACACCGGGGACCAATCCAAGCACAGGTAGGCAGCTGTTCCCTGACGAAGGGGGTATTCTGGCAGGCCGGGCTGTTCCATGCTTAAATTTCTGTCATGCTACATCCCTTCTTGGCCAGGGCTGCTAGGGGTCAGAGGAGGAATGCCTGGGAACTACCGGCCACGGGGAGAAACGGCAGGGTCGGCTCAGCACTGCGCGGCACTGCTCCAACGCTGGGCAGCTTACGGCAGGCTAGAGAAACAGACCGAACGTGCATCCGAAGAAGTGGGCTGTAGTCCACGAAAGCTTATGCTCTAATAAATTTGTTAGTCTCTAAGGTGCCACAAGTACTCCTGTTCTTCTTTCTTTAGACCGAACGTGCTTCAATCAGAAAACAAAGGCAACTTGGGCTCAGATTGACTTCTGACATGGAATGGGCAGAGCTGGAAAATAAACACATGCTCATTCCCAGAGAGCCAGAGCGAGTCTAGGCTGCAGAACTGCTTTCAGGCATCAAACACAGTATCTTACGGAAATAAAAACACTAAAGCCTCATGGAATTTCCATCTTCCAGGTGTTTTACATGCATGCGCCTCCGAACCCTGCTGGGAGGTAGGTCAGTGCTAGGCAGCCTGCGATCGACAGGACCTCAGACAAAGAGATCCCAACGGTCCCTCCCTGCTGGCCTTGGAATCTATCAGCCCTATTTCAATGTTGGGGAAACCACGGGCCACATTTTGGAAGGTATTTGGGTGCCTAAAGATGCAGACACTTCGCTGCTTTCGACACCCCACTGGGTACCCATCTGCAGCTTGTGATACCTTTCAAAATCTGTTCCAGCGAGCTCGCAGGACTCGCCCAGGTCACCCGGAGACACCAGCAGAGCTGGGAACCACCCGACTCCCAGGCCTGTGCTCAGCTCAGGAGGCCAGGCTGCTCCCCAGCGTAACACCAAGTCTCACTAAGCCCGTTTTAGATTCAGATGGTCCTTGACAAAGCGCATTTAAGACGCGAAGGTCTAGCAAGTTGAGAGCGCATCTGGTTCTGAGCTTAGCTGCACCACAGCTGGTGTGTCTGCTGGGGGACTGCACGATTAGTGGGGGAGGCTTAAAACTCTAATTACACCCAGAAGAGTGAAGCTTACTTCGCAATATCGCTGCTTCCCTCCCCCCTTTCCATACTGGCTGCATCAAATACACGGAGACCAACTCTAGTGCGGCAGATGCAGACATCGCTAGAGCGGCATGTTTCAATTAAGGTCTATCTTGAGCAAAGAAAAAAAAAAGGTGCTTACAATTAAAGGGATCGAGAAAATCTTTTAGTGCTAATGAACATTCCACAAAGAAGTTGCTTGATTCGTGCTCTGCACTTGCGCTGCACTCAGTAGCCCCGGTTAATAACTTATCCATTGAAACGCACAAGCTAAAATCTAAATGTAAGAGCATTAAGGGAGATTAAACAACCGGTTAAAAAAATGGTGACTGGCAAGGTCTCTACGACATCAGCTAATTCCTCTCACTTGTGGAAATATTACATCAAGGATTTCACAGCTCAACTTCACTGCAATTCACACAGGACTGGATTTCTGTCTTGCTTTTTCAACTGCCCACTTGGATCGGAATTCACAGAGCGCTGGCGGCATTAAAGGGACGCTGTCAAGGAGTTTAGGTCCAATCACAACCAGGTAGAACAGAACAGAACCCTTTCATGAACATTTAAAATTAATGCCAGTGAAGACAATGTTTTCTATTGAAAATTCCCACAGCAGCGTCCTACTGGGCATGGGAACCGGCTGTGAAACTGACCAGAAACACGTGAAACTGAGCAGCCTAGTTTCGGGGTCTGAGCGCAGAGCAGGAAGCAAAATGACCCTCTTCCGAGTTGAATTCAAGGTTTATGTTGCAGTCTGCATCCAACTGAGTGCGTATCCGGGGCAGCCTCCAGACCAGGCACTGACCTAACTCCACTCCTAATGCAGTCAATGGTAAAACGCCCACTGACTTCAATGGAAGTGGAGTTGAGCTAATGATGAGTTCTCAAAAATCCCACCACTCGTACTTTAAAGCAGGGGTCTCAAAGCAGGGGTCTCAGGGCAGGGAGTTGGGGTGTGGGGTGCAGGAGGGGTGAGGGGTGTGGCAGGGGTTCAGGGTGCAGCAGGGGGCTCAGGGCAGGGGGTTGGGGTGCAGCAGGGGGTTCAGGGCAGGGGTTCAGGGTGCAGTAGGGGGCTCAGGGCAGGTGGTCGGGGTGCAGGGTGCAGCGGGGGGCTCAAGGGCAGGGGGTCGGGGTGCAGCAGGAGGGTCAAAGTGCAGGGGGTTGGGGTGCAGGAGGGGTGCAGCAGGGGGCTCAGGGCAGGGGGTCAGGGTGCGGGGTGCAGCAGGGGGGTGGGCTCTGGCCCGACGCACACTGGGGCAGGGCAGGCTCCCTGCCTGCCTGCCCGCCCTGCCCCTGTGCCGCTCCGGGAAGCAGACGGAACGTGGGAGAAGAGGGGCGCAGGGATGTGTGTGGCTGTTGCTTCAGGCACCGCCCCCAGCAGTTCCCATTGGCTGAGAACTGGGAACCGCAGAAAATCCCCCGCGGGCCGCGTGTTTGAGACCCCTGCTTTAAAGCACGTTTGACTTTTTCCATTCCCATTCTAGCGCAGCGATCACGCTGTACTCAACCTGTCCGGCTGTTTTTGGTACAGTGCATAGATACAGGCGAAAAACAATTTAACACAGGACACGGGATTTTCTGTAGTGAGATTTTTATCTTGCCTGTATCTGTTACATTGACACCCAGCTGCTGCCAACTACAGGTGAATCAACGGAAACACATCTGGTGAGATCCTGCTGGAGACGGCTCCGTGAAGCCCTCCCAGCCAGGCAGTCCCGACTCACCTTGGCTGTGATTTGAGCTCTGCGTCAGTGCGTCGGTGATGTTGGGAAGCTCGTTGCCGTAACTGCCGTCCTCCAGCGGGCACACGTCCATGTCGCCCCACTTCCGGAGCTGCCGGAGCCAGCAGGATTTCTCTTCGAGCTTGCAGTGCGGATTTAACACGACACACACCCACAGGGCCCCTACGGGGGAAGAGAAAACGACACACAAACCCACACGCGCATGGAAAAACGATTCAGCGTGATCTGGCTTCAGCGAGCCGGCTTAGCTAACACCTCCTGCCTGCAGTGAAAACTGGGAACATTTCTAAACCATCAACAGCCCATTGCAGGGAAATCTACAGAGCCCAGGAGGCAGATTTAGAAGCTTAAAATAATGCAAGTAAAATTCCTCCATAATGAAGCTAAATTATAACCTCAAGAGGTGAGGAGCCTGTCTGTTCGTTCGACAGGACTTCCGTCGGCCAGGACAAATCTACTGTTTGAACTACACATCAAAGCAAGCTCCAAACCACCCTGGCAAGCTGGCGAGTCTGCCTCTCCACAGAGCCACTGGATTCTGATCCTGCCCACGTTCCCACTGGTTTAAAGCTGGAGCAGGATTTCAGCTGCCACCGTTCCTGGGGCCATTTGCATTCGACTATTCAAAAAGAAGATTTGATTTATTTTTGTATTAATCCTCCAATGTCCCCAGGCCTCAGCAGAGACACGTGGAGTTTGTGTCCTGGAGGCAAAGTGCTCCAGGGCTGTGACACTCGGAGAGCTCACAGGCCGGCCAGGAGCCCACTCGCCCCGGCCCGAGGGTGGGGATGGTAGCGATACAGGCCGGTGGCGCTCTTCCCGGGGTCACTATCGAACCGATGCCCCAGCCCGGCACTAGGAGGCGCTGCGCTGCTGCAGATGCTGTCTTTTAAAGGAGATGCAAAACCAAAGTTGCGAGCGTTTGTGACCGTTACGATCCAGTGACATTTTTCATTAGACCAGGGCTGTTAGCCCTGGCTCCTAGCAGAGCCAAGCGTTGCTCTCTGTACACACTTGCACCCCCCCACTGACTGGAATGGTATCACGGGTATAAATGAGGGCAACCCCCTGCTGTCTACCCCACCTGGGGTAATCACACTCCTACACACATCTCCCCTGCAGACTCAACCAGATACAGTATTTTTCATCCCTTCCCGGCCTACCCGGTGGTGCAGCGTTGTTGTGCACTGCAGAACAGCTGTTATGTTCTACCCCAGAGGAGACTGCATCACACAGATGCTTCTACTGATGTGCCAGGCCGAGGAGGCCAAAGTGCTGCACGTGGTCTGTATGGCAGTTCTGGGTGGAAAATGTTCGTATTAATGCAAGGAGTTAGCACTGATCTCAGCGTAATCCAGCAGGCCCAGAGCTACCCCAGCCGTGGGCGCTCCCAGCTGCCTCAGATACTCCAAGGTGTGGAACGCATGCGTTAGTCACATGGTTCCCGGCTGGAGCCTCACCACGGTCCCTCAGGTCACATCGTGATCTGATTTTAAGCACTGGATGTCAGCAGGGGACACAGGTTCTCTGGAGCATCTTCTCCTGGGTCCTATCTGACTTCGGTGTCGGTATCACACTGGCAGCCCACCAGCCAGCAGTGAGCATCCGAGAGCTGTGCCGCTCGCAGATCACAGCCCCTCTGCTGCATGCCGGACAGATCCCCTTTCTTCAGCCGCACTCCTCCCCCAAGTATTAATTAGAGACTCACAGCCCAGCTGCTGTCTCAAGGTGACTGAGCTTGGGCAAGACACAAACTGGAGTGGAGAGAGATGAATGCAGATGTTGACACTTTGCCCTCTCGGCCACGCTCAAGTGCAGAATCGTTTTAACATCTGTGGCCCGGGTTGAGGGGGCTGTGTCCTGCCTGGCCCTGGGGGAAGGACTCAGAGAGAGGTCTCTCCAGTCTCTTAACCAGCACGACGCTCCTACAAACAGTGCCCGGTTCGGACAGTACGGTAACATAAGGCAGCACCATCACTCTGGTTTGGCTTGCTGCGGGAGAACCAATCTGCCCTTCCTCCGTGCCCAGCACGCCTCTGCTACCATGCGCAAGGGTGAATGTTTTACAAACCACCTCCTGGTTTGTGAGTGCTCAGGCCATCAGAGGGCCTTCTGAAGCAACAGCTGGGCCCTCTAGACAACCACTGACCAGGCTTCAGGACCGGCTCTCACTCAGCCTCTGCAACACGTGCAGAAACCACCTCAACAGGCACCGGACTCAACAGGGCCACTGGTGTCTCAGCTGAGACGGCGAACGCCGACGCTGAGCAATGCCGATTGCGGGGGGGTGGGGGGTGCTGCTGCTGCTGGTTAGGCGGACGCTGGCCTGCCAGGTCCGGCCTGTGAGAACTGATTCAAGAACAGCTCGACACCATGGCTCGGGATGGACTCGACGGCTGTCCTAAGGGGAAGGAGCCGTGTCTCCAAGCTACACATCTCATGAAGAATAAACTGGAACTAGGTCTCGGGCTGGAAACATTGGTAACTCAGTTGGCCTGCAAACGGGCCAGGACATAACGTACCTTTCACTTCCCCCGCAAGTGGCTGTAGTATACAGACCCTGGAGCCTCAAGCAGTCACCTTTCCAGCTCCAGGGAGGCTCAGAACTAGGTCAAGGCTCGAGGGCCAATCCTCGTTTTTCTCTCAGTTCTGACTCTCACCAACCGCCAATTCATTTCGGTAGCAGTTTAGCCGGATTATGGACTGCAGGATTGGGCCCATCGGCAAGGTCCCAGCTCTCCCTCCTGAGACGTTCACAGCCCATAAATACTGCACAAACCTTCCAGATCTACTGGACAGTCCCTTTTACTACCATTCCCTCATTCCCAGCCCATGGCCAGGGCTGGCTTCCGACTCGCAGAAGTGCGCAAACAGGGGCTGGACCCTGGGCAGCAAAGAGCGTGCTGCTTCCCTCCCTCCTAGCCAAGAACTGTTCTCAGCCTCACGCCCACAACTGGCCATCGGCTCACCCCCCAAAGCGACCGTCAGCGGCAGGGCACAAACCAAGAGTCCATAAAGAACGAGGAGAGTCAAAGGGAGGTTTCTGGAGGCCACAGCCCATTCGATTGAGCTCAGAATACCTGGACAAAGCTGATCATCACGATAATGCACAGCTGATGCAAAACGCATGCACAGAAACCTTAACGTGCTGGCTTCCTAATACACCAGACAGGCGGGTGGCGCACGAGAAGTTAGTTCTCGGCTCACGAAAAGGTTTCATTGCATTTTCAATCACTGCCCTGTATTTCCATGTTTTCCATGGCTGGTTCCCGATCCTCCTTTCCTCTGCCAGCGGGTACGGCACACCTGCTCAGGCTCTCCACTCGAGTCGAGCAGCACAGCTCCAATGAAGCCCACGGGCTACATCAGTTTATGCCAGCTGAGAATCCGGCCTGTTATTCACTAGAAGTGACGTTACGATCGAAAGGGAACCAGCGTGCACTGCGGGGCCCCAGATTCAGAGTTAGCGCACGGTAAGCCAGGGGCTGAAACTACAGTGGACTAGCTTGCCAGGCAGCAACGTCCCTTGTGCGCTACAGCACACGCCAAGTTCTGCAGCGCGCGTCGACGTGCTCCCGGGTCAAAGCGCACATGACAGAGCCTTTCCCCACCATCAGCCAGAGCTTTTCCCCACCGCCTGCCCCCAGCCGGGGCCCTTCCCCGCCGCCTGCCCCCCAGCCAGGGCCCTTCCCCGCCGCCTGCCCCCAGCAATCAGAGCACAGCGATTCGGCTGACAACGCTTAAGGCAGCACAGATGCCATCTTGCCCTACTACGGACACCCCGGTCCTGCAGGGCTAACGGGAGCAAACAACTGTGTTTCGTCAGTGAAGTCAACAGCTCAGCGCTGTGCAAACGTAGGGAGAGATGTCCCTCGCCCCAAGGAGCTCCAGCCTTGTATGCACCGACTGACTGGGCCGCTCCGGGCGTCTGGCTGAAAGGCGTGGTGGGCCACGTCACCCGGGGAACTTGGCACCGGGCTGCTTAGCCCACAAGGAGACAGTTCCAAGCCCAAGGGACCAGGAGAAAGGCCCAGAGGTGGCGATCAGGCAGGAGGCTCGGGAACCGCACAGATGGCCAGACGGTTGAAGTGAGAGCGAGGCAGGCAGCGCAGTTACGCCGGGCGGTGCCAGGGGCACGAAGCTGACATGGAAGGCGGGAGGAAACCAATGGCAGGATCGGAGCGGAGATTCTGCCGAGGAAGAAGGTGACATTTTTACAATCTTTCTTCGGGATTTCACACCATTTTCAAGGCAGTAGGGCGAGTGATCTGCAGTTGCTGTTCCCAGCGGAGATGCTGCTGTTACCGGGGCATTATTTACATAGCGCTGGAGGCGTGCAGGGGGTTTCACGCATGCAAAACCCAGCGGTGCCCCTGCTCCGAAGAGCTGGCTGTGGAAGACACAGTCAAACTGCCGCTGGGGAAGAGGTGCAGGAGAGACAGGAGGGGCGGCTGCTGCCGCTGGGTGCAAACGGAGATGGGGGTCCCTTCCTGCACAGAACACACAGCCCACGTATTTGGTGCCTCACACTCTTCTGGTTCCCGTTAGTGGTCATGGCGTCTCCGCTGCAGGAGTGCCTGCACGTTCAGAAAGGCACTGCCGCAGCCCAGTTGGGAAAAGCCGTTCCTGGGGGGTTCCGATCTTTGTTTTGTTTTTTGGCTCCCTTCAAGAGGAAAAAGCGCAAGCTCCGCTCTTCCTTTGAAGTGTCCCTGCTGGGTCGCCGTCCCGTTCAGCTGCATGGCCCGGAGCAGGGCTGGGTTTCCAAAGCTGCCCGTTTAAGGAGTCTGGTCTTTTCGAGAGGGTGGGAAGAGTGGCGTGATGCAGAGCACAGCTGCAGACTTTGAGCCCCTCCCCTGGCTTACAGAAAGCAGCTGAACTGCACCTTGATCACGGAGGATTCAGGCGAACGGGGATTCAAGAAGAGTCTTGAAGCCCTACGTGGGGTGACCCAGCCCAGGAAGACGACATGGAGGACGATTTTAGTCCTGTACATTAAACAGAAAGGGCTGGGTTCAGAGGCGAAGTGCAAGGGCTCGTAAGTTACACACTGGTAACAAGGTACGGGAATCTCTGCTGATGTAAGTGACACACCATGTGACCTGAAGGGGGGTGTAGCAGATGATATGCCAGGTAAGCCAGTTCCCACCTGCTTTCACACACCTTCTCCCAGGCCCTGGGCACGTCGCTGACCTAGATTCCCTTGTGCTCTCAACACCTTTGACTTTCACCCCATTAATACACCCGAGGAAAACTCCAAAGGGAAGCTCTCAGCATCTCCGGGTTTAATGCCGAATATGAACTGTTCTCCTGGCTGAGCTGGGGAACGGCCATTCTCACATACCAGCAATAGGGGAATGTTGAGTGCATCTCGCACCAACGTAAACCGAACGCTAAGGAAACAGGCCGCATGTATCGCTGCCCCCTCCTGAACAACCCAAGTGCAGCCTGAACGCTGAGCAGGCGTATCGGTTCTACATGGACGGGTTTGGATGATGATGATACGGTTGCTATGGCTTTCGTACATTCCACTGTCCAGAATTCTCTCCTTGGTTTTGTATTGGCATGAGAATCAGTTATAGCATCCGATGGCAAATGGGGCTACAAAGTAACAGTCAGGGAAAGATGCAGGAAATCTCCATGAATGGATGATACTGGAGGTTGGAATTGTTCCAAATATAGTCAACATTTTTATGTAGAAATGACAGCACTGAAATGAGCCTGTGTGTGACCCACCACCACGTGTCAGCTCATCCTGGCAAAACTTTAGGTCTTGGGGAACAAGAGGAAACCCCTGGGGTTTTAATTTTAAAAGTAGCCTGCCTGAGACGAATGAGAGAGGGGGCAGAAGCATGACTCCTCTAGCTAAACAGAACAGAGGCAACGGAATCGAAAGGATCATTTGAAACATTTCTTCTGCTAAAAGGTCACTGAAAAGATTCCAAAGAATATTCACTGGTTTTCTGATCAGACTGTCCCAACGTTGGAAACTAAATCAACTGCTAAAGGGTGAAACAAAGAGATTTTAGACCTTCTTTAATGGAAAACTGCAATGCAACCTTAACTGTGAAGTCGCTCCCAACTACAGTCATGTAGTTACTAGCGCTATTCTCTTCTCTATGCAGACAGACATAGGACAAGGAAAAGGAATGTGGAATGGTGCATTTAACTGCGGCTGAAAAGTAAATGCTCTGTACACTCTAAGTGGCTTAGGAGCATTTATGGTTCAGGAACTAAGCACGGTAGCGTAAGTGCCCGGTTTAAGTACTGAAATGCTGGGAAGTGAAAAGAAACGGAAAGACATTCTCACGAACGACTGAGCTCTGCAAACGGCCCCGGAGCTGCACAGCAGCTGGGCTGATTTTCAGAGGGGCTGAAGGGCCCCAGCAAACACTGAAATCAAATAGGAGCTGTGTCTGCTCAGCGC
Organism: Malaclemys terrapin pileata; assembly: GCF_027887155.1. Classification (NCBI taxonomy): domain Eukaryota; kingdom Metazoa; phylum Chordata; order Testudines; family Emydidae; genus Malaclemys; species Malaclemys terrapin. Next base: position 107,268,581 of record NC_071512.1, on the reverse strand, counting down.
TTTACAAATCAGACCCCCAGGCTTTGAATCCAGTCTTCGTTAGGTCTCTGGTTCAGGCCGCACGACTCATAGCCAGGGGATGCTGTGAAGGCCAAAAGTATAAGAATGAGACGTTCATGGAGGACAGGTCCATCAATGCCTATTAGCCAAGGTGGTCAGGGCCCCACCCCCATGCATCTGCCTGCCAGATGCTGGGACTGGACGACAGGGGATGGATCACTCGAAATCGCTCTGTTCTGTTCGTTCCCTGGTGCTGGCCGTTGTCAGAGACAGGATGCTGGGCTAGATGGGTGTGACGTGAAGAGCTCTCCAATGCCCCAGGCAAGGGGCTAGCACCGTTGGTCTGACCCAGTGTGGACATGATGAACTTCTTATGAGTCTGCCTGAGTTTGGAGCCTAAGCTAGTGAAATCAGTGGAAAAGCCCTTTCCATCGACGTAGGAAGCGCCTACACTGCGGTGTGACACGCCCTGGGTCTTGGCTCAAACTAATCCGCGAGGCTGAGGTGCTGGGAGTCCTTTGGGGAGTATTTTAACTCTGATCCCTCACCCCAAAACCTCCGCTCGCCTAGAGTTCTCTGCTTGCAGTGATGTGAGGACACTGCAGGTTGTGTGAAGCGGACGTGTCACTTCGTAGAGTGGGATGAATCCGACACGATGTTCTCTGGGAAATGGAAAAAAGTTTTACCTGCCCTTCGGTCAAATGACATCAGCTGACAAGACCATTCCCGGAGCTTGGGTTTAGAGGGCTGGGTTTTGGTCTACGTATCCCTTTCTCCTACAAGCACGTTGATTTGCATTTAGTTGCATTGTCCGCTCTGCTGCTACATAACCCTCCATCTGAACTTTTCAGGAAACGGCACGGTAAGGAAATCTGCCCAGCACGATTCCACTGAGCCCCTAGACAATGATTTCAGCTGGGTGATGGGAGGAAGGGGGCTAGTAGAGCTTCCTCCAGCCCAAAATCTCTCTGATCACCTCCCTGAAGAAGACACACACTGACGTTCTACACCTGAGTTTGCAAAGAATCGAAGAACTTCTCCGATTTCCTACAATGCCCGTCCCCTCCCGGACCCGGGGAAATGCCCTGTTGTAAACAAACAGGGGAGCTGAATAAACCCGTCTCCAGGCAGATTAAGGTCAGGCTGCAGTTCAGCTGTTTTCTATTTCTCATGATGGGGATTTAATCTTAAATCCTAATGCAACGTTGCGAACCCTCCAAAGCGACTCAGCTCTCAGACTAACCCCAGACCGGGTCTTTCCTTTGGCTCGGAGCCCACCACTTAAATCAGGCTCTGTTTGCAGGCTAGATAGAAGCAAATTATGCCTTTGAGAGGTTTTTAAACTACGAAATCCAGCCAAGCCCTTCACTTTTCACCCAGTATAAATCCACAATCTATTTTAAGGCCGGTCTTTTTCCAGTCGTAAATGAGGTTTGTACAAATAATTATTCGTTATTAAGTGTGTCCAAAAACATTCTTTTTAAAGGGCCCGCTTTCTCTTTCATACCACAAAGCAGGTTATGGGTAGTCCAGTTTATTTAATCAGACAGGTACAGGGCTGCTACCTTATTACATCTTACGGCTTTCTGTTGAAGGTGTGTCATTCTCTACCACAGGTAGAACTGCACTGGTGCGAACACTGGTGTAAACACAAGTGTAGACAGGGCCCAAGTGTTTTCACCACTGTCTCATGTATGGCAAACCCTAATCTTAATCTCACTAAATTGGGTCTCAATAAGACCTTGCAGCAGTGGGTTTCACAGATTAACTGCACTGCATAAAAACACATTTCCTTTTATCAGCTTACAATTTCTTATCTTTCAAATTTCCCTGCATCTCCCCCGGCTCTTGTATGAGGAGAATGAGTAAAGAGCAGCGCCCGATTTACAAACCATCTGCTATTAAGTACACCTCCATCACGTCTCCTCTCATTCCTCCCTTCACTAAGCCAGACGGAAGTCTCTCCACATCACTAATAATTTTCATCACCAGTCTCTGAACATCCATTATTTCCATTGTCTCCTTTTGAAAGGTGACTTGGTCTGAAGACAGTATTCCAGGGGAGGCTATACCATGGATTTACAGACTACCATTATAATATTTGCTGTACACAGTTGGATTCCAATGTTTCTTCTTCCTGTCCGGTTGTTTGCCTTTTCGATTGCTGCTGCACGCTGAGCCCAGGTTTCCACCGAGCCGTCCCCAAAGATCCCTGGATTTTTCCAGGTGAGAATCCAGCAATGTGAAGGAGTCGTTCAAATGTTTCTTTGCAATGTGCATCCCCTTGCATTTTCTGGCTTTGTATTTCAGCTGCTATCGCACTGACCTAGCCTTGATGGGTCTCTCTGATGTTCCTCAGATGCTTCTCTCGTTTTGGCTAGCCCCAACCATTGTGTCATCTGCAAACGTGCTCACGGCACTGCTCAGCTCCTTCCCAGATCACTAATAAATATCACAGTGCCAGGCCCCACGTGCCACGGCGGGGCATCCCCCCGCTAGCCCTCTGCCATGCTGAAAATGGACCGTTCAGTTCTACTCTGTTTTCTGACTCTTCACTAGTCTACAAAGCTGTAGTCCGGTGGCTCGGACACTCGACTAAGACTCAGGAGACCTGGCTGGGTGACTCTGGGCAAGACCCTTCCCCTCCCTGTGTGTATGTCTACATTGCAAAGAAAAACCTCGATTGACCCGGGCTGGAGCTGTGGGGCTAAAATAGCCGTGTAGACATTCCCGCTCGGACTGGAGCCCAGACTCCGAGACTCTCCCTCCTCGCCAGGGTTCAGAGCCCGGGTGGGGATGTCTACCCTGCGAGTTTTAGCCCAGCAGCCCCAGCCCCTCAACCCTGGTCTTCGGGACCGCTGCAGAGTGCCCCGCTCCGTGCAAACAGAGCACCCCTCAGTTCAGCACTCTCCTTAGCACCAGGCACTTAGACGGGTCCATACGAAAACCAAATCCAAGTTTGTTTCACAAGCTCGAGAAGTCAGCTGTGTAAACGTGCTGTGGGGAAGGGCGGGGGCTTGCGACAGCCCCCAGAGCGGAGCGCCTGCGTCACCCGCAGCTTGGGGAAAATCCCTCCCACCCCCACAAACATAGACGAGGCTCCCTCCTGCAGCGAGTCACCCTGGTTAACCCTGAACAGCGTCACTCCCTCCCCCACACACTGGTGACCTGCCCCCACTGCCTGTCACGGGGAAAAGCGTCACTCCCTCCCCCACACACCGATGACCTGCCCCCACTGCCTGTCATGGGGAAAAGCGTCACTCCCTCCCCCACACCCCAGTGACCTGCCCCCACGGCCTGTCATGGGAAAAGCGTCACTCCCTCCCCCACACACCGATGACCTGCCCCCACTGCCTGTCATGGGGAAAAGCGTCACTCCCTCCCCCACACCCCAGTGACCTGCCCCCACGGCCTGTCATGGGAAAAGCGTCACTCCCTCCCCCACACACCGGTGACCTGCCCCCACGGCCTGTCATGGGAAAAGCGTCACTTCCTCCCCCACACACCGGTGACCTGTCCCCACGGCCTGTCACGGGGAAAAGCGTCACTCCCTCCCCCACACACCGGTGACCTGCCCCCACTGCCTGTCACGGGGAAAAGCGTCACTCCCTCCCCCACACATTGGTGACCTGCCCCCACGGCCTGTCATGGGAAAAGCATCACTCCCTCCCCCACACACCGGTGACCTGCCCCCACTGCCTGTCATGGGGAAAAGTTTTGCTCCCCCGGACAAAGCTGAAGAAGCCACCTCTCTCCTTGCAGATTAGGGCTCGCTAGTAACACTAATTCCGGCCCATGGCAACAAATGGTGTGGACCCCCGCAAAGCTCCTCTGACCTCGGCCACCGCCCGAACCTTTGAACGGGTTTCTCTGCCAAAGGCTGAGCAGGGAGCTCCAACTGGCAGACGGCTAAAGGGAGCGGGGCATGACGCCCCCTGCCAGAGCTGCCAGCCCCAAACCAAAGTCTACTCAGAGATTTCTAGCCAGCCAGACGAACTCCCTTCCCTACCCCCATGGCTAAGCCACAAGCCAAGTTGTTCCCACAGCAGCCTCTAGGACTTGCCGCTTACTGACTTCCCTGGGCAGACATTTAGCCGAGCAGCTGTCAACATAGTCACCTACACCCTAACACCGGTTCCTCTCCTGGGTAGAACAGGGCTGGGTTGGTTGGTTATTTCTAAAGCGGAGAAGCTAAATCAGGGGGAAAAAGAAATTAATTTCTGTCTGATCGATTGCTATGAAACTCACCCTTCCCCTTACTGCCTAGCACCTGTCTAGCCTTCTGCAGCCTGGCTGTGCGGAGTCAGACAGTGCTGGGTACTTACGGTCTTTCAGGTCGCTCTGCTGAGACGAACTTTCCCGCCCTTCCCAGCCCAACTGATCTGACAAACCGACAGCCCTGCTGTTCTTTGCAAGATGGGAAACTTACCCAGCTCATCCCAGAGCTGCCTGCATTTGTCCGTCATGCCCGTTCCCTGCTGTCTCCAGAGGGAGAGCCGGGGATCCGCCATGAACTGCTCCGTTATTAACGTCAGCATCCTGGCGCCGTTGGAATCTCTCATGCGCAGCATCTCCCGGACCTGAAGCGGGGAAGGAGGAAGAGGTCAGGAGAAGTCCTTAGGTTAGAGACGGGAGGGGTCAGCTGGAGAAGAGACGGTTTTTAAAGACACGCTCAGGCTCTCCGTAGACACGCTCCGTCTCACCAGGATCACATTAGCCGGCAGGACAGTAGGATGCCGTGCTACCTCTAGGCTGGTGGCTCAACCTTTCCAGACTCCGTCCCCCTTTCAGGAGCCTGGTGTGTCTTGTGGACCCCAAGTTTCACCTCGCTTAAAACCGAGTTGCTACAAAATCAGACATAAAAATACAGAAGTGTCCCAGCCAAACTGTTGCTGAAAAACTGCTGCCTTCCTCATTTACCATAGAATTATACTATAAATCAATTGGAACAGAGATAGTGTGCTTACGTTTCTGTGTATCGTATATAGAGCAGTATAAACAAGTCAGTGTCTGTATGAAATTTTAGTTTGTACTGACTTCGCTAGTGCTTTTTATGTGGCCCTTGTAAAACTAGGCAAGTATCTAGATGAGTTGATGTATCCCCTGGAAGACCTCTGGGTACCCCCACGGGTCCACGTACCCCCTGGTTGAGAACCACTGCTCTAGCCAACCCGTGGTCACCCATCCAGGCTACTAGAGGGACAGTAACTTACCCAAAATTCTTTCAACAGGGCTCTGATGAGCCCAGCCCAGCCCTCAGAACCGTTTGAGGCGGCATGTCCATCCCAGGCTACAGAACTGCTGTTTTATTGGGCTTGGGCTCATGAAAGATCTGGAGCAGACACTTAACGACGGGAGCAGAACTAACGGTGCGACCCACCTTTGCAAGCACACGCAACCAGCCACAAGCGTTCACTTGGATTGCTCCTGGATGCACAGTTTGGCCGCCCTCCCCCATCCCGCGCTGGCAGGGGACCCGGGGGTGAGGAGGAAGCCACTTCCTGGAGCACTCTGGGCAGCCTAGTGGGGAGAGCATGGCGTGGAACGGACAGTGTATGGACGACAACATGCTATGTCAATAGAGGGCCAAGCTGTGCCTTTGAAAGCCCAACCCCCACACAACGATTCCCAGCCGAGCGCAGGGTGGTGGTGGAGGAGAAGCCTCACGTGCGGACGAGCACCATAGAACTCCACGTGGAAAAGAGTAACCAACGGCTCACCTTGGCGAACATGGAGTTGAGCTGCTTCCCGGAGCCGTAGTACCCTCCCTGAGACAGGAACAGCTTCACTTGTTCTCTCACTTGCTCCTCGTCCAAATGCCAGCAGTTTTCATCGTCGATGCTGGCCCCAGCGGTGGGGTCTGGCGCACCTGTGGAAAGGGAGGCGATCACGTTTATAGCTGCAGACGCCAGACCCGGGCGCTCTCCCCTCGCACGCTTCCCCAGTGGAAGAAGCCCAACGACTTGCAGGAGATGCTGCCTGCCGGTGTGAGGCCTGAAATGTGGTGCTTGTTAACAAAGAGAGAGAAATGAGCATCAAGCCCTCTACAGGTTCTACCACCACCAAAAACTTTCCATGATTCATTTTGTAATGGTCAGTGAATGCTTGTGTTTCTCCTTGTCTGTCACCAACCTAGGCCAGGGGACGTGAACAGGTCACTGACTAGGAGTGGAAGGGAACTCCCCCGCGAAGTGAGTGAAAGGGGAGAACAGACCCCAGGGGAGAAGTCAAAGGCTTTGGGAATGTTCAGGGTTAGCCATCTAAGGGCTCAGGTCACACTCTAACGCCCTGATCCTGCAATTATATCCAGGTGAGTCCTGTGCCAGGAAGCGTTCTGGTGTCCGTGTGGATCCACTGGCAGGATCAGGGCCCAAGATGACAAACCAAACTGGTGGTGGAGAGGGATAAAATGAACCCAACTCCCCCCCACGCTCCTCTGCCAAGCAAGGTTAAAGAAAAGATAAGGAGTGAATCTGGTTTCTTTTAAATACAAAGAGGATAGGGACAATGTCACTACAGCAGATGGGCTGAGGTTTTCCTCTGGCTCTTCCTAGTGGTTGGAGATTTCTGTTTGCCCCAATTGTTGCAAACCTTCCTCAGACAAGCAGGCCTCACTCTCACGAATGGACCCATCGACTTCAGCAGATCTGCTTGTGTGAGCGAGGTTTGCAGGGGACGAGCCGTATTTTCTAACAGCTGAATCAGGATATTTCAAAGGGAAAAATAGTAGTGTCTTAGAGAAAGAAAGAGGAGGATCTGATTTTCCCTTCCCTCTCTCGTTCTCCTTTTCGTATTTCAAATTCTTCTATCTGTTTTGCTACCTTCATACCCACCGTCAATGACGGTCCCTTGCGTTGCAGGCTCACACTAACTAGGTTACAGTTACGGAGCTGGTGGAGCACAGCTGATATGCCCAGCCCAGTTTACCATTTGCATGGAAGATACCCGAATACGGCAGCTTCCAAGACATTCCTTGCAAAGTCAAAAGGAGCTAAGCTTAGAGATGGAAGACCCAGTTGACAGGATTTTTCTTCTCAGAAGCCACTAGATAAAATGCAGTGTGTGTCTCTCGAGCACAAAGCAATATTTATTCTGCAGTACTCAGCTGTGCAGCCCTCCTGTTAAATTAAAAAACATTTTGCATCTCGGAGCCGCTGTCGATTTGCGCTAACCACAAATATACAGTATTTTAAAACCTTTCACATTCTTCAAAGGCAGCTTTGTGAGCAGCCGAACAATGCTGCTACTTTGTAAAAATTATCAGCATCTCTGCATCTGGATGCTTGACATTAGATAACAAAACCCTCCGACTCCCTGTGCGCGACTGTTTCGGTTCCATAGAGCAAAAGGGCTCAACAGAAATTCCTCAGTGAAAAATGGTGACAATGAAAAATCCAGGAGCCTGGAGCATGTGCCGCTGAACTTTAACCGACTTCTCTCATGCTTATTTTTACTCCTGAGTGAGTAAGGGGGTCAGCGCTGGAACAGCAGGACACCGCACGGACAGCAATCGCTAACACGTTCCCAAGTAAAGCTGTATGACGTATTCTCTGCTCTGCAGGAATGCGACCAGGAAAGCACCTCTCTACTGTCACGACCGGCTGGCTAGGAAAGGCAGCTCTGATCTTCCTGATCATGGCTGGGCCACGGAGTTTTTCCTGCAGGTTCTCCACCTCTAGGAACTAGCCCGGCGTGCCATCCAGTCAGCTCCCGCACTGGGCAATGGGCCAGATCCCGAGAGCACTCAACTCCCAGAAAGGGCCTCTTTGAAAAAGACGAGAGACAGTCGCTGTTGCTACATCAACGGATCGAAAACAACCCCTCTAAAGTCCAATTCTGATATTTCTGGTGGAGCCAGATAACTGCTTCTGAGGAGAGGGCAACAAAACGAAGCCACTTGGCGACCTGTCGGGTGTGATACTGAACACATTTGACCCGATAAGATGTAATTACTTGTCTTTTATACAACCCCTTTAAAAACCTCCTTTAATTCTTGCTAGCAATCAATGCGTGTGGGACTTCCCAGCCAAGCCCTAGACATACACTGTACCATACCCAAGGAAAATACTGATTGCTATTTCCTCAGCAGCATAATTTATAATCAACGGGACACTATCATTGGGGCAGAATTTAAAACAGTAGCAAGGACATGAACAGACACTGGCTAAGTCCAAAGGCATCCGTGTGGCGCTCCTGACGTTCAACTGGAGACAACAGGCTGATCCTGATTCCACTGACACCAATGGCCAAACCCTACGACTTCGGCTGAAGGAACAGGCCCAAGGGACTGAAACCCTTTTGGCTCAACCCCGGGCTGGAGTTTAAACATCTTTCGTCTGTATTCCTGGTTAGCTCCTCTCCCCGCCCACTAATGAATGAGAGAGATAGAGAGATTGGTCTGATTACCCAGAGCCAGGGACCTCTGATCTATCTCAGGCACTTATCTGGACGCCATCACCAATGTCCCTGAGCCCCTCCCGCCTGCAATGTATTTAGCCAAACACCACCCCTGGACAGAGGTAGAGAAGTGCTGCTATCCCACTGCACAGAGACACCGAGAGACCAAGTGGATGGCTCAAGGTCATACAGGGAGTCTGAGGCAGAGCACGGACCTGAACCTGGGTCTCCCATGTCTAACCACTGGGCCAGACCTTCCTCTCATGCCCTGGTTTGTAACGTTCTGAGCACCCATTGCTCTCAACGGGTATGTCTACACGGGGATAAAAACCCCGCAGCTGGCCTCGGTCAGCTGGCTTGGGCTCACAGGGCTCAGGATCAGGGCTGAATAATTGCTGTTTAGATGTTTGGGCTCAGGCTGAAGCCCAGGCTCTAGGACCCTGCAAGGGTGGAGGGTCCCGCCCTGAGCCTGAATGTCTACTTGGCCATTTTTAGCCCCGTGAGCCCAAGTCAGCTGACCCAGGCCAGCCGTGGGGCTTTTATCCCCGTGTAGACAGACCCAATGTCTCCTAACACAAGCACAAAGGGGCGGTCAATGACATTGAAAGGCGACAGATTTAAAACTGATAAAAGGAAATACTTTTTCATACGATGTGCAATTAAACTGTGGAACTCATTGCCACAGGAAGTCAACGAGGCCAAGTATTTAGCAAGCTCAAAGAAAGACTAGATGTTCACATGGATAACAAGAATACCCAGAGTTGTAATAGATATTGCTAACCAAAAAAAAGTGTTGAAGGATATAAAAACTCGTACTTCAGGACCCAAACCAAGGGATTAGGAAGAGAGCTACCTAGGGGGCAGAGTACCCACATTGGCCTACTGTGGGGTTCCCAGACCTTCCTCTGAAGCATCTGGCACTGGCCACTGTTGGAGACAGTATCCTGGGTAGATGGACTTCGGGTCCGATCTAGTCTGACAATTCCCATGTTCCTAGGGAAACAGTGCGGACTAACAGACCAGACATTGGATTGGGACTCAGGAGACCTGGGTTCCGTTCCTGGCTCTGCCACTGGCTTGCTGGCTGACCTTGGGCAAGTCACTTCCCTTCCATGTCTCAGTTTCCCTACCTGCAAAATGGGGGTGATACCGACCTCCTTTGTAAATGTAAATAATAATAGTACATAGCTCTGCTATGGCTCTTTACATCTAAGGGCTGTATAGACGAGCTAGGTATGGTGATGAGTGGTAAGTGACATCGCTGGGAACGGTGCACACTCAGCGCCTCTGAAAAATGCGGCCAGTGGGTTTAAAGTTTAAACCCAAGAGTAATGAACAAGAGGATCGTTTAAAAACATGCAAAACTGGACTGATCCAGGGGTCGTGATTTCCATCCGGCAATCGGTTATAATGGTCATTGCTCTAAACAAAAACATAATGGCAAGAAAGAAGAAGCGTGTGAGTGGATTTTGTATGTAACATTGTCCCCCTCCACCATAACAAGTCACCCAGGTTTCACATCCAATTTTTAGATTTCAGTTGAATAGTAATATACTTCTTGCACTTCAAAATAAATATCTAGTTATTACTTGTGAATTTATTTTGCATTAATATAAAAGATTCATAGAGGGTGTTTGTAATATCAGACTCCTACACAGTCGACCGGGAAGAGCAGATAATGTATTACCAGTTACACTGGGGAAATAGACAAACATTTAAGAGTAAATAATGGGATTTGTGAAATGTTTAAATATTAATGATAGGAACACTCAATCGTATATTGCCAATTTTAACATTGCGGTAACCTAGCCAGTAGAATGTGGTGACGTAAGTAAAACCGAAGGGTGGTTCTTTGTCCGGCCTCCAAGTTAACAGGGAACAGCATGGAAAGCAGGTCTCGAGTCTGCTTAAAATGCTGCTTATATTACTATAGCAACATTCCTGTTCTAAAAACCCTGTTTTCAGATACGCTTGACAGATTTCCTACAAGATCAAGATTTAAGAAAGCACCACCACACATCTCCCCTGGAAAGGGTGCAAACCCATCACACAGACTTCGGAAGTACAGTTACACATGAAATTGGTCCAACTAGCGCCAGCCAAACAGTCCCATCCATTACTCCAGCCTCAACGCTTAAGAATTTCCAATCCACGTAAGAAAGATAATATATGGAGATATATCTAACTCCTAGAACTGGAAGGGATCTTGAAAGGTCATTGAGTCCAGCCCCCTGCCTTCACTAGCAGGACCAAGTAATGATTTTGTCCCAGATCCCTAAATGGCCCCCTCCAGGATTGAACTCACAACCCTGGGTTTAGCAGACCAATGCTCAAACCACTGAGCTATCCCTCCCCCAGAGGTCTCCTTCTGGGAAACAAAGCTAGACTAGAGAATCAAAGCTATCAACCTGGTTAAAGAGAAGATGAAACAAATGGCTAAGAAATCAGTTGCTAGATCTGGAAAAAACCCAATTCCGTCTCGGAACGTAAGTGGCCAAATTTTCACGGCGTTTGGCTGTGGAATGCAGTTGGAACCTAGCTCTGTTCACATGATTACAAGGAAGAGAGTCATTCACACGGCAGGTGGACAGGAGAAAAGCAGACCACCAATGAATATTCAGATATTTCCTGGCTAGCCTCCAAAGGCCACAGGACCCTCGTGTCGATACCCCAAGTGCTTGAGCACAGCCAAGTTCTCCGACAAGTGCTTCCTAATGTGATTCTTCTGGCGTTCCTCTGAGGTTGTGCCTGCCACCTGCAATGCCCTCTGACTGGCTGCAGGTGGCAGGGAGTCCTTCACCCAAAGAGGGTCAGAGGTGTGAAAGAAAGGCCGACAACCCCTGCCTAGCTCCACAGCCATGTGCCTGCCCAGGAAGCGCGTAACCAAATGCAGAAGCGGTCACAAAAAGAGACCGAGAAAGGGGTTGCTTGGGCCAGGAGAGGGACGGGTAGGGGAGGAATAAAGGGGATAAAGCAGAAGGCCTGGCCTCATGGCGGTTCAGACGGTAGGTCTATGTATGGATCAGAGATTGTGCTGTCCTGGGGCTCACTGGTGTTGCTCTGGGACATCTGATGATCCACTGTGTTTCCACGCTGGTTTCCTCTCCCAGCCCCCTGCTTTCAAATGTATTTGTCTAGGGATTTAAACATCCCTCATCACTGTAGTAGCTCAAAGCCACATGCTGCAGCCTCTGTTGCTCCAGCTGCCTGGACAGAGCATTCTGCAGAATGTAAAGGACTGCAGCAGCCCTCAGCCCCTCCCCTCCTTCCTTCTCTTTGCAAAAAGTCACAAGCTTGCAACTACACAGTCACGGCACACGAGAAGGAGACTGAATGAGACTGGCGTCTGGCTGTGCCTGTGTGTGAGAGAGACGCCCTCGGCCACATCGGTACTTGGATGGGAGAGATTTAATAGGCAAGTGCTAAAAAAAAAAGGGGGGGGGGGGAATAAAAAAATCTGGGTAAAAAGAGAAGGAAAGGATTTTTTTTTTTAAATCTGGAAATGGAGCAAAACCTCTCTGAATACTGGCTAGGAAGGCAGCGCCTTCTCCAGCCATGAAGCGCCTTCTCCAGCCATGAAGCGCCAAACAGAACCACAAGGCTGCTGCTGGTAGATCTGCACTGAAGGACGGTCTGAGTCTCAGCTCCTACCTAGGGTGCTTAGGACTTCTGCTAAGGGGCTTCCCAGCCAACCTCGCATGGACCAATTGGAAGCTTTGAGGGAGGTCAAAAGTGTCTTGAGGCACTTGCCCTAGGACCTGACAGCTCAGGAAGAAAACCTGAAGCCGATCTCAAAGCCGGCTAAGCCATGGCCTGCCCCAAAGCCCAGGAGGAATGTCTTATGATTGCACACGGGGCCTCACGGAGAGCCCGCTGGGCTGCTTCTCTGACGTTTGGAGAGAAAACAGAACTGAATGAAAGCCCCCCAGACAAACACTCAAGGGGAAAAACAGGCACCAGGAAAGCAAATGACCTATAACAAGAGATAAAAATAGCAGAGAAGTGGAGGCGTGGAGAGTCATGTCTTTTGATGGGTCTCTCAAACCGCCTCTCTTTTTTTAAACTAAACGAGCTCAGATGAGGGTTTCTAAGGAAGCCTGAGGATTTAGACAAGTGACCCAGCATACAAAGCGAAGACAGTAACTGAAACTGAGTCAGGTCAGAGCAGTAGCCCTGGAAGCTCCCCTCCTACCAGCAATGGCAGAAGACTTGATGGTACAGCTGCTCTAGCTGCGTTAGCCGGAACCATGTTTAAACAGGATGGGAAACCACACATCTCACGCACGCAGTTACATGCCACCGTGTGCATCATCTCTGGCACCCTGCATCCGACTCCACTCCCATGACTCCCAGTTCTGAGCAATATCACTCCTCCTATCAGCCGAGAGACAAGTTACTGGAGAACGTATGCGCCAGCCCAAGCCTGCTGCTGCACAATGACCTTTTTACACCACCAGCCGCACGTCTGCCATCACGTCGCCCATTATGGGCTCATCCGCCACGCTGGGATGTTAGGGTGGAAACACTCTGACGAGAGGAATGGATCCGTTATAATCCCCAGCCAGTCCCTCGTCGCCGGCCTCACGATCTGCCCGCCTGGTTCTGACCTGTCCCATCGCCAGTGGTCCCTGTTGAACAGGTTCCGGACCGGGCAAGGTCTCTGTGCAGCCGACCAGTAGTGCTGGGGCCTTCGGGACAGCCCTTTGTGCAGCCACGGCGCCACACAGACGATGCCACACGTTGTCGAGGAATGCCTGCTGACTAGGTTCACTGGTGGCCTAGAAGAACTGCATCACGCCACTGCAGACACCATCACTTGGCTAGACAACTAGACACACGCTAAATAAATCAAGGGAAGGAAGAGGGAGGGTTTCACCGCCGCACGGGCTGACCAAGAACCGAACTGACAGAAACCTCGATGGACAGATACGTGTAAATGCAATGCTCCAAGGAGAGGCGTGCCCCGTATCACCCACCTCCTAGCGCATGCCTCTGCAGGGGTGATGTTGCCAGCGAGACTAACACCATGTGAGGCTTGAAACGTTGACATTTCACTGCTTCATAGCCTTCTCCCGCAATACCCTTTCACTTGGAACACACTTCCCCAGTCCAGTGTAAAGATTCTCCTAATCTTTCCCCCTCCGTCACCTCCTCAAAGACACACTTCTCTCGTATGGCATCAGCTAATCCCCCCATTTGAAGAACCACTGCTAGAGAACCCCCGCTCCCCCCCCAAACAAAACGGCTCTCCCTCCTGCGTCTGCACCATGTGCTTTCTTGTTACCTAACTCTGCCGCCGTAGACTGCCTTGGGGCAGAACCATGATCTCGTGTTCTGTATAGCGCCAACCAAAATCATCGTCCCCTCTGTGAAAAGCACAACTTCGAGTTCCGTGAGCTCTCAGGGGCTGGGAATGGGTCCATCAGCTCACCCAGAGGGAGAGGAAGAGGGCAGGCAGCTAGCCGGAGTGATAAGAAACCCTCCCAACAGGGAGAGCAGTGGGCGCGGGGGCTGAAGGAGAGAGAAAGACTTCCAGTAGCTTTAGTTTGTACCACAGTAGAAACGGCCACAACCAGTTCGGTCTGCCCCTTTAGCAGCTCTCCCTTGCTGCCGCCGGCTGCGTGAGGGCCGTTACCACCCGAGGCAGACAGCCGAGGAAAAAGGACAAGAAACGGAGTTTGAGCTGCAGTGTTAATGACAGCAAGCCCACCATTTTGTGCCACCTCTGGGGGTCACGTTGACTTTTACTGTAAGCCCATGAGACTCCTCCTGGGGGACAATGCTCATAATGAAAGTCTCTGTGGTCACCTTATTAAAACTGCCAGAGAAGCCTCAGAACACGGACGGGTTTAAGAGGGTGAGACACTTTCATTATGAGTCTTTGCAAGGTTCCATTCGAGCCCACGCCTGACGCAGCAAAACAGACCGACGGTCACTCACAGGGATGATGAGGGGCACCTTCAGCAGCCCCGGTTCGATCGAACCCTCACGATGCCATGGTTCGTCACTGTTAAGCTACATCCCTGGAATGCTGGAGATCCCCTATGTCCCGCTAGGGAGGGGATTTGAGCAGATCTAAGCCCAATATGGAAATTAACCGCCCCGGCTCCCTGACAGTAACAGGAACAAGCCCTAATACTAAACACACCCACATGGGCTGCCGGACACAGCTGGCTGCACACGATGTTCCATGCTGACTGCTCCGAATGCACTGAGGAACTCTGGCAGGAATGTGAACATTATCATCCCTATTTTATAAATGGGGCAACAGAGTCACACTTCACCGAGGTCACGTGACGGGCCTACGCTCACCCAGCAACTCAGAACACACCCAATTCCCAGCTGCTTGCACTAATCACTAGACGATGCTGCCCCCGCATGACTCACAGCGCTGAAGGTTGACAGCTCAGAACGAGGCTGGTTAGTGAGGGTGAATCACAGGGGCTGGACACCCAGGGCGAGCTGATCGGTACATACACCTCTACAAAAAGCAGCTTCTTCTGGGAGCAGAGCCAGGCAGGGAAGATTTAACACTGATCTGATATGTGAACGCTCTCTCTTCACAGAAAGGTGGGATTTCAGGGCAGACAGCTCCTTCTCCAAGATGAAGTAACCTCAGGCTGTAGAGGCTGACATGCTGAAAGCCTCCCCTGACTTTAACACCATGAAAGGGACTAAATCTTGGCACCCGGAGGGTTTCAGTCAGACAAGACCAGGAACGACGGGGTAGGGGGGAGAATTGGGGAATACGTCTTAAAAGTACCATTTCAAGTATAGCCACATGATAGAACTTTCAGGGGAATGGAATCAACTTCTCAAAGAGGTGGGTGAATAAAAAAAAAAAAGCTACAAATTTTTAAATCACCCAGCTTCAAGAATACAGAGAGATTGTCCTAGGCTGGCACGTGTTTGGGCAAGGAAGGGCAGGGAAAGGGAAAAATAGACTAGGCCTACTTCAGATTGCTGTCCGCTCCAGCCATTGGAGAACTCTGGTGTACTCGCAATCTGGTACACACAACCCCTTCCGATGGAGGCTGCAGAACTTCCTGGGTTCCTTGCCTTAGGCCTTGTTGCTCAAGATGCCCGTTCCGTATAACTGCATTACTGCTGTGCGTTATTGGTGGCATCCAGAGTGCATTGCGTACTAATAAAAGTCTGCAATACTGATCCGGTTCCCAAGCTAAAACCTGGGCAACAGGCACCTTAGACCACTAAAATTTTCTACTGGGCCCTTTAGACTCCGAGTCATCTGAGGGAACTGATGATTTATCTGAAGTTCTTTGAGCCTTGTTTTGAATCCTGGTGCAGTGGGAGAGATCGACTGATTTAGGGTTTGTCAAAGCATTATGGATCTCTCTCTCTATTCCAGGAACCGTGTCTGTGTCATCTCCAAGGATGAAGGCATGTGATATTTAAGTTTTGGCATCAGAGCTTTCTCATTCATGAATCTTTGGATAGCTAATCACACACCTACATTAAGGGTAGGTCTATACTTACCTCCGGGTCCGGCGGTAAGCAATCGATCTTCTGGGATCGATTTATCGCGTCTTGTCTAGACACGATAAATCGATCCCGGATCAATCCCGGAAGTGCTCGCCGTCGACGCCGGTACTTCTGCTCGGCGAGAGGAGTATGTGGAGTCGACGGGGGAGCCTGCCTGCCGTGTCTGGACCCGCGGTAAGTTCGAACTAAGGTACTTCGACTTCAGCTACGTTATTCACGTAGCTGAAGTTGCGTATCTTAGTTCGAAGTGGGGGGTTAGTGTGGACCAGCCCTTAGTAAGCATGTGTTGCTTTGTCAGAACAAGGTAATTTGTTAGTGTGAATGTATGTGTGTGTGTGTATATATATATATATATACACACACACACACACTGAGAGAGAGAGAGAGAGAGAGAGAGAGAGAGAGAGAGAGAGAGAGAGAGAGAGAATGGATTTTTTAAAAGAATATTTCACCACTCCAAACTTTAAAATATAGACACTAACTAAAAAACAGCATCTGATTTTTACAAGACTTGGAATCAACACGATTTTGGCTGCTATCTGCTGACTACAGCAACAAACGAATTCCCTTCGTACAGGGTCTTCGGGCTCTTCCTACTCTGGAGAAAGAAGTGCTATGAAATGGCTCGCTCACCAGCTACACCCCAACGGTGAGGTTCAGAGCGAGAAGAGAGTTGCCACCATTTTTTGCTTAAACGTGAGCAACTTTGCTCTACACAGGGATTCAGACCAGTTTTGATCCTACTTACCCTTATATTGGACTTTCCATCTTCACAGCATTTTACACACGTTCATCCCCACAATACCCTTACGCAGCAGAGAAGTATTATCAACTCCTCTTTACAGCTGGAGGAATAGACACAGTAACTCCCGGTCTGATAGTCAGAGGTGCGGAGCATTCCAAGACCCCACTAAAGTCAAAGGGAGCTGAAGATGCTCTGCATCTCTGAAAAACCTGGTCGTGTCTGGCTCAAGGCCACGTCAGAAGCTGGATTAGAACGAATGAGATCCTGGCACTAAATCTTGCGCTCAGATTGCTGGACCAAAAACATCATTACTAATACTCACCTATACAGTACCTTCCAGAGGAGGATCTCGAAGCACATTATAAATGTGAACTGAGCCTCACAAACTCTCCCCACCCCTGATGAAGTAGGGTGGGATTGCTATTCTCATTTTACACTTGGCAAATAGATGCATGGAGAGATTAATGCCTCATCAACACTTGGCTACCACAGGGTTAGCCCCAGAGGAGATGGCAATGTTTGAAACATCCTCTAACGCAGCTCTGGGCTGGCACAGCTCCCATGGTGCTGCACTGGGGCTCCGCACACTGCTGACGCTGGTGGAGCACAGCCGGGGATGGGAAGAGTGAGCATTTGCCAAGATTTCCCAGGGTTAGGTGAGCTGGCCAGAGCGATGCCGGGAATCAAATCGTTCTCCTGACTCCCTGTCCTGTGCTTTAACCCAACAAGGACTCCTTAGAGGAGACAAACACATGCAGCCCTCCCCCTGTCTTTGACTCTCCCCTCCCCCTCTAGTCTGTGCTATTTATCGCACATCATCTGTGACCCTTGGTTGTATCTGTCTGTGTGATCCACTGGCCAATGAATAAACATGCAGCCAACAACAGAGACCAAAGCAGATACAAAAGGCGAATGCCGATGTGATACTAACGCAGGCGCTTGGCTGTCAATTTAATTTGTTCCTTTTCATCTCTCTCTGGGCAGAAGCAGACAGGCAAGGCCGCGTCCACTACTGTGCAATCTCTATCGCCAGCCCCTGAGCCTAAAGATATTAGTGCAAGTCATCAAACAAGCCATAAGAATTACCATGCGTTTGGTTGATCTCGGAGTTGGAGGACAGGATGTCATCCGCCAGTTTCTGGGCAGTTGGCAGTACCTCGGTGTGGTGTTCTGTGATTAAATACTGAACAAACTTTTGTAGCTGGTCCCTGTTCATCTGGAAAAGGGTCTCTGAGATGGGAAGACGGAGTTTGACCTGCTCTGGCTTGCGGATCCTGTACAGCGAGAGCGCCACCACGTGTGCGCAGTAAAAAATGTCCTTGTTCCCGCAGCCGCACGTCACGGAAGTGATCTTGCAGCGATCGAAGCTGATGGCGACTTTATAGGTCATCTCTGGTTCTGTCGCTGTTGCCGGCTCCGTTACTGTCCCGCTCAGGTGGAATCCTGGGAGAGAGGGGGAAAAAAAATCAAGAAAGGCAATTTTAGCTTTGCAAATGGCCACCAACACATATTCACAATGGTGTGAATTTCTGCAAGCACCTGTGCATTCCAAAAACCATCACCCAAAATGTAACGATTTGGAGAGGACTGAGTCCATGGACTGCGTAATTAATTGTATTATTGTAGCTCTGAGGAGCCGTAGTCAAGGACCAGCGCCCCACCCTGCCAGGTGCTGTACAAACAGAACAGACAGAAAGTTCCTGCCTCAAGGCGCGTATAATCTAAATATAGGGCAAGGGAGGACAGATGGATACGCGCAGATGGACGGGGCAGCACAGGGAACAAATGAGACGATATTGGTCAGCACGATGGGCAGTTGTCTCTGCACACCAGCAGCTTAACTGTGGCCAGGTTTTGGTAGGAGCCAGGGTAAAGGAGTTTTGAAGTGGCATTTGAAGGTGGATACTGAGATGGCTTTGTGGGTGTCTGGGAAGCGCCTGCCAAACACGTGGCCCAGCCTAGGAGAAACCACAAAGGTGTCTGAGAACTGAACGAGTTGGCAGCGGGCCGATCGGAGGGGAGCAGGGATAGCTTGATAGGTAGGATGCTGCCTCATTCCAGGACAACGACAAGCTAATCAGTTACACCTTGGGTCCAAGAAACTGCCAGCTCTGCAGAACTGATGCCCCTCTCCGCCCCTGCACACTGCTCTATAATCACCAGGCCCTGTCTCCGCAGTGTTCAGCTTAAATCATCCAAAACAAAATACACAGACGCTGCTCCAGAATGAATCTTCCTCGGTATGTGCCTGTTGCTATTGTCCCCGCTGGCTGGGGAGGACCTGTAACATACACGTCCCATTGGAAAGCTACAAACAGAGCTCTGCTCGAACAGACGCCAATCAGGTGGCTCTACTTTGAAATGACTATCTGCGCAGACACACTTTAAACCATCCACACACAAACAGCCCTTCAGCCGCTTTATTTAACAGCCGAGTCTAGGGTTACCATACGTCCAGTTTTTCCCGGACATGTCCGGCTTTTCGGCAATCAAACCCCCGTCCGGGGGGAATTGCCAAAAAGCCGAACATGTCCGGGAAAATGCCGGCCGGGCACTTCCCCTCCCGCGGCTGCTCTGCTCCTCCCCTGACTCTTCGGCTCTGTTTAAGAGCCGAGCGCTACGGGCTTTGGGCAGCCCCCATACCTCCGGACCCTGTGCCGCCGGAGCCCGGGAGGGGAAGTGCCCGGCCGGGGGCGCAGGGTCCAGAGGCATAGGGGCTGCCCGAAGCCCGAGCGCTACCGGCTTCACGGTTTGCTGGGCAGCCTCCAGACCCTGCGCCCCTGGCTGGGCGCTTCCCCTCCCGGGCTCCAGCTGCGCTGGGGAAGCGCCGGCCGGGGGCGCAGGGTCTGGGGGCTGCCCGGCAAACCGTGAAGCCGGTAGCGCTCAGGCAGCCCTTTTTGCGTGGCTGGGAATGGGAGGGAGGAGGGGGCGGAGTTAGGGCGGGGAAGGGGCGGAGTTGGGGGGAATGGGCGGGGTCAGGGCCCGTGGAGGGTCCTCTTTTTTTATTTGTTAGATATGGTAACCCTAGCCGAGTCTAAAGAAAAAAGTTGAGCTATTCTGTGCAGTATCTATTCTTCCAACCATCATCTCTGAATTCCCCCAAGGGCCCAATCTTGCCAACACTTACTCACCCAAGCAAGCCCTGCATGCCTGGTGTTATTTAGGTGATTGGTACACACACACACGTGTTGGGATTAAGAGGAACCAGCCAATACGTTCTGTTTCCCTGACAAGGATATATTTTAACACCATGCAGGTTCCTGTTCAGTCTCTCAACCAGTCAGGTTGCTTTCAGATATCACAGGAAAAACACGCTTTTCTAAAGGGCTGGAACAAACAATGCAGGGGACTGACCCTCCGTCAAGAAAAGGTGGCTTATGCTTCCAGCTCGGCAGTATTGTCTGCTTCTCCGTGAACTTTAAACCCACGTTTGTTTGTTCAATGAATTACATCCCTCTCAGAGCTGGGTAACCGAGCTTCAATGGAATTTCTGTTCCACGGCTACACAGTGTTCTGCCTGTCAAACACACTGCGGCGAACCCTTCAGATCCACAGACACAGGCAGGCTTGAATTTTACTGAGCTGCACTGCCTAACCAAACCGCTCATTTGTTAACGAGAGAACACACACACACACACACACACACACACCCCTCCCGGGTCAAACGGGAAAAGGCCTGGTGGCTCTTAAAACCAAGAGCATCACCAATTCTAAGGAGCCAGACGCAGAGGAATAAATATTCCCTGTTATTTGTGATCAAAGTACGGCAGGTCTACATGGCATGTTGCAAATGCCTCTCACAACAGGGCCTCTCATGCCAAGAATAGCCACCCCGATTTAGAAAGAACCAGGACAAATAATTGAGCCTCAGACATGAAAATGAAAGACAAGATCAGCCAGAGAAAATGGAGGGTGAGAAATGGGGGTTTCGGGGAAGGAAGGTCTTTCGGTGCATGGCACGGAGGGTGCATCAAACAAAGGGGTGTGCGGTTGTGGAGAGACGATTGTACATTCATCCATCTGCTTTTGAAATTAAGACGGTAGCTAAGAAACCCCAGCGTCTGTCAAGGAGCTCTTTGCACAAGGAAGCTACCAAAGGAAATGAACCACCATCCTTGGCAGTGCTAGAGCCTCCCAGCAGAGTAACTCCCTGCGCTTCACAAACAAGGCATTTGGCCTTTCGCCTCACAGTGCCCCACACACCCGGGGAGGCACGTAAGGATTACGGGCCCACATTCGCAGAAGAGACTTGTGATTCTGCGGGCCCAACTGGAACAAAGTGCTGAGCACCCATCGTCCAAAAACCAGACACGTTTCAGTCTCAGAGGGGTAGCCATGCTAGTCTGGATCTGTAAAGAGCAAGAGAGTCCTGTGGCACCTGATAGACTAACACATGTATTGGAGCATGAGCTTTCGTGGGTGAATCCCCACTTCGTCTGACGTCTCTGTTAGTCTTAAAGGTGCCACAGGACTCTCTGTTGCTCTTTACACCGTTTAAGGTGTCTCATGCCGGGCACCCAAAATCACTAGTCACCTTCGGAAGTCCTGGCCAACAAGCCTGACCTACCTCGGCGGGGGAGCAGCAGGGAGGAGAGCTGGGAGGCAAAAAGAATGATCTGCGAAGTGTAGTTAGTTCCTTCCCCCCCCCCCCCCCCCCCGGAAAACAAAGGCACAGGAAGGCTAATGGACTTGCCCGGGGTCACCCCGTATGCCTATGCTGGAGCCCGGTGTGGTACTCCAGAACCCAACCCGCGGTCCTGTGCGCCTCGACCATGGTCCTGGCTCCTTCCCCAGGGACGATGCTCACTTCGCCTGTGTCGCCGGAGCCCCGTTAAGAACCTGTTTCAATGGAAGCCTCCCGGGGCCTCCCATCCCCCTGCAGCAGGCGGCTGAAAGGGTTACAATTAACGACGAGAGAGAGAGAGAGAGAGAGAGAGAGATTAAAATACATTAACTGCATAAAACCCTTGTGCGCTTGCCAACCCTCACAAAGGCTTTCCGAGACAAATTCTACCAGAGGTTTTTAATAAATGGCATCAAAACCGGCTATTCACTGCCAGTCTCTTTAAAGCAAGGCCAAAACCCACATTCGAATCTGATTAAGTGTCAAGGAGGCCTGCTTTCACTTTAGAACCAGGGGGAGAGAAAAAATAGACCTGTTCAGCAGACCTCTGCCATTCGGATCGACTAAAACCCAGTTCATGCGGTCGATAAAAGCAGCTAATTTGGTAACATTCAACTTCAGAAATAGGAAGGAGAGAGCAGGCTCCCTCTGTCTCTCATTTGCACTCCGGACTGAGTGTGGTGTTGAGATCTATGCAGAGAGCCAGAGGGGGCAGTGTATTAACTAGCCCCTAACTCCTCACGAATCCATCTGGCACAGCCGGGCCACATAAATCCCCAGGATAAACTCCAAAGTGTTTATGTTTTACCACATCTTCGGTCTGCGGTACTTGGCCAGCTCCTCAGTTTCACTGCCAGCTCCTTCCAGTTTATTTTTGAATGAGTTAAAAGGATGTGAAACAAAGTTCTTTCTAATTAAAAAAACCCCCAAACTTTGAGACCAATTATTAGCTATAAATGCTGCCTTAAAACGCTTGCTTTACAGGGACTTTGGGGCAGGGCATCCTCAGTTAACTGGTGTAAACCCAGAGGAACTCCAGTAACTTAAGAGAGCTACTCACTTTACACCGGTATAACCGTGGTTTGAATCTGGGTAATCTGAGTGTGAGTTTAACACGTGTGAAAGCAAGGGTGTGAATGCACTGGCTGCAAGCTTCTCGCACGCACCACTCTCAAAGCTGCCTCCATCTTGAGCGGTGGCATTTCTGGCCCTGGCCAGCCACTACTGAAGAGCGTTGGTGGTTTTGTGATGAGCGAGAATGGGGTGACTCACATTCACTTGGGAACCAAGTCATAACTTGACCCCCACGGTTGTGTCTGCACCGCGACATGACACTACGATTGCTGCCTGACTGCTCTCAGCGAGGCTTGGTCATGGTCTGGCCAGTAGTGGACAGAAAGCCAGTACGTTCCACACCCTTGGTGGAAAGCCAGGCTGAGGGCTTGGTCTCCAACCTCTGCATAGAGACACTGGACCGGGCAATCTATGCTGAGAATCTCTGTAGCTGTTCCATGCGTACGAGGTGCCAATCCAAACCAGAGACCCTGAGGAGCATTGGACCCTGCCATCTCCTGTCTGCTACTGAAGTGATGCTAAGGAAAAGAGTGAGCTCAATTCAGGTCCTATATTTTTATAGCAAATAAGACCATTTAATATGCCAGCATCTGCCAAGTTAATCTGGCGTTAGAGCCTGAAGTGTCAGTTTAGAGTCTAGCTGTCAAGGCAGCAGGTCTATATAAAATAAACTAGAAACGCTATACAAAATATTTATCATAAGCTTAGCTGGAAATTAAACACGGCTAGAGAGAAGAATTGGCCACGGCGGCAGAGTTATTTGGGAATATTTACATTAGCGCTAGGAAAACCTGCAGCTACCCACAGTTCCTGCGTGTTCTGTAAGCCAGTGGGAGAACCATCCGAGCCTAATGCCAGGGGGAGCCCCTCCTGATCCAGACAGCGCAGCAGCAGGGCTGGGGACCCACCAGGCTGTCATGGCTCCGGCCCCCACTCCCCCCACTCCTAGGGGCGGGAATTTGAAGAGAGGGTGGTTGCTATAGGGATGAGGAGCTCTGGAATTAGGGAGCACTGGTTAAAGGATACAGCTTTTGTTTGGGCTATTTATTTAATTCTCTAGTTAAGCACCTATCCCTGGCTCCCAACACATAATGTTGCTGCCTGCCCAATAATGCAACACTTACCTGCTACAGATACAAACCCCTAGTAACCCCACAGTCAACACCCTACGGCCCATATCCCACTCCTCTCCGCAAACGCCGCCTATTCAAAGTAGGCCATCATCTCATCTTCTACTATTTGGCGAATGTCTTTTTAAGGGCTGCTGGGTAGTCAGCTCACTTAGGTGGCCGAGTTCTATGCATTCCACTTTGACCACAACATAGCAGCATTCTCTTGCTGCAAATGGAGGGTCTCGATCATGCTGACAAATGGACACACTACAAAAGAGGTCATTTTCTGTTTCCCTTTGTTGCTCGAATCTGGAGCAGGTAACGCCGAAGAGACCTATATTTGGCTCTGTGTTCTTCCCCCGCAGTTCAGTTTAAGACGTTCCTACAGTCGAATGCTTATCTAGGACTTTATCTTCTGTTCCAAGCATGCATTTAACACAAACTAACTTAGTGTTTGATTTGCTGCCAGCACAGCGCCTGTGCCAGGATTGGAAAATCATGAAAAAATTAAGTCTCTCAGTCGTAATTAAGGTCTTGTCAAATTTCATCTGAGCTTGACTTGCCTAAGAAACAGCTACAGTTTCTCATAACCTGCTTCCTCCCTGCCCCCATCACAACACCCCAAATATTTATACTAAGGCTCAAAATACTATGGATACTTCCCAATTTATAACACACAAAATTCATGCTCCGTACATACACAATTCATCAAACCTGCTTCAGCAGGTCACTGCTAGGTCACAGAATGGTTAAGGGTGTTTAAACAAGGCTTGTATAAAGTTTGTACTCAGCAGAGCTACAAATGTTTAAATCACACAGTGCAGGCTTAGTAGGTCTCCTTCCTAAATAAACTCTAGTTACCTACCAAATGGACTGGGGATAGTGGGCCACATAAAGCCGAACTACTTAAACTTCCTGCACCGGGGCGCTAACCTGTATGCAGCATCCAGGAGAGATGCTATGACATCCGCAGAATAAAACAAATTCAGTATAGGGTAGAGTGGAGTTCCATCTCTGTATGTTTCTAGTAAGCTCTCACTACATGTATGTATAGTCCCTACCACAATGGGATCTAGCAGAAGATGCATATTCACTTGGGGTTTGATTTCTTGGCCTGGAGGACCCAGGAATATCATGATCTGGACATCAGGCTAGGATGAGGTTCTCTTTCTGTTCCAAACAGCAGCCCTTCCATCCTGTTAAGGTGCAGCTCTGTCATGGCTGCTCTATACAACGAAACTTGACTGTGTTCTGACACAGTCGTGACGAATCGAGCTAGCTGACTTTCACCGTGCGTTCAAACATAGGAAAGCTTGAAAGTGAGACAAGACTACTGAGGTGTCAACACAAGTGCCCTTAAAGGCCAGGCTAAATCCCTTGATCTGTAGATCTATCCAACCAAAGGTGCTTACAAACTCCTCTAGTTTCACCACCATCAGTGGAGTCCTTCACCAGAGTTCTGCAAACCCAGCCGTCTGCAACCAAACTCATTCGTGCTACAAACTCAAAGCGCTGCAGTCAGAAACTGCCAAATTCTCTTATTTTGTAGATCTCAAAAATGAAGAAAATCTGGAAGTTCTGAAAGTTAAATTTGGCAAGATCTTTACAAAAGAATCTCTAATGGTGGGATCCTTAACAAATTCATTTAAAAACACAAAGTATAAAGCTACAGAGGGTCCTGTGGCACCTTTGAGACTAACAGAAGTATTGGGAGCATAAGCTTTCGTGGGTAAGAACCTCACTTCTTCAGATGCAAGTAATGGAAATCTCCAGAGGCAGGTATAAATCAGTGTGGAGATAATGAGGTTAGTTCAATCAGGGAGGGTGAGGTGCTCTGCTAGCAGTTGAGGTGTGAACACCAAGGGAGGAGAAACTGCTTCTGTAGTTGGATAGCCATTCACAATCTTTGTTTAATCCTGATCTGACGGTGTCAAATTTGCAAATGAACTGGAGCTCAGCAGTTTCTCTTTGGAGTCTGGTCCTGAAGTTTTTTTGCTGTAAGATGGCTACCTTTACATCTGCTATTGTGTGGCCAGGGAGGTTGAAGTGTTCTCCTACAGGTTTTTGTATATTGCCATTCCTGATATCTGACTTGTGTCCATTTATCCTCTTGCGTAGTGACTGTCCGGTTTGGCCAATGGACATAGCAGAGGGGCATTGCTGGCACATGATGGCATATATCACATTGGTGGACATGTATAAAGCTGACGCACATAGATCACGTTTATCAAACTTAGACTGTGTGTTACTTTAAAACCACTGAGCCGATTGTCTTCAAGTTTGGATTATATTTCAACCCCCAGAAGAGCTACAAAAGTAAGCGAATATATAAAAATCTGAAGTTTCTACCTTAAGAGGATTGGGAATTACCCAAGTGCAAAATGTCTGAGCAGATCATACGGAGAACGTATGTTTTGATGCCTGTACAACTCCAATACAGCTCAACTGATTTTGCTCAAACTTTCCAAACCGAATTCACCTGAGACAAAGCATAGGACGCTGCAGTCCAAGAACAAGTGTAACCCATGCTTACTCTCCACGCCCTCTAGCGTCTGTGCTTGGAAAAACGTGAGGAGAAGCTGTTAAAGCACCAGACTTGGACTCTGGAGACCTGGGTTCAGCTCCAAGCTCTACCATAGACTCTGCGTCACTCCCTGATTAAACAGATTTAAACTGTTATCCCACTTTGGAACATTTGTTCTTTGATTTGCTAGATCTTGCAGGACGGCATGTTCGGTTGTCTCCCACAAAGCAGTAGCACAATCCCTTTAGTCAGGATTTATCAAGGCCCAACCATTCCCAGAATTTGGCATAGGACCAACATGCACTGCCTGACAGAAACCAAGCTCCGGAAAATGGGCTGTCTTGTTACAGCTCCGTTCTAGCCACTCTGGGATTCAGATTCATGACACCTGGGTAGCAAAGGGTCAAGTCGCTTTGCTGCTTCACTGCCATGGCTGGGACGGAACGAGAGCCAGCTGACGGGGAAATGCTGACCCAGATCCCTCTCAGCGGCACTTCAGCGTCTGTAGAAAGTCCCTCCATCACAGAGCTTAAAGTGCTCTTCTCGGAAGCGTCGCTCCTGCGTAAAAGCAGGGAAATTAGCATCTCTCCGGTGTCAAGCACGTAACCCCCTTTGTTCCATTCAATGAGACGGTCATGTTGGACACTAGCTTGAAATGACAAGATGAGATTGATTTACTCACACTCACACACACACACACACAGTGTGTGTATTTATTTATTTATTTATTTTGCTATTAGGCTGGTACGTTAAAATGTCAAGTAACTGCATAGCTACCAGGCCAATATTCTGGGAAAGCACCTTTAAGATCAATATTCGTAACTGAAGAGAAAGCCAATATATGCTGCTTCCAGAAACCCTCAGTAATTTCTGTTTGCGCGCTGGCCAACAAAGAGCGGCTGTTGGGGCGGGCAGCTTCACGGCCTCTCTCCTTCGCTCTTACAAAGCATATCATCTTACTCCATGCGCCCAGCTCCCAAGGACCCACATCTAATCAGACTAACCCAATTTCAGATCTGCGTTTGCAGCACAACAGGCCGCTGTCCAATTACCAAGCTGACTGGAAAGCAGGCATGTAATAGTGATAAATGGACAAGAAGGCATGCATCATATGGCTTTTCCTGGATGAGGTTGATTTGGCATCTGCTGGACTTTACCCTATCCTTTGTCATCAACCTTACAGAAGAGGGATGCTTAAACTACCTTTACTGTCCTGCCCCTCCTTCCCCCAGAGATGCTGCCCTTCTAAGTCGGAGTTAAGGTCAATTATGGGGCAGTGTGCCGCTATCTACAGAAGGACTTGCCTCTGAATAAGCAGATGTTTTGCAGTATGCAAGACTGTCAAGACTCCCAACCTTCAGACAGACAAATACTTGGAAAAACAAATGGGAAAGAAGACATGGATATTTATGGGACTCAGCAGATGTGTCCAGGCTTAGTGGCAACCCTCAACACGAGTCATATAAACAAGGTTAACGTGACCCAAAATATTTCAGAATTTCCAGGCTGTCGCGGGAAGGTATTTTAAACTAAACTGAATCCAGGCTCCTTAGTGATTTTAATAAACACACACTGACTGCAGCTCAAGCTCATAGTGGAAAAACCATTTGTTTTTCCATGGGGTGAAACCAATAACTAGCAATGAATAATAATTGCAGCATTGAGTGTTATTTATAACCCACTCTTGGTCACATTTCCAAGACAGAAAACACAACAGCAACGGTCCCAGGGTTAACCTAAACCAGTCAATATTTGTAATGGATACACATGCTTTGTAGAAAGATCTCTGTGTGCGCGCGTGCAGTGAGAAAGGGAGGTTAGCAAACTCTCAGAAAGCTTTCTAGCTAATAGATCAATTGCTCCAGCCAGCTGAAATTGACAATTGCTCTGTCCCTGACCTTGCAGTTGGGAAGAAGATGGGCTCGTGAACTCATTTGCACATGACAATGCTCCAGCAAAGTGGATCGTCTGCCTCCGACAGTAATGGAGAGTACTTCTCTGTACAGCCCTCCCAGGCTCCATTCAAACAGCACAGGGATGGCCTTTTGTTCGTCGAGTGCGAGAAAGACTCCGCTGAAGATGTCTGCAATTAAACCCACTTTTCTTGTTGCTCTTTTGATTCCCCAGGATTCACAGAGGCGCCCTAGGCAGGTGTTGCCACACAGAGAGAAAATGTGTCTTTTCAGCAAAAAACGGAAAGAGAAAAAGCTGAATCAATTGTAATTTCTCTCTGGCAAAACACAGACTCAGTGGTTAGAGATCCAATTAGAGAAGAGATGGCTCATATGAATTTCAGCCTTTTCCCTTGGAAAGCAATTTCCTCCTGTGACAAATGGATGGCGTAAGCAAAGGGGCTGCGATCTGGTGAGACCTGATCGTGCAGGTCCCTTGCACGGTGTGGGAGGCCGGCCCTTTCCTCGGCTGCAAGAACCCACTTTATTTATTTTACATTTCTTTCTTTCCCCCTCCCTCAACACCCAACAAAGCAAGCTCAAGATTCTCAGAGCAAATAAGCCATTAAGATAATACCTTGAGGAATTGTGTTTGTCAGCAAAACCTCAGGAGAGTAACAAAGGGATGAGGCTGAATTAGAAGGGTTCTGTTAGAATGTTATCCAACGGGCAGCGGAACAGGCAGCACCTATTTTACATGGGTGTACACACACACGCACACGGGCCCAATAAACAGGAAGCACAAACGATTGCAGACCTAAGAGAGAGACTGCAATCCGGGGGGAGGGCCGCAGAGGTAAGAAATTTACACTGCAGCTTTAAACGGAGAAGATGTAAGTAGACTTGTTTGTGCTAGAGGTCATGGTAAGCTTCTCTGAGCAGCTGAGTAAGCTGGAGGGACGCTTTCCTGGCCATCTGCTCCTATCCCAGAACACCTCCTGCAAATCAAGAGTCAATCCGCTGGTTTCTCTTCCTGTTAACCTCTAATCAGCCACAAGGGCCCTTCTCTGCTTTGCTCTTTATCTGCGCCAGCTAATGCGTGAAGTGGCCTTCGCTTCCCATCTGTTCCAGCATTAGTAGAGTTAAAGAACAATGAAGCTTTCCTGTCCCGAGCATTCACATACACAGACGCCCTTGTATTAACTCAATTTTCCAGTGTTTCCCGCTATTATCCATACAAGATTTTTGGTGTTTGTTTATTTAGAACCCTGAAACCGAGGTTTCTTTTCTCTCCAGGCCTTGGAAGCTTTTCAATGAAGTCTGTACGCCAGGACAATGTTTCACGGCAATGACATTTTCCCAGAAAATTCAAAGTGAAGATCGAATTCAGATTGTTCCCTTATCTTGCCCAACCCCCAGGTTCTTTGTTGTCTGTTAAAAATCTGGGATGTCTCTCCTTCCCCCACCCCCCAAAATCTCCTGCATCACCCAGAACATCCATCAGTCGTCCTGTAGACAAATGGATTTTTAATCTGCCCAGACGTGCAAATCAGATGGTCTCCTGCTAAGATGACATAGATTTGTAAGAGTGTTTGGAAGGAAAAAAATTCAACAAAAACCTAACAAAACCTTGGCTGCACAATGGATTTCCTTTCCTAATTTCAAGCCTGATGAACTGCATCAGAATATCTGCTTTGCAGTAGTACAGACAATACAGAGAATTTGGACAAAGGAAAAATATAGCAAGTCTTCACTAAGGTGTATTATATGCCTGTGTAATACCTAAAAGGTGACATGCAGTCAAGCCTGCGTTCCATATTGCAGGACTAACATTTCTAACTCATGGTGATGTCTAATCTAAAGAACAGCAAGCCTTAATACCTAGAGAAAATAAAAACTAACGCTGGTTTGTGTAGTAAGTTTCTACAAAGAGCAGGGGAACATGGCTGCTTTGTATCAAGGCAATATAGAGGAGTGTTTGTGCTTGCAGATCACCACAGCTCAGCCTTCACTTGGCTTTCATTAATGGATGTATCGGAAGGCTGAATGCCTAATCCAGTCTCGTAAATTCACACAAATACCTTATTCTGACATTTTTCTCAAAAGATGCAGTTGGTGCTACCCTGGTTCGCTATAAGCATTGAGAAGTCATCAATGACATTTTTTTTACCTCAGGTACGAGTTCAAGTAACCAGGTTCTGTTTTACACTGATCAAGATTGCAAAAGGGAGCAGGCCAAGCTCCAAATTTTTACTATATGCAAGAACCCAACCCAAGAGTCACACAAAATGCCAACACACATATAGAGGGCCAACTCCTGAGGTGGTGTAAAATAGCATAGCTCTACTGACTTCAATGGAGCTCCCCAGATTTACACCAGTTGAGGATCTGGCTCACAATACAGAAAAGGTTTTTAATTAGAAACGGCTCGTTATCAATCCATAAAATCGTTACCACTACAGCATACCTGATCTTCAGTGGGTTTGAAACCTAATGCCATTCTCCGTGTGGCCTTTTTAATATGGTGATTCATGCATACGCCACAGAACGCTTCAGTACTACAAAAAATCATCCCAAACGCTAAAGCAAAGCGCCTATCCGTGTCTGATTCCTTTTAAAAAACAATGACGTTGTTTTTACTGATGAGTCACATCAAGCAAAAACTAGACCCTTTTGTTAACCCAGCAAACCTGAACTGGCTGGGGCGGCAGGAATTTCAAACCCCGATCCAATTAGCACAGGGCTTTCAATTTTATTATAAAACAATTGAATCAAACCCAGCCGCCCTGGCTGTCACTGTAACTGAGTCACACCTGCAGTATGCAAATACGGCTCAGTAGTCCATGTTCAGATTTGCTTAGGGAATCATAGAGGGCTAAAAGCATTCAGATCTCATACAGCAGCTCAGAGGAGCTGTTCTTCAGGGGGAAAACCCCTACTGTCAGCAACTCTGTCTGAATAAAAATTGAGTTACGTCTGCATAATCCTGTTAATCGGTCATAGTCTCCTTGTACCCATTGTCCCAGTCTCCCGGTTTAAGCTCTTGTCACTATGTACCCTCTGGTAGGGAAAGAAGTTACTTCAGAGCATGGTAATGTCCTTTTCATTCCATACACTCATTCTCATTGGTGACCTGCTTTTCGGAGACACAGCCTCCCTGCTGTGTGTGCAACTTTACCAGGCCTTTTGTTCTCTTTACAGGCTTAGATTTTGCCTCTAACCAGAGCAGTGCCTTGGTGACAGCTTGTAAGCATGGCTGAAAATGAGAGGGTTGGTCCAGAGCTGCATATGGGGATGTACAAATGGAAAACAATTTAGAATTAAAAACACTATTAAATAAGATGCTGCCATTGCCAAGATCACAAGAGTTCGGGATACGATCGTCTCTGCTGCTAGGAAAGGGAAATAACATCAACCACTGTTGCAATTCAAAATGCACTGGAAAATGCCAGCTCCACGGAACAGGATGCTGGAAAGCACTGAAGGGTCTGATATTGCTAGACAAGAGTACAGTGTTAAATGCGCACACACAAACACACTCAAAGGAACTAGTGTATGACACAAGAGTGTGAAAGCGATGAGAAGCAGAATTATGGGATAAATGGCACTTCTTACACACTTTGCAGGTCAACTGCACTCTGCCCACTAACGCACCTTAAGACTAATTCTGCTATTTGGAGCAACTTCCAAAGAGCTGCCTTTTAAAAAAACTAATACATACTAACCAAGCCTCCACGAAAGCCTCCTCTTCTCTCCACACACAACAAAATAAAGGGCTCAGAGGTGTACGCCCAGTAGCAGGGGAAGGGTCCAACGTATTGTGACCCGTTGGGATCAGGAAGGGGTATTTTATACCAGTGAAGAGGAATGGATACCACCCTGCAGTTAAAACAGCAGCACTTCAATGTATGGGAAAGCTCTCTGGTATAGTTTTCCTGGCCTTCCAGAAGCCTACACAGTTAGACAAGAGGCAGTTAGGCAGTCTAGATTTACAGGAAGAGCTGGTCAAAATTTCTCAAAAGGAGACACTTTTTCATTTTAAAAATGCCCTTTTACAAATATGAAGAATTTTGAAAGAAAGGACTTCTTAAATATTTTGGCAACATTTTATCAAAAAATAGCAGTTACCAAAAATCCAGGTTTTGGCAAAGGAAAAATGTCACTAAGCACGTTGATAACTGTTTTCATAACATTTTGAGTAAAAATTTCAGTTCCTATTTTTCACAAATTAAGAAAAAGCAAACCCCAAAATGGACATGGATCTGTTTTGAGGCCCACAAGATGGAAACGACTGCAAAAATTTCAACATTTCTATAGATATTTTCCCAGCCAGCTCTGTCACAGACAGAGCATAGTATCAAACACCTTTTTATTATTTAAGACTCTGTGAAGTCTTTTTTCTACAATATCCATGTCACACAAAGAACAGCATGAGGTGGCCTGATTGGCCTAGGTTTCAAATACACTACACTTCACACTCACGCTCAGCAACCTTTATACCACTTGCCTCATTTCAGGGTGGATTAAAAATCGATGACTTTAAAAATAAATCAAAATATCAATTTTTAAAATTTAAATTAAATATTTTAAAAAAAACATTTAAAATCAAATTTGAAATGACGACAACCTATGGCAAGGCCTAAATTTATTTTATTTAATTAAAATTATGTTAATAGATTATAAACAATAACAACACTGGCTAAGCCCCTGGAACCAGAGTTAGGGCTGGTCTTCACTACGGAGGTAAGTCGACCTAAGTTACGCTACTCCAGCTATGTGAATAATGTAGCTGGAGTCGATGTAGCTTAGGTTGACTGACCCCGGTGTCTTCACGGCGCTGAGTCGGCAGAAGATGCTCTCCAGTCAACTTCCCTTACTCTTCTCGGAGAGCTGGAGTACCAGGGTCGACAGGAGAGCACTCTGCCATCGATTTAACGGGGCCTCACTAGACCAGCTAAATCGATCCCTGCTGCATCGATTGCAGCAGCATCCATCTCCCTGGTAGTGGAGACAAGCCCTTAGTTGAAGTGCTAAACCAGCGTTTGACAGCAGAATCCTCTTCCGCAGGTGAATAGAGAATATTTCTTCATTTCAATTTATTCTACTAGTTCAGGTCAATGACCAATTCATTCAATGGGAGCTAAGAAAGCAGAAAAGCTTGTTTTCCTCTTCCAGTCTATGACTAAAAACTACATATGAGAGGATGAGATCTACTAGCTCTAAAATCTTGAAGGACATGGTGACCAGAAACAACCAGTTCAATTCACTAACTACAGGTGGCACTTCCTTAGTTTAATACATCAGTTAGTTTTAAATGCAAGGCATGTTTTGAAGAACTTTTTGATAATCTTTCTTATGTATCCAACACATTTAATTAATTATGGGGCATTTTTAATTGAATTTGAATTTCCATCAAAATAGAGCTTGAAACCAATCACAAGTAAAAAATTAATCAAGTAAATTAGACATGTATCATTCACCATTTTCTAACATAGTAAATATGCAAAAATTAAGAATCTGAATAAATGTAAATTAAACTATATAACTGCTTAAACAAATATGCATACATATGGTGTATCACCCTGGTCCTCCAAAAGAGACAACAAATATAGTGTAAAGGCTGTATTTAGTTGCAAATCAACATGGTTACCAACCAACGAGAATTAATCTTTCTTTAGGAAAATACCTAAAAAGTATAAATGCAAAACACAATTAAAATCAATTATTTAAATCAAGTTACATGCTTGATTATTTAAATAATGATAAATATCAGTGCTTTAATTCATTTTGATTTAAATTAATCCACCCTACCCCACCTACACTATTTTTCAATTTATATTTAGAAGATTTTGCTTTTCCTAGCTGTTAGTTTGATTTCTGCATCTTCAGTTCTCCAAAATCAGAGTGAGAAAAGTGGCTCTGATGTGGGTAGGGGAATTATATAGGGGTCCTGTGCATGACTGTACCAGTCTGGATCTGGGGAAGAGGAAAGTGTGGGAGAGTGGAGAGAGAGTCATCCAAAATCTACCTTAGTTATGTGGCTAGTGAAGTCTCTGTACAACAGAGGCCTAAAAAGGAAACTACATGTCTGCTGTATGCGCACTGAGCAAGGTATCCTGGTATCCCACTATACTCAAGATGAAGAAATACACCAACAGAGACCATGCGCACAACAGTTCTGAGCTGCTCAACTGAAAGGGGTACAACCAATGTTTTCTATATCCACCAGTTAATTATCGGAGCTCTTCTAGAAGGAAATAATTTGCAATTCCACCTTCCTCACAAGCATGTGGCGCTGGCCCCTACTGGAGTCAGGATATCAGACTAGATGGAACCTAATGTGACTCAGAACAGCTAATGCAACGTTCCTCCATTCCAATGAAAGAGGGGAGTTATCAGATTTGTATACGGTGGAGATAGATTTGAACGGTCCCTTGCAATGAGAGCGAGTTGGGAAGCAGGACCATTAAAGGGAAGGCTTCATTAACATTTCTTTTATAAAGCCCATTGATAATCAAACTATAAATATTCTCTTTGCAAGAGAACTTGGCCTAGCAGATCTCAACCAAACACTTATTTATACTTGTAAAACCAGAAGAACTTTGAAAAAATTAGTTTGACTCACTCTGATTATGGGAGTCCCCTCCCGCCCCCCCAAAAATAAATAAAAACAAAAATGAGTGGATTGCAAAAAAAATGAAATTCATTTCTTTATTTGAATCTGAAGGTCTGCAGCCTATTAGGGCTGGTCTACATGGGACACAAAGTGACTTTTATCCCAGGGCACAGTGTCAACTCGGAGAGCTATTCTGGAATAATTTATCCTGCAATTTCCCTGTGTAGACAATCGCTTAGTCCGTAACATGAGTGCAACTGGCTGGCAGACTTTGTCTGGCAAATCTCCCTCTGTTAGCAGGCACTGATACTGCTGGGTGACCGCAGGCTCTGACAACTCATCAAGGCTGGTGGTGTGTTACCCCATCAGGATAAGGAAGGTGGGAGTAGCTCTGGAGAGAAAATCTAGCTTGAGTACTTTAGAGGAAGGGCCCTAGAAGCAGCAGAGCTTGGAGAGAAGGTTTAAGCTGAACTTTATCTTATTGTTAATTTCGGTGTTCGGAAACCCCAAACCAAAGAAGGTGGGTGAGTTTGGACTCTACATTGTGTGTGGTTCGTGTGGAGGAGGTGCTTTTCCCAACCTTCTTTCAACCAGTGAGGCAGTGCTGGAGGAGTTCTCCACGGGAAAGAGTACAGGACTGTGTCAAGAGTTTTAGATGCTCCATTCTCTAGGCTTTGAATGCCACTTCAAGGTCCGCATCCTGGTATTCCAAAACTTCCATGGAACTAGTCCAAACCACCCAAGAGACCCCGTCCTACTGTGACTTCCCATGACAATTGCATTCTACTGGTACTATCTGCCTCAAGAGGCGGTCTTCTCAGTGCAGGAGACCACACTTTCAAACAGCTGGACCAAGTCTGTGGAATCCACCGGAGATAAGGCCCCCAAATTTTGCCACGATTAGAACTAACTGCAGATACACTTCTTCAGATGTGCCTTCCCGCAACAACTACTTTAAGAAAATTGCAACGAAAACCAACAATTGCAGCTAGAGAAAGGATTTAGGCACTAGACAGGGAAAGACAATGCACCATGCGTGGTGCTAGGAGGGGCACTTGCAGTCAGCGGTGGCCGCTTTAAAGGGGGGTCTCCCAGGCTAGGATCCGAGTGCGCTCAGGGCCTCATTGCCTCCTCCAGGAGGTATCTGCAGAGGCGGAGCTCCCAGGCCTCTCTGGTTGTGGATGGGAAAGACTTACAGAAAGCACAATTCACCCAGATGTGCACCTTGCCCAGACAGTCGGAGAAGGAACGAGGACAGGAGAGACAGTTCTCGAAACCCGGGATTCTGGGCTAGTGAAGGGCTGAGTCTCCCAGACCAGAGAAGTTACACACCATACTAATCGATACTACACAAACTTATTTAACTAACTCTATAAAGTACCATAAGCTATCTACAAAGCACGGAACAGCTGTCTTGGCATGCTAAGCACGAAGAAGGAACGGGGGTTCC